>NC_135951.1:837500-1437500 GCF_964058835.1 Carex rostrata
GTGCGTGTGTGTGTGTGCGTGTGCGGGTGTGTTCGTGTGTGTGTGCGTGTGAGTGTGTGCGTGTGTGTGGGTTTGCGTGTGTGTGTGTGGGTGGGTGTGGGTGTGCGTTTGTGTGCGTGTGTGCATGTGGGTGTGGGTGCGTGTGCGTTTGTGTGCGTGTGTATTTGCATGGGAGTGGGTGTGTGCGTGAGTGTGCATGTTTGCGTGTGTGTGGGTGTGTGCGGGTGTGTACGTGTGTGTGTGCGTGCGTGTGTGCGTTTGCGTGTGGGTGTGCGTGTGGGTGTGCGTGTGTGCCTGTTTGTGTGTGTGCGTGTGCGGGTGTGTGCGTGTGGGTGTGCGTGTGTGTTTACGTATGTGTGGGTGTGTTAGTGTGTGTGCGGGTGTGTGTTGGTGTGCGTGTGCGTGTGCGTGTGTGTGGGGGGGTGTGTGTGTGGGGGTGTGTGTGTGTGTGCGGGTGTGTTTGCGTGTGTGTTTACGTGTGTGTGGGCGTGAGTGTGTGGGTGCGTGTGTGTGCGTGTGGGTGCGTGTGTGTTTGCGTGGGTGTGCGTGTGTGCGTGTGTGTGGGTTTGTGTTTGCGTGTGCGTGTGTGTGTGCGTGTGTGCGGTTGCGGGTGTGTGCGGTTGTGCGGGTGTTTGTGTGCGTGTGGGTGTGCGGGTGTGTGCGTTTGTGTGTGCGGGTGTGTGCGTTTGTGTGTGCGTGTGTGCATGTTTGTGTGTGTGTGTGTGCATGTGTGCGTGTGTGCGGGTGTGCGTGTGCGGGTGTGTTTGTGTGTGTTGGTGTGTTAGTGTGTGTGCGGGTGTGTGTGCACGTGTGTGTGGGTGACCTTCAATTCGAGTGTTTTATTATTGTTGTAAATGCCATATTATCTTAGTATATAGGGACACTATGAGGGTGCTCTGAAACACCTTCAATTGGAGTGTTTTATTAGGTTTCCAAATGCCCTGTTGGCATGCCATTTAGGGACACAACTAGAGTGCACCAAACACCATCATTTGAGTGTTGTATTACTGTTTTAAGTGCCCTTCTATCTTGTCATATGGAGACAGTACTAGAGTGCTCCAAACACCTTCAATCGGATTTTAGTATTAGGGTTGTAAATGGCATATTATCTTGCCATATAAACACACAACTAGAGCGCTCCAAACACCTTAAATTGGAGTGTTTTATTAGGGTTGTAAATGCCCTAATATCTTGCCTTCAGGAGACACTACTAGAGTGCTCCAAACATTCAATTGGAGTGTTTTATTAGGGTTGTAAATGTCCTATAATCTTTCGAAAGAGAGACACTACTAGAGTGCTTCAAACACCTTCAATTAAAGTGCTGTATTAGGGTTCTAAGTGCCCTATTATCATGCCATATAGACAGTACTAGAGTGCTTCAAACACTTTCAATTGGAGTGTTTTATTAGGGTTGGAAATGCCCTATTATCTTGCCTTCCGGAGACACTACAAGAATGCTCCAAACACCTTCAATTGGAGTGTTGTATTAGGGTTGTAAAATCCCTATTATCTTACCATATAGATACACTACTAGAGTACTCCAAACACCTTAAATTGGAGTGTTATATTAGGGTATCAAATGTCATATTATCTTTACAAAAAGACACACTACTAGCGTTGTAAATGCCCTATTTTTTTTGCCATTTGGAGGCACTACTACTACTGTGCTTCAAACAACTACAACTGGAGTGTTGTATTAGGGATGTAAATGCCCTATTATCATGCCATATAGGGACACTACTAGAGTGCTCCAAACACCATCAAGTGGAGTGTTTTATTAGGGTTTTAAATGCCCTATTATCTTCCAATCTGAAGATATTAATAGAGTGTGCGTGTGTGTGTGGGTGGGTGTGTGTGTCCGTGTGTGTGCGTGTGTGTGTGCCTGTGTGCGTGTGTGTGTGGGTGTGCGTGTGTGTGTGGGTGGGTGTGTGTGTGGATGTGTGCGTGTGTGTGGGTGTGCGTGTGCGTGTGCGTGTGCGTGTGTGTGCTTGTGTGTGTGCTTGTGTGTGTATGCATGTGCGTGTGCGTGTGTGTGTGCATGTGTGTGGGTGTGTGTGGGTGTGTGCGTGTGTGGGTGCGTGTGTGTGTGCGTGTGTGTGTGCGTGTGTGAGTGTTTCTGTGTGTGGGTGGGTGGCTGTGTGCATGTGTGTGCGTGTGTGTGCGTGTGTGCGTGTGTGTGTGCATGTGTGCGTGTGTCTGCGGGTGTGTGCGTGTGTGCGTGTGTGTGTGTTGGTGTGTGTGTGTGTGTGTGTGTGTGCGGGTGTGTTTGCGAGGGTGTTTAGGTGTGTGTGGGTGTGTGTGTGTGCGTGTGTGCGTCTGTGTGCATGTGTGCGTGTGTGCGGGTGCGTGCGTGTGTGCGTGTCCGTGCATGTGTGCGTGTGTGTGTGGGTGTGCGTGTGTGTGTGTGTGGGTGTATCTGTGCGTGTGTGTGCGTGTGTGCGTGTGTGTGTGTGTGCGTGTGCAGTTGTGTGCGTGTGAGTTTGCGTGTGTGCGGGTGTGTGCGTGTGTGTGTGTGGGTGTGTCTACGTGTGTGTGTGCGCGTTTGTCTGAGTGTGTGTGTGCGCGTTTGTCTGAGTGTGTTTGTGGGTGTAGGTGTGCGTTTGTGTGCGTGTGTGGGTGTGTGCACGTGTGCGTGTGGTTGCGGGTGTGCGTGTGTGTGCGTGGGCGGGTGTGTACGTGCGTGTGTGTGCGTGTGTGCGTGTGTTTGTGCGTGTGCGGGTGTGTTCGTGTGTGTGCGGGTGTGTTCGTGTGTGTGTGGGTGTGTTCGTGTGTGTGCGGGTGTGTTCGTGTGTGTGTGGGTGTGCGTGAGTGTGTGTGGGTGTTTGTGGGTGTGCGTTTGTGTGCGTGTGTGCATGTGTGTAGTGCGTGTGCGTTTGTGTGCGAGTGTGCGTGTGTGTGCGTGTGTGTTTGCAGGTGTGTGGGTGTGTGCGTGTGTGTGCGTGTGTGTGTGTGCGTGTGTGTGCGTGTGTGTTTGCTGGTGTGTGGGTGTGTGTGGGTGTGTGTGCGTGTGTGTGTGGGTGTGTCTACGTGTGTGTGTGCGTGTTTGTTTGAGTGTGTTTGTGGGTGTAGGTGTGTGTTTGTGTGCGTGTGTGGGTGTGTGCATGTGCGCGTGTGGGTGCGGGTGTGCGTGTGTGTGTGTGGGCGGGTGTGTGCGTGTGTGCGTGTGTGTGTGCGTGTGCGTGTGCGTGTGCGGGTGTGTTCGTGTGTGTGTGCGGGTGTGGTCGTGTTTGTGTGGGTGTGCGTGAGTGTGTGTGGGTGTGTGTGTGTGTGCGTTTGTGTGCGTGTGTGCATGTGTGTGTGGTGCATGTGCGTTTGTGTGCGAGTGTGCGTGTGTGTGCGTGTGTGTTTGCATGTGTGTGGGTGTGTTTAGGTGTGTGCGTGAGTGTGCATGTGTGCTTGTGTGTGTGTGTGCATGTGTGTGTGTGCGGGTGTGTGTGTGTGTGGTGCGTGTGCGTTTGCATGTGTGTGGGTGTGTGTGGGTGTGTGCGTGAGTGTGCATGTGTGCTTGTGTGCGTGTGTGCATGTGTGTGTCTACGGGTGTGTGCGTGTGTGCGTGTGTGTGTGTGCGGGTGATTCCGTGGGTGTGTTCGTTTGCGTGCGGGTGTGCGTGTGTGTGTGCATGTGTGTGTGCGTGTGTGTGCGTGTGTGTGTGGGTGTGCGGGTGTGTGTGTGGGTGGGTGTGGGTGTGTGCATGTGTGTGTGGGTTTGTGTGCGTGTGTGCGTGTGTGTGTGTGCGTGTGCGGGTGTGTTCTCGTGTGTGTGCGTGTGAGTGTGTGCGTGTGTGTGTGTGGGTGGGTGTGGGTGTGCGTTTGTGTGCGTGTGTGCATGTGGGTGTGGGTGCGTGTGCGTTTGTGTGCGTGTGTATTTGCATGTGAGTGGGTGTGTGCGTGAGTGTGCTTGTTTGCGTGTGTGCGTGTGTGTGTGTGCGGGCGTGTGCATGTGTGCGTGTGTGTGGGTGTGTGCGGGTATGTACGTGTGTGTGTGCGTGCGTGTGTGCGTTTGCGTGTGGGTGTGCATGTGGGTGTGCGTGTGTGCTTGTTTGTGTGTGTGCGTGTGCGGGTGTGTGCGTGTGGGTGTGCGTGTGTGTTTACGTATGTGTGGGTGTGTTAGTGTGTGTGCGGGTGTGTGTTGGTGTGCGTGTGCGTGTGTGTGGAGGGGTGTGTGTGTGGGGGTGTGTGTGTGTGTGTGCGGGTGTGTTTGCGTGTGTGTTTACGTGTGTGTGGGCGTGTGTGTGGGCGTGAGTGTGTGGGTGCGTGTGTGTGCGTGTGGGTGCGTGTGTGTGTGCGTGTGGGTGCGTGTGTGCGTGGGTGTGGGTTTGTGTTTGCGTGTGCGTGTGTGTGTGCGTGTGTGCGGGTGCAGGTGTGTGCGGTTGTGCGGGTGTGTGTGTGCGTGTGGGTGTGCGGGTGTGTGTGTGGGTGTGTGCGTTTGTGTGTGCGTGTGTACATGTTTGTGTGTGTGCGTGTGTGGGTGTGTGTGTGTGCGTGTGTGGGTGTGTGCGTGTGTGTGTGCATGTGTGTTTGCGTGTGTGTGGGTGTGTTAGTGTGTGTGTGCGTGTATGTGTGGGTGTGCGTGTGGGTGCGTGTGTGTGCGTGTGTGTGCGGGTGTGTTCGTGTGGGTTTGTTTTATTAGGGTTCCAAATGCCCTGTTGGCATGTCATTTACGGACACAACTAGATTGCACCAAACACCTTCTTTTGAGTGTTTTATTAGGTTTGTAAATACCCTTCTATCTTACCATATGGAGACACTACTAGAGTGCTTCAAACATCTTCAATTGGATTTTAGTAAATCCAGAAGATCATATTAGAAAAGCTGAAAGCTTTATCCTCTGGATTATATTGTACGAACATAAACCCAATAGAATCAAATATGGTAAGTAACCAGTAGTTACTTGACACAAAGATGTTTACTCTTTGCTTGACAGATTAGGTCATCCAGGTAACATTATGATGAGAAAATTAATTGAAAGTGCAAATGGGCATCCCCTAAAAGACTTGAAAATAATATTATTAAAAGATTTATCATGTGCAGCATGTTCTCTTGGAAAACTGATAATTAGGCCAGCTAAAAATAAAATTGAAAATGAATCTCCTACATTTTTAGAAAGAATTCAGGGAGATATTTGTGGGCCTATTTCTCCCCTATGTGGACTATTTAGATATTTTATGGTTTTAATTGATGCATCAACTCGATGGTCACATGTTTGCCTATTAACCACAAGAAATGTTGCATTTGCTAGGCTATTAGCACAGATAATCCAATTGAAAGCAAATTTTCCGGATTATTAAATTAAGAGAATCCGGCTTGAAAATGCAGGAGAATTTAGATCCCAATTATTTAATGATTATTGTATGTCAATTGGGATTAAGGTAGAGCATCCAGTGGCTCATGTACATACACAAAATGGTTTAGCTAAATCATTAATGAAAAGATTGCAATTGATTGCTAGACCATTACTTATGAAATATAATCTACCATCTTCTGCATGGGGACATGTCATTTTACATGATGCTGCACTTATTAGATTAAGACTAACTGCATATCATAAATTTTCTCCATTACAATTGGTCTCTGGAAGAGAACCAAACTTGTCCCATCTTAAAATTTTTGGTTGTGTTGTGTATGTTCCAATTTCTCCACCACAAAAAATGGGACCACAAAGAAGATTGAGAATTTATGTTGGTTTTAACTCTCCATCAATTATCAAATATTTAGAACCATTAACTGGAGATGTTTTTACAGCACGTTTTTCTGACTGTCAATTTGATGAGACAATATTTCCAATCTTAGGAGGAGAAAAAGAAAAGCTGGTAAAACAAGAAGTAACTTGGAATGCATCATCAATATCTTATCTTGATCCCCGAAGTGGTCAATGTGAATCGGAAGTTCAAAAAATTATACATTTGCAAAGAATAGCAAATGAGTTACCAGATGTATTTACAGATACAAAAAGAGTAACTAAATCACATGTACCAGCTTTAAATGCAACTGCTCGAATTGATGTAATCACAGCAGAGGTTACTATACAGAGAAAACGTGGAAGACCAACTGGTTCCAAAGATAAAAATCCACGAAAAAAGAAAGAGCAGAATAAAGTAGTTGGTGTACCTCCATAAGAGCAAAATCCCAGAAGAGATTAATAAAATCCCAGAAGAGATTGATAAAACCCCAGAAGAGGTGGATGAAGTTCTAGAAGAAACTCAGGAACCTAGTGATTATGAGATCTCAATAAACTATATACAGAATGGTACAATATGGAACTGAAATGAAACATGTGTTGATGAAATTTTTGAAAACTCAAATATTGAGCCGTAGCACCGTAGCTCCCTATGCTATCCATACCACCCAAGCCTTACTCGTGTGTGTGTGTGTGTGCGTGCGTGTGTGTGCGTGTGGGTGTGTGTGCGTGTGTGCGTGTGTGTGGGTGTGCGTGTGTGTGGGGGTGCGTGTGTGTGGGGGTGTGTGTGTGGGGGGGTGTGTGTGTGTGTGTGCGGGTGTGTTTGCGTGTGTGTTAACGTGTGTGTGGGTGTGTGTGTGTGTGTGTGCATGCGTGTGCGTGTGTGTGGGTGTGCGTGTGTGTGGGTGTGCGTGTGTGTGTGTGTGTGTGTGCGGGTGTGTTTGCGTGTGTGTTAACGTGTGTGTGGGTGTGTGTGTGTGTGCGTGCGTGTGCATGTGTGTGGGTGTGCGTGTGGGTGTGCGTGTGTGTTTGCGTGTGTGTTTGCGTGTGTGTTTGCGTGTGCGTGTGTGTTTGGGTGCGTGTGTGTTTGCGTGTGTGTGTGTGTTTGCGTGTGTGTGCGTGTGCGTGTGCGTGTGTGTGTGCGTGTGTACGTGTGTTTGCGTGTGTGTTAATGTGTGTGTGGGTGTGTGTGTGTGTGTGTGTGCGTGCGTGTGCGTGCGTGTGCGTGTGTGTGGGTGGGTGTGTGTGTGTTTACGTGTGTGTTTGTGTGTGTGTGTGCGTGTGTGTGCGTGTGTGCGTGTGTGCGTGTGCGTGTGTGTGAGCCTGTGTGCGCGCGTGTGTGTGTGTGAGCCTGTGTGCGTGTGTGACTGCGTGTGGGTGTGCGTGTGTGCGTGTGTGTGTTATGTGGGTGTGGGTGTGCGTGTGCGTGTGCGTGCGTGTGTGTGCGTGTGTGCATGTGTGTGCGTGCGCATGTGTGTTTTTGTGTGTGTTTGTGCGTGTGTGTGTGTGTGCGTGTGTGTGTGTGCGTGTGTGTGTGTGTGTGTGTGTGCGGACCACGCTCTCCTCGCCGAATCTCGACGGTGCACCACTCTCTCCTCGCCGGATCTCGACGGTGCACCACGCTCTTCTCGTCGGATCTCGACGGTGCACCACGCTCTCCTCGTCGGATCTCGACGGTGCACCAAGCTCGCCTCGCCGGATCTCGACCGCCATCACAACTGTCGGCGTGGGTAGATGGTGGCGAGTAGTAGAGGAGAAGAACAGGGTGAGTTTTGAGTTGTGTTGAATTTTTTTTTTTTTCTTTCTAAGAGAAGATTGAAGATGGTGAATTTTGACCACTTGAGGGAACAAAAAAGGAATGTTGTTAGGAGGACAGATAGGGGACAGATTCAAAGGGGAAAACATCTTTACTCTAGTTATTAAATTAAAGATTTTCATCGTTTCAACTTCTCTACAGTAATTAATGATATGAATGTCCAAAAACCTGCGTGTAGCGGGTTATTATTAAATGAGATGAGTTATGTAACTATTTTATGTGTAGGAACAATCCGTCAGTGACTAATAGGAGTTAAGAGTCCGAAAGGTTGAAATAGAGAAACATTCATCAAGTCGATCATGTCCGTTTTGGGAGATTTTAATGTTCAAACGCATCGTCTCTTGTGCAAAGATGCAAATTAAGGGTCATGATTTGATTGGTCATTTCAAAAAAACATTAATTTATGACCCTTGAGTCACAAAAAGGAAATTATAAAATGTCATCGAATTGGAACATTTTAGGCTCTAGTAAGTGAGGGTAAATTTTTTGAGATCCCTAAAATTTATAGAGAATTCATTTTTTGTTCTACAACTATAATTTTAATTAATCAACTTTTATGTTTGTCAAAATAAAGTCACTTTCTTCAAATGCGATATAAATTGTATAAATGACATCTAATGTCTCTAACTTTTACTCCTTAATTCCTACTTACTATATTATGAACTATCATGAATTTTTAAAAGAAAGTTTGGAATGCCACCAACGTAGAAAATATTTTTAACAAAAAGTAAACATTATTTGATTAGGAATTCAAATTTAGAAAAGAAAAGGGATTGAGATACGTATCTCTAATAATTTTTCAACAATAAAACATGAAGAAACATCAATTAACCCACAATTTGTTATTGATCTCAATTTGGCAATAAAGAATGTTTACAATAGTTAATGCATTGTTAAATATTTTAATACAAACATAATGACTGTTTTAATTATAAAATTATTAATTATTGACTCAATTTATTGGCTGATAATTTACATATTGATCACATCATGGCTGTTTTAATTATATGGGAACAAATGATATCTGTACGAAAAGTGAGAAGTAATTTATAATAAAATTTCAATTCTAATTTGTTTTTTATTAAAGTAATATATATTGAATTGAATTAAATTCTTCTCCTTGATTCCGATTTGAGCTGACATGAGAAGAATGTCATTTGCGGTTGGTTCTAAATTATAAAATTCAAACAAAAATAATAGACGTCTGTACCAAATCCTCAAGGCATAGAATTATTGAGTTTTTTTATTGGCGAAATAGGATTATTATTATTGACAGCATTTCTAGATCAACACATGTTATCCAATTATTGTTGAGTTTCTATTCTTTACAACATATACACAATACTTGTTATCATTCTCTTGTTTTTGAATTGCAAAACTGAACATGTTAATGCATGGTTGTATTTCTTGCAAGTTACTTGGTCTCACAATTAATGGTTGAGCAAAGTATTGATTATTTTCTGAGTACTTTTGAGACAAATTATTGTATCAGCCTGTGCACTTAATTAATAATTCAGTGAAGAAAAAAGTTGAGTTGTAGAGATTTTTTTTCCGATGAGATTATTGAACTCAGTGACAAATATTTTATAATTTGTTTACTAAAAGGTATGGTTTTATATTCAAATATATCATATGTTAGAAAATTAGATTAATTCAATATTATTTTTAATATGGTGGAAAGTTCATTTAGCAATTTGTGAAATCTCTCTCAAAACAGTTTATTTAGCTTCTTCTTTTTTACTAAGAGTAGTATATTATGCATATGAGAAATGATGAGATATACTTTTGAAAGTTAATATATTTTTTTTTTTCAAGCCATCAATTTCATTAGGTCACAACAGAGCTTCCATCAATTTCAATTGAAACTAAAATAAAGTACTTAATAATAACAAAATGACGACCAAAAAAGAAAACAAAGCTAAGAAGTCGTGCCGTCTCTTTTGCACTACCTGATCTCTTGTTACTATGATTTAATTGCAAACTATTAGGAAGGTGCACGTTGCAAATAAAAAAAGTAACCTCTATATTTATATTATCTACTCGCACGGTTAAAATGAACAACCATGGTTAGATTCCCTGATTTGTCTTGCTTCCTTAGTTCGAAAAGGCAAAGATCTCCTAGTTTCAATCCATTTATGCATACAAATTGGCGCCAACCTTTACTTATGCATCTGGCAATTTTATTTTTGGTGTAGTATGCAATACATGTCTTGTCTTTCTTATCTAAATTGGCAGGTAATAGAGTAATCTTCATCTTCTTGCTTTGAAGAACTTCGCATGCAAAGCCGCTCAGTAAATTCTAGTACATTGTTACATAGAAAAACGACATAGTAAGATTGATTGCATATGTAATTGATATATCATGAATTATGTAATTTTTCTTGTTTCCAGCATTGCAATTTTAATAACAGTAAAAACGGAAGAAATGACCTTCAAAACAAAAAAATGGAAGAAATGCTTACATACCAATGCACAACGACCATGTCTTTGAGAATTGCTTCGAGTCAATATTCTGACAAACAAGCCACTACCCTTTTGAGTTCTTCGGGCCATCCTGTTAGCAATCTCCTCTTGAGCTTTTGTCAGATAGGTCATTTGGGGTACGACATATAAACAAGAAGCTTTCTTATCTCTATTATTCTCCCTTGTTTTTCTTTTTCTAACAGTTTCGTACTCTCCTTCGTCACTCTCGCTCTCACTTGATTCTTGAACAAAATCTGCAAAACAAGAAATTGAATGACATAATTAATTTTTTTGTTCTCATTCAAAATAAGAAAAATTAACAATCCAAAGAAGTTGACCATATTTGGGATAATGCCTCTAGCTACAACGAAATCAAATGGCGCATAAACTCCTCAGGATGCTTAGTGTGTTTGTGTGTGTGTATTTGGCCTAGCTGGTTAGTACAAGAAATATAGAAGTTCCCAGTATAATTATATTATAAATATTTCTTGATGCAAAAAAGAATTAAAAAAAATTCAAAATCAACAAATATGAACAATATATATATACCTAGCTACCTCTTTGTTTCCTCTTACCACAAACCCATTTTTCAGCCGTGCGAACTCGAGCGGCATGAGATGAAATCTCAGTAGAAGACTCATCAGTGTCACTACTACCGGAGGATAGAGATATCATCTCTTTCTTTACCTCTCGTGTCGAGCTGTCGTTTGACTCCTCTAACTGCCTTTTTGTCTCCATTTTTTTTGCAAAGAAAGGAGCAGCCTTTTGGCATCCACTCCGATCAAAGATAATCACTTTAAAAGAAAAGTTACCTTTGTATGTAAATACTAACACATCATTGTTATCTATTAGATTAGCCCTTACAAATTCTTTCCAACCAGATCGTAGAGCAAATGTGTCATTAAACCTGATCATTTTCACATGCCAAGCAATTCCGCTTGGACCTTTTAGTTCAATGTCTTTGCTAATGGATCCTTTGAACATTTTTGCAAATTTTTTTGGAATAATCTGCAACATTATAAGCAAGAAGATAAACAATGTTTGTCAGTGGCAGCTAACAAGAACTAAAACTTTGAAGGACTGAAGTAGAAAATAGCAATGAGATAGTAGAATGAATATTTAGATATATATATAACTTGCCATTGTGTGCATGAAGGATGCATCCATCTCCACAAAAAAATTATTCATTCTTGGTTCCATGTCGCCACTTCCTCTCTCTCTTTGTATCTTTTTCTCCCCGATCTCCAAATTATTCCTTTTGCTTCTCTCTCTCTCTCTCCCTATGTATCTTTTTCTCCCCAATCTCTACATATATTGAGAAACAATGAACTTTCCCATCATTTCAAATATCATATTTATTGTGTACATATACATCGAAACAAAAGAAATTCGATTAATTATTCTTTTCAATTTCCAGTCGTTTCAACTTACAGTAAAGGCAAGAGTTGCCACCTGTCTGTAGAATCACAAAGGTTTGTGAGATTTAAATATTTAAACGCATCGTTTATGGTGAAAATTTAAGGGTAATGACATAAATGGCATAATAGTTTATGGCAATATATGAGAGTAGTGGATTAAAAATTGAAAATTAATTTATGATGTTTGAATCAAAAAAGAAATTTACTAAATGTCATGGAGTTGCAACATTTTCGGCTCTAATATAAATGAGGGTAAATTTTTGGAGATCATTTAATTTTATAAAGAATTCGTTTTTTGTTTGAACTTTAGTTTTATCTCTAATTTTAATTAATGAAGTTTTATGTTTGTCTTGATTTAGTCAGTTTCTTTAAATGCAAATGCCATGTGAATTATATGGAGAGATCAACTAATACATAATTGTCTCTAATTTTTATTCGTTCCTTCTTAATTCCCAATTAGTATATCGTGAAACTATTATGATTTTTAAAAGCTATGTACAAATTTATTTATCAAAGAATAAACATTAGGGGTGTCAATCATACTTTTTTAACTGTTTACCCTACCCATACCGTATTTGTTAAGGCAGGTTTGGATAAAGTTCTTTTTTCGTTAGCTAAACAGGTATGGGTAATGATTCTACATATCTAAAAAAAATTCTAAAAAAATTCTAAATATATAAACTTTATTATGCTTGTATATGTCCATATGGAGATCATGTTAAACAGCTAAGATGGACAGTTTGGATTTTAAAAATAAAGATATTGATCTATAGTTGGACCAATCTGCTTATCCGCACTATGCATAGTATCATAGCGTAACTCAAAAAACAATTTAACAAGTCTAGCTAAGTACCATGCATCATCCCTTAGTAATATAGAAACTGTATTATACATACAAAATTAAAGGTCTTGTGAGGGGCATGGATTGATGATGTATACAAAAGATACCAATACCAAAAAAAACAAAATTTAAATATAGAAACTCTGTATTTTGCTTAATATAATGCAACCATTCTAGGCTGTCAAGTAAGTAAATATCCAATTATCTTGAGGTCCTTTTACATTGAAAAAGTCCTACAAAAAGTGATTTGCAAACTGTGATAGATTAAGTGAACAATAAATAATATATTGAAGGGATGAAAATTAATGCATGAATCTGTCCCTTGGAGAAAGGATCATTATGATAAACAGTATTCTCAGTTCTATACATATTTACATCATAGCAATGTACAAGGCGCGCTCCGAAATTTTTTATTAAAGAGATTGACAAATTAGAAGATCCCGAAGAGTGTTTCTGGGTAATCAACGTAAAATGCCTATTTGTTTATCTGTACACTTAAAAAATAAATTGAACAAGTAGCATCGTTCTCAGAAAATCTCAGAACATAGCAAGGACATTGATTTATAGCGTCAAGGCAGTGTAGCGATTTTTTTTTTTTTTTGCATGGACGTTATAGTTTAAAGCATTCAGTTCTAGTTGAATAGGTACAAAATTTAAAAATCATAAATTCTAAATATTATTTTTATATTAAACATTTCATATTAGACGCTATAAATCGCTAGACTTCTAACTTGAAAGAAAATGTCTAATTTAACAATAATATTTCTGATTTTTTTTTAATTTATAGGAAATAAATCGAATGCTATGAATAGTATATAAAACACAAAAACTGACAATTTATAGTAAAACTATAGTGTACGTGAAAATAGGAAAAGAAAAATGTCCTTACTATGCTAAGAGATTTACCGAAACTATGCTACTATTTTAATTTTATATTTTTAAATAGGGGGGGCCCTATATTTAGCGCATCTTTTGCTAGTTCGAGGACCGAGAGAATTTTTTTTATCTAAATATTAATTTTGTCCTTCTACTTTTTCTCTTACCTTCTGTTGCCTCTAGCTCTTCTTCGCTTGATAGTACTACTACTCAAGTTTAGCTTATTGTTTAGCCTATGATTTAGTTTTTGTGGTTAGTCATATTTTGTATTATCTTTGTCCTTATGTTGTATTGTGTTTTTAGCTTTCTTTTATTATCTCTATGGACTTGAATCTCTCTCTTTGTATGAACATTTATATTTCTAATAAAACAAGTGGTTATCCACTTTTTCAACAAAAAAAAGGAAACAAATACAAAGAGAATTCATTTCCTTTCCTGATGCACCCATGCAAATTGGCATAACTGTAGTTTTTTTGCAGAAATATTTTTTTTTTGTCTTGTAGTTAGGGGTGCAAACGGGTTGGATATTATCCGACCGTATCCGACTCCGTATCCGAAAATTTTAATATGGATATCCAATATCCGAATATCTGTGCGGATACGGATATGGTTTTGAATTTTAATTATCCGTATCCGAATAGTAGATATATATTATATAATTTAATATGAATTATGAAAAAAATTATGTTATTCACTATTATAAAAAGCGGATATCCGTATCCGTATCCGATTAATATCCGATCCGTATCCGTATCCGGAAAATAAAAACGGATACGGATATGGTTTTACCACTATCCAATCCGTATCCGATCCGTTTGCACCCCTACTTGTAGTTAATAAATGCTCTTAAAAAAAGTGGGGCCACAGATTGGTTGTGCGGCCCCCCCAAAATAGGGTCACATAGCCAATCTGTGGCCTGGGTATATAATTATCAAATTTTGATCAAACAAGGGTGTTTTAGTTTATTTTTTTAAAATATGGTATAAATAAAAATTTCGGTTTAAACAATGTGGTAAAAGTTTACCTATCGAATAACAAATTATCTGGTCAAATTCCTATCACAATCAACAGGTGCCAACTACTTGAAATACTTCATCTTGGTGGAAACCAGTTGAATGGGTCCTTATATTCCCTTCTCTTTGAGCAACATGATAGGGTTGCAAGATCTTGATATCTCCAGCAATGCTTTCACTAGTGGAAAATATGGAATCAGGATCGGTTATAAACACATATCAGTATCGGAATCCAACCGATCCTGATGAAGGCGATACTGATACTATCAGGATCGGTTTTATATCTTTTAAACAACCGATCCAAATAGAAACTATTAGGATCGGTTTTTAATAAAACGATCTTAATAGTTGTTATCTAGATCGGTTTTTGAGTAATAACCGATCCAGATACGTACTATCAAGATTGGTTTTTATGTAAAACCGATCCTGATAGTTTTTTTGTATTCTTTTCATTATAAAAAAACACATCTATATCGGTTTTTTAATAATAACCGATCCAGATACGTACTATCAAGATCGGTTTTTATGTAAAACCGATCCTGATAGTTTTTTTGTATTCTTTTTTTATTTAAAAAAAACACATCTAGATCAGTTTTTTAATAATAACCGATCCAGATACATACTATCAAGATCGGTTTTTATGTAAAACCAATCCTGATAGTTTTTTTGTATTTTTTTTATAAAAAAAACACATCTAGATCGGTTTTTTAATTAAAAAACACATATTAAAAGATCGGTTTTTAAATAACCGATCCAGATACGTACTATCAAGATCGGTTTTTTATGGAAAACCGATCCTGATAGTTTATTTGAATTTTTTTTTATTAAAATTTACATATCTAGATCGGTTGTTTAATAATAACCGATCCAGATACGTACTATCAAGATCGGTTTTTATGTAAAACCGATCCTGATAGTTTATTTGAATTTTTTTTTTATTAAAATTTACATATCTAGATCGGTTGTTTAATAATAACCGATCCAGATACGTACTATCAAGATCGGTTTTTATGTAAAACCGATCCTGATAGTTTTTTTGAATTATTTTTTTATTAAAAATTACATATCTAGATCGGTTTTTTAATAATAACCGATCCAGATGTTTGGTTGAATGTAAAAAATAGAATTTTAATTATTTGGCCAGCTTCCATTTATATATATATGCTGGCCCAATTAAAATGCTACCGATACAAATCACAGATTGATAAATATATATATGCATACAAATCACAAATAGATATCAAACACATCCTACAAATTAAGTTTACGTATCATAAATTATGTTTACACATACAAATCACGTACAAATCCTAAATTAAATATCATAGACATACACATCCTACAGATTAAGTTTACACATCCTAAATTGTTGTACTTCATGTCTACTGTACCTCTTTCAGGAAAATTTGAACCCACATTTTTCGTAAGTTGCTCAAGCGTTGTACAGTATGTTTGGCGGGAATATCCTACATTTTTTAAAAGATAGAAGAGCATGCACAATTAATTGTGTATTTTATTATATTTGAAGCAACAATGCTTAATTACTTTTTGAAAATATATAAATGCATACCTTTAAGTTCGGAAAAGTATATATGTGTTCGTTTATTA
This sequence comes from Carex rostrata, assembly GCF_964058835.1. Lineage (NCBI taxonomy): Eukaryota > Viridiplantae > Streptophyta > Magnoliopsida > Poales > Cyperaceae > Carex > Carex rostrata. The sequence goes on from NC_135951.1 coordinate 853,212, forward strand.
TGTCTTGCATGAGCAACATGACATAATATGCACATTCCCAGCCGTCTGGTTGTTGTGGGCACTACATAATAAGTTTGAAAAAATTGAAATGTATGTTAATGAGCATACAAATGGCTTTAAGGTTATATAATCACAATTTTTGTCTTATAATCATATATCTCAATAGAAACTATTACCTTGCAATCGTTATGAATCGTCAAAGAAGTCTCCATTACCCTGTTGAAGACACTGTTGAAATATGAACACATTGAACAATCAGTACTTACGAGAGATATTTAAAATGATAAATGATAAAATAATAAAAAAATCTAATGCATTCTAAACAAACGTAAAATTTAGGATGTCACTTACTCCTCGACCGCAGCAGTGATCATTAGCATTTTTTTACTTTTCTTATCGGAATCGTACACGTACAATGCACTTTCTCTTGGCATAAGAACGGTCAATACCCAATGATTGCTGCATGTTAGGTTTGTAGAATGTCATATTATATAATTTTTATATTTTGACATAAATATAATAAAATTAGAATATATATATAACACTAACATGTGGTGATAGGGTATAAATATCAATCTCTTGTCCCGATTTCCGTTGAGTGCTTGCCCTATGTATTGAAGTACACCTCCTCGATCATCACTTAGCATGGTGGCATTCGTCCGCTGGGGGTCCATGAAACCAACCTGCACATCGGGAAATTCCTCCTTGATGTATTTGTGCCAATACCTAAAAAAAAGAAGGCATACAGGTGTTCTCAAATTTGTTTTATTTGAATTGAAGGTACTAAATTCTATAATTATTACGAATATTAACTCACAGCATCCACATCTGAATGATTGGTCCAGTGAGCCACTCCCGTGGTGCAAGCAAGGCCGCATAATCATCTGCATAAACAGATATGGAGTCTGCTGAACAAAAAAGATCAAGTGGCGGATCGATTTTGAATGGACTGCCATCTAGCTCCGCAAATCGATCACGCAGATGCTTGAATGTTCGTCCCAGCTTGTCAAAGTTTATACCCTCAAACGCCTTGCAGTGACTCGTTGCTTTCCCACCTAAAGGAAGATTCGTAATAAATTGAAATAAAATCCATAATGAACCATGACTCTGTCATATAGATACAAATTAAGAAGTAAACTTAGCAATAACATACCTCATCTGAACCTGTCAATATCATGGGCATCGGCCATGCAGTGAAACTGCCGAGGACCGATCCAAGGGTTAACTGCTCACCATTTGGTACAGGTAAGGGGAGCTCTAGGAAGTCCACATCTTTAACACCATCCACCGTTACTCTCGCATGGTCGGGCGGCATCGGCCTGTTGTGAATTGTTCCACCGGGTGCAACTGGAACATGAATTGTCCCCATGGCCACCACAATAGTATTCTCACCTACTTTCGCCATGAGTTTGCAGCTGAGTTCTGCCTCCTGTACAAGTATATGTATTTACTCAAATAAAATTCGAATATATATGAAACTAAGGCATATGCCAACTGATTTAAATCTGAATTTGCATTACCTCAGTAAACTCGGAAAGATCGGTATATGGTTTGACTGACTGGCAGCTGCTCTGAAGGACCGTTGGGGTAAACGTCTTTTCTTGTTGGCCCATCGTCTGCCGAACCAAAATTGCAAGTTCAGATTTCATTTGTTCGGTTATTTCTTGCCGTAATCTCTCCTCTATTCCTCTTACTCTCTCCTCCACTCTTTGATCCACTCTTGCGTTAATTTCTTCTTCTGATGTCTTCGAGGTACGTGTCCTCCTTATCCGGCCCTTCCCGAATGTTTGTGAGTGTGGAATGAGACCTCCCACTCCTCTCACCCTCCCAGGATGTTCCGTATTTGGCAGAGATTTTCCTAGAACATCCTCGTATCGTACCACCGCCAACTGGCCTTGTTTGAAAGCCGCTTCTTGTTCTTCCTGAAATGATAACATGCATGTTACAACATAATAATTTAAAGTTGAATTTCAATTAATAACAATATCTAAACCCTCACAATTCTGTTGATGACCGGTATGTATGTTTCTGGATAAAAGAGTTCCTTGGTCTCGTCTGAGAGCTTCTGTCTGGCTAGTTTCCATGTGACGTGCCTATGCTCAACAGACAAATCAACAAGCTCATCTGGTGTCAATACAGTACTAGTTGACCCTTGGGAAGACGGATCACTAGATGCTTTCTCATCTGCAATCGCCTGCATAGCATCTTTAAGTCTTTTTTGGAAACCTTCACCACTGTAACCTCTGGATCCCAAGAAATGCGGATACTTGTTGTGGGTCTGGTTCTCCTTCCCAATCTGGCTGGCAGCCTTCAATTTCAACAAATAAATAATTGGCCTTAATTATAAATAAATTTGAATTCTAGATTAGAGATAAGATAGGTGGTTCCTAGAAATAAACATACATCAAATTCCGCTGTCATTCGGTACTTGACAAATTCTTCCCAATCTTTTTCTTCAATCTGGAGCTTACCAAAATCGGGCGTCTCACCCTCGCGCCACACTCTAGTCAACTCGGTTCTGAACTTCCGGAGACAAGTAGCCATTTTCTGATAATAATATTTCTTCACTTCTACTTTTTCGGGTAATTTCCAGCTCACCTACCAAACAAATAGAAATTAGGGTTTGTAGTTAAACTAATCAAATTATTTTTAATGAAATTAGTACCATGTTATCTACCTTAAGTATTTCCCATATTTTTTGCTTGTACTCATCTGGAACATCTTTCCATAGTTGGAACCTTATAGGAATAGTCCTTCTTACCAATATCCCAAAATCCGTTGCAAAACTCGTTGTCTCTCGAGTAACAACCGGCCTGAAATATTTGTCAAGTTCTAGCGTTTTGTCTTTCTCGTTAAACTTCTCCTTAATTTTGTTAGGCCCTCTTCCTCGTTTCTTAATCGATGCCGACACACTACCATCATGATCACTGCCACCTTCCATATCTGTTTTATTTTTAAAACAATTAATTGAACTCAATGCTACATTATCTCTAGAGAACTATAATTAGTACAACAAAGTTATACCATACAACAATTAATAGCAATGCAATTACCCGATTATACAATGAAATAAAGAGGAGATAATCCAATCCATGCATAAAATTAAAATGAGACCACAAAATTGATCTAATCTAGGGTTAACAAAAATAATTAAATAAACCGAATTAATTACCCGAATTAATTATCAACAAATACCAAATAAAATTCTCACAATGCCTTGGTACCAATTATACTTGAGTAACTAGGGTTAACAAATATAATTAAATAAACCGAATTAATTAGCAACAAATACCAAATAAAATTCTCACAATGGTAACAATTTCTCACAATGCTAACAATCCATGCATAAAATAAAGAGGAGATAATACAACAATTAACAACAATTCTCACAATGGTAACAATTTCTCACAATGGTAACAATTTCTCACAATGCTAACAATCCATGCATAAAATAAAGAGGAGATAATACAACAATTAACAACAATTCTCACAATGGTAACAATTTCTCACAATGCTAACAATTTCTAATCCGATCCAAACAACAATTTCTAATTCAAAATGCTAACAATTTCTAAACCATTCCTAACAAATCAATTTTAGAGAGGGAGAGGGAGATGGGACTTACCCGAATTTGAGAGAGAGGGCCGGGTTTAAGAGAGAGGCCACGGGTTTGATTTTAAGGAGAGGCCACCAAGCCACGGGTTTGATTTGGAGATCAAATCCACATGTAAGTATTGCAAGAGGCGGGGCCACCAAGCCGACGGAGAGGGAGGAGTGGAGGAGAACGCCTTCACGGAGGAGAAGAGGCGGCGGACTAGGTTTTGAGGAGGAGGAGAGGGTGGAGCCGATGCATCCACAAGGTTTGAACAACGGTTTTGAGAAGGACAAGAGAGGCCAAGGGTTTTGAGAAGAAGAAGCCACGGGTTTGATTTGAGGTTTTAGTCTAAGGAGAGGAGAGGCCAAGGGTTTTGAGAAGGAGCCGATGCATCCACAAGTATTGCAATAGGCGCCAAGGAGACACCTATCTGGATCGGTTTTAGTCTAATAACCGATCCAGATAGTATCTGGATCGGTTATTAGACTAAAACCGATCCAGATAGGTGGATAGGTCATGGTATTTATTTCAAATTATCTGGATCGGTTTTTAATGAAGAACCGATCCAGATAACTATCTGGATCGCTGATTTAAGTTGATTTATTAGATGTGTTTGAGAAATATGTAAGTTAATTACTAATATAATATCTCTGGATTATGTATAAAAATTTTAAGATATGTTTTATGAAATAATCTATTCGATAATTAAATGGTTATTATTAAAATAAATTGGAAGTAATACATTTTACAAAATAAAATATAAGATGTCATAATCTTTAAGAATTATGTTAGAATGAAATAGTTTTTTCTTATATTTGAGGAATAATTAATCTGGTTTTGTTTAAGTAAATATGAGTAGATTTTTAAGAATGTAATACTAAAATAAATTTTAGGATGTCATCATTTTTAAGAATTATATTAGAATAAAATAATAATACAATTTTACAAAATAAATTTTAATGTGTAAGTTACTTTTCTAATTTTTTATATAATAATTGAAAGAAAAATGTGTGTTACTAACTTTCTAACCTTTAAATTGAAAGAAAAATACTGCCGAAATTTTCTTAAATGCTAAGGGGAACTAAGGGGAAATGCTGCCGAAATTTTCTTAAATGCTAAAACACGACTAACATGTGACCACATCCTAAATGAGACAAATTATTCAAAGAGCAGTCCCAAAATGGGGACTATTCAAAATTAATCCCTAATGGATTAATTTTGAACGGGTATCATGACCTAAAGGCATTAATCATGCGGTTGTGGCTCATAATACAATACTCTAGCTAAATATCTAATATAAATACATCTACGTACGTACTCTAGCTATCAAAATACACATTCATGCATGCACAAAACTAATTAAACATGAGTTATTTGCATGTTGTACTTACAACTTTTTTAGATGCCGTACCGAGTGAGATGAAGATCGCTGCACCAAATCTCTCAACAATAGCCAATCTACAAAATTAATCCGGAAAATCGAAACCTAATTAAGAGATGTACATATAGCATATATCCTACAAGTTGAAATAAAAAAAAATGCTCATATAGCATATATATAGCAAACTCAAAAGCGTGTGCATGCAAATCTTGAAATAAGAAGAGGTATTCAAACTTGTAAAGAAAATCTCAACATATAAAGAATATATAGGTCATATATAGCTAATATATTTCCTCATAAATTAGACATATAGCATGTGCATCCAAATATCCGCATTTAAAGGAAAACTTGAAATGATAAGAGGTATTAAAACTTAAAAGCTTGTGGAACCAATAAAAGAGCTAAATCAAAATTTAAGATCATAACCCACTTGTATAGGCCGGATTTAGGGTTTAGGGTTTAGGGTTTAGGGTTTAGTGCTCCATTAGTATCAAATTTGAGAAAAGAGATGACCAAAATGTACCTGAGAAAAAGAGCTGAGATAGCTGAGTATTAGCAGGGCGAAATAGCTGTTGCGTTAATTAAGAGAGGCGAGACCTAGGAAGAGAGACGAGTTTCTGACAAAAATCGAACTGAATTCAGCCTTAAATGCACTATTAGGATCAGTTGTTAGAAATAAAACCGATCCTGATACTATCAGGATCGGTTCTTATAAAAACTGATCCTAATAGTTGACTATTAGGATCGGTTTTATTTAAGAACTGATCCTGATAGGTTCTGGATAATTTGTAAAATTTATAACATTAACATCTGGATCGGTTTTATGCATTATAACCGATCCAGATATCTTCTGGATCGGTTTTAGGCACTATAACCGATCCAGATACCTTCTGGATCTGTTTTATTCATTATAACCGATCCAGATACCTTCTGGATCGGTTTTATTCATTATAACCGATCCAGATAGTATCTGGATCGGTTATTATCAATAAAACCGATCCTAATAAAAATTCAGCAATTGTTCTTTATGAAAAAAATAATAGATATTTTTTTTAAGAAACTAGAAAGATATAATTTTTTTTAATTCCATAGAATAAACATATGAACCAAGAGGTGTACGGTCGTGATAATACAATCACAATGCAAAGGAATTCGCCAGTCATTTCCATTAAGGACTGGAAGAGGGGACAAGTGGGTGGTTCTTCCCTTTTGGTGCCAGTAGGATTTACCGAGAGAAATATGAAGATACATACTTTAATAAAAAAAAAAGTTGTGTAAAAAGTTAGTTGAAGGATCATCAAAGAAAGGGGAAGAGATGGATGAAGGATCTTCGGAGTCAGATGAAGAACCAAATGAATAATCAGACTGAAAAATGTTGATTATTTGAATTTTGGATGACTGTAGCTCTGAAAAAGGTTGATTCTTTGAATATACTTACATTCCATTTGTATAACTAATATGTTTATTCAAGGAATAAAAAAATAATTACCTTTCTAATTTATTAAAAAATATGTATTACTATCAGGATCGGTTCTAACCAAAAACCGATCCTAATAGTTGGAACTATTAGGATCAGTTTTTAGTTAGAACCGATCCTGATACTATCAGGATCTGTTTTTAATAAAAACCGATCCAAATGATTAAACTATCAGGATCAGTTCCCACAAAAAACCGATCCTAATAGTAATAAATTAGGATCAGTTATTATGAAAAACCGATCTAAATAGTTTTTAGGATCGGTTTTGTTAAATAAACCGATCCAGATACTTATTAGGATCGGTTGTCCCATATAACCGATCCAGATAGGCCGATCCTGATTCCAGTTTTTCCACTAGTGTTTATCTGGTCCAGTACCTGCCTTTATTGGTCAGATGAAACTTCCGAATTTGAATATTTCTTTCAACAATTTTGAGGGGGAATTGCCGAAAGATAGGGCTTTTAGGAATGCCAGTGCAGTACACATAAGAGGAAATTCAAAACTTTGTGGTAGAATACCTGAAATGCATCTACCCAATTGTGGTTTAGATATAGCCAAAAGAAGAACCACTATTCCATTGTCATTATATAACCAAAGGATATATGAATAATCCCCTACCATTTATGGCAAAAAAATTTGAGTATAAAAAGGTATCGTACAATGTTATTCTTAGAGCTACGGATCATTTTTCATCGGAGAATCTAATTGGAAGAGGTACTTTTGGAGTTGTTTACAAAGCTCCTATGAGTTTTGAGAATGTGACAACGGTTGATGTGAAGGTACTAAATCTCAATCAGCAAGGTGCTTGTACAAGTTTCTTCTCTGAATGTGAGGTACTAAGAAAAGTCAGACACATAAACCTTATCAAAGTTTTAAGTTCATGCTCAAGCACAAATCACCATGGTAATGATTTTAAAGCTTTGATTTTTGAGTTGATGCCTAATGACAGCTTAGAAGCATGGTTGCATCCCAACCCGTGTTGAAATAGGCCATTTAGGAGTCTCAGCCTCATCCAGAGGATGAATATAACAATCGATGTTGCGACAGCTTCAGACTATCTTCGTAACCATGGGCCCGCTCCAATTGTACATTATGATCTTAAACCTAGCAATGTACTTTTAGACGATGACATGACTGCACATGTCGGTGATTTTCGACTTGCCAGATTTTTGGTTCAATCTGATTCTACGTCTTCTCTGTTGACTGGAAGTACAGTTGGACTTAGAGGTTCCATCGGTTATATTCCCCCAGGTACAAACTTATTATTATGAGAATTTAATTTTTATGTTTACTATATAGGTATAATTAGTTACATACAAGCTTACAGAAGTGTGTGTTTATTATTTATTTCGACTTTTTGTACCCTATCATGGTACAGAATAAATGGGTTCAACAAAATTTGCTGTCTTATATGTTGTTTTAATTATCTTAATAGATGGTACCAAACCTGGTTAGCTCCTAGCTGTTAAATTGATATGTGAATAGTAAGTTACTACAAGCTTTTAAGAGGGCCAAATTAAATCAATGCATCTAATTAACCTTGGTAATATACATAGTTAAAATAAAAGGAGGTCAATTCCTTTTTCCCACAATATATAGCACGACTTGTATAGTTGTATGTTTGAATTGAAAAGGAAAAACAACAATATATTACTGATCTTGGGGCATAATTTGTAGAAGGGTATGATTGTAAGTTGTCATTTTTTTTAGAATACGGCATGGGAGGTCAGGCATCGATTGAAGGAGATGCATATAGATATGGCATTCTAGTGCTTGAGATGTTTACTGGCATAAGCCCTACTGATGAAAGATTCAGAAACGGATTGAACCTCCACAAACATGTTGAGATGGCTTTCTCCGATCGTGTTACTAAAATAATTGACCACAGATTGTTTCTAGTAAATGATGGAGGAGAGAATGCAAATGCAGAGGTCATTGACGATTGCTTGGGTTCAGTGATTTGATTGGGTCTCTTGTGCTCCAAGTTGTCACCAAAAGATCGCATTGGGATCAAAGAAGTTGTCAAAGAGTTGAATTGGGCTCAAATGAATCTGCTGAGATGAGAGATCAAAAGTGACACATTGAAGTAGGAAATATTTGTCAGTGGAAGTTATAACTACAATTTTGAGGGACTGAAGTAGGAAATAGCAATGAGATAGTAGAATAAATTTTTAATTAAGGATATAAATGTTGTCACTTACCATTGTGTGCATAAAGAAAGCATCCATCTCCACAAAAAAATGTTCACTCTTAGTTTCATGTCACCATTTTCTTTCATGATCTCTCTCTCTTAACCTCCAAATCTCTCCATATAAATTGAAACACATCATTTCAACTTCCACATTTATTTTTAATCTCTACACATATACATTGAAACACAATAAAGTTTGATTAATTATTCCTTTCAATTTTCCCATCGTTCCAACTTGTTTACAGACAAGTCAAGAGTTTAAGTGGTTTTATTTGTAGGTTTCTTCTACTTGTTTACAACACTAGTATAGAAAACGCAACCATACACAGTCCAGGCTAATGAAATAGAGTTACACAACTGTGTCAATGAACGTCGTGTATGAATAAGAATTACTTTGTACACGGTTACCGGACCGTATCTATGTAGGACTTACAAACACAGTTAATAGAAACAGGCCATGACAGGTCTCCAAAACCCAATCCAAATTTTCTACTTTTGATCCTGGCTGAAATGATATAGACAAGAGTGCAAAATATAGCAATAAATCATGAGTTCATAACATAACATAGGTACCAAATAGACAAGTCCCTGGTCCCAAAACAAATGATATTCAACTCCAGCCTATGCTTTGGAGGTAAACACACAAACACATGCAGTTAACAGTCTAGGTTTTAAATCAGCAAACAATCTCTCCTCAATTTCCCTGCACATTCAATGAGTTCATGGAGCAGCCTCAGATAGGTGCACAGATTCGATCTCCGCGTTTCCCTTTGGCGGTGCCTTGTTTGGCTTGCAGCTTTCTAATTTTCACTCCCTTTATCATCTAAATTTATTGGCCCAATAAAAACAATTTATCAGTATATTCAAGCTATTAGCCAAAGAAATACAAAAATAAAACAAGAGTGAGACTACGATACTATGCATAGCGCGGATTGGTCCATACTATGGATCAATATCTCTGTTTTTGAAGTTCAAATAGTTGATATGAACAGCTCAACATGATAACCATATGAAAAAATGCACTTGTAAATCAAATTTTTTATTTTTTATAACTTTTTTAACTATTTTTTAGATAGGTACAAAATCACTTGATCTAAAGATTCTAGACCATTCAATAGTGATTTCTACCTATCTAAAAAAAAATAGTAAAAAGAAAAGCTAAAAAAATATAAAATTTAGTCTGCATGTATATTTTCATATGGAGATCAAGTTAAACGGCTTAGGTCGACAATTTGGATTTTGAAAATGAAGATATTAATCCATAGCATAGACCAATCCGCACTATGCATAGTACCATAGCCTCACTCAAAAAACAATTTAACAAGACTATCAGGGGCAACAAAAGCAGAATGCGAGATCTAAGACCAATAATTTAAGTACCATGCATGAATGCAATCAAGTGTCAAAAATAAGTACTTGGGAAATGTGGTTTGCTACATCATCCCTTAGTACTAGTTAAAGTAGTGTACAGGAAATTAAAAGTTCTTGCGAAGGGCATGGACTGATGATGGATGCAAAAGTTACCAATACTAAAATATTATAAAGAAAATCCAGAAACATTACATATTTGCCAAACTTCAAATCAGAGTAGATCACTATCAAATCGCCTTCATCTAGCCCATTTGAATGAATAAAATTCCCTACAAGATTGATTTGTTTGGTTTGTTTAGGCACATGGCAAAATTAAAAATCTAAAACAGACCCAGAGAGAGAGCAATTTTCAAGCATGCCTGTGTTCTCTAGGACATACATCCTGCTCTTGTTGTTTGGCCAGAACCTGCAGTAGATCAGGTTTCATTTTATCAATAAAAATTGAATAGTTACAAAGTAGCGATGAGTTTGGAGGACTCACAGGGAATGTTGGTATAAATTTGTTCTATTCTAATTGTTCCTACTTAAAACTGTTTTTATTTTGGGACAGAACGATAAGTTTGATAATAACTGCATATATATAAATTTATATCCAGGCCATCAGTACCCAAATTGTTCAAGAGTCAGATATTTCACACAAATGAGTAGTCACCTAATGAAACAAGTGCAAGTCTACAGGCAGTTGTGCCCAAAAAAGTATAAGAAAAAGGGGAAAAAAAGGAAGTGCAAATTCAGTCTCTGATGCTTATGAGTGCAGTTCTGAATCTTTTATTTTCCCTTCTTAATCAACAAATCACGGAAGAGATTAGTAAATTCATATAGAAGTGTATCTAATGAGGTGTACTATCGTGCTTTGGGAAGTAAAGTCCATGATTTACTTCTTGCCCATATATTCGTTTTCAGAGTTTAAACAGTCGATCCGAACTATTAAACATGATTTCCATATTACAATGCACTTGGAGACCAAATTTTACATTTTTTTTGGAAATTGTTTACTATTTTTATTTTTATTTTTGAATGTCACTGTTATTCAGAAAATTTTGGACCATAAAGACTGATTTTTGAAAATTCTAAAAAAATAGTTAATTTTTTTCAAAAAAATATAAAATATGATCTCCAAGCACATTTTAACATGGAGATCATGTTGAACAGTTCGGATCAACTGTTTTGACCTTGAAATTGCAAAATATGTGCGGGAAGTAATAAACAAGGACTTCACTTCCAATAGCACCACAGTCCATCTCATATGTAATTAGCCAAACTGTGGCAACAAACTGCACCAGTCAAAATAAATACTGATAAAAATATCTCAGGATTTGTTAGATAATTACAGTGTCCATTGGGTTTATCCAGGAAAGAAGACAATTTTTGGAGCTTGTGTAGTATGTATTCTTTGTTGATCTGAAAAATAATTTCTAAATAAAAATATATATATTTCTGTATTTAACAGAAGAACATTTATGCTGTCTATGGTACATGAAGAAAAATATCTCACTTGTTACTATGTGATGTTCTAAACCCTCAACCCTTACAAGTGTATTTTATTATTTCATCAGCATTTCAACTGTTAACCTTCAAAAAAAAAAAAGTACAAGAGAATTGAATTAAACAAAAAAAATATATGTATTATTCACCTGTAACGTATTTCCCAGACTTGTGATGTCCTGATATCCTCCATTGGAATAGTGATGCCATCTTTTGATTCCAACACTGGCAAATGAATTTCTGCTTCCTTCTGTTTTGCAATTCAAGTAAACAAAATATACAAAAACCCAGATTATTTCTTAGAACTTGAAGTGATGCAAAGGCACATCAGAATGATTAACTAATTAAATTAATACTCACTTTGGGTATCACAATTCGTCCAATGCTTCCAACATCACTTCGCTTCAACACCTTCTGGAGAAGAAACTTCAAGTTCATGTCGTGAAACTTCAGATCCTGTGCGTGCACAAAAGACAAGGGGGTAGAATTCAACTTGCGTATAATTAAGAAATAGAAAGGAAATGAGGAACAAATTGCACCTTTGCATCTCGAAAATAAGAATTGAGTGAGTCTATAGTGCAATGCATAGCGCGGATTGGTCCGTACTATGGATAAAAATTTCCATTTTCAAAGTCCAAATAGTCCATCTGAACCATTCAACATGATTTTCATATGAAAATACACTTGCGGACTAAATTTTACATTTTTTAGAATTTTTTTTACTATTTTTTTAGATAGGTAGAAAATCACTGTGATGTAGTGATTTTCTATCTACCTAAAAAAAACATATATAAAATTTGATCTAAATGTACATTTTGATATGAAAATCATGTTTAACGGTTCAGATTTAAAAGAGGAAAAATTAATCCATAGTACGGACCAATCCGCACTATGCATAGTACCACAGCCTCACTCACTAGCCTTTGCAATTTAGCATTGAACAAGAAGAAAACCAATTAAAGATGATGTTCAATAAAAATAATTAGAACCTTATATATGTAAATCAACTAAACCAGAGTAGACTAAAAGAACACGCATGCACCTGTTGCCTCACTGTGCCAGAATCTCCACTCGCCGCATGCATGGTTTGCCTTGTCTGTGAATTAGAACTGGACCCACCTGATAGCAGACCTGGATCTGTTAATTCCATCCCTTTGTGAGAATTCACAGCCTCAGTAGACCAAAACGCCCAATTCCCAGAATCAATTTTTCCTTGTTCAACTGATACACACTGCACTGTGGGGCCACTCTGTGCCAGTGCACGGCTTTGTCTGAGTGATGCCATCCTCCTTTTTCGTGCCATTCGCTTTTCTTGAGCTTCTCTTTTGGCCGATGACACGCTTGCCATGTTCTCCTCTTGGTAATACAAGGGATTGATTGGGGCTGAGCAACATTGAATTGGTTGTATCCCGGTGTGAAACGGGTCGCTGTTAACAACTCCACTATTAGTGCTGCAACCCTGCGTAAAAATCAATGCGGATCGGTTGTTGTAACCATGAATTACAATAGTTTCAATAATTTAGATTGGGGGGCTGAAACGTAAAATGCAAAAATGTTTAATATGTGGTAGGTGGGATTTGAACCTTAAGTCTATACAATCACAATGTGAGATTGTAACCACTAGGCTACAAGCACACATTTGATATTTCATGAGGGGGGGCTGAACTATATAAAAATTTAGAAAAAAAAAAATTCAATTAAATTTCAATATATATAATTAAAAAAATTCAAATCATAGGGGTGAAGCACCTTTTGGGTTGCATTAAGATTCGCCCCACAATATACAAACAAACAAGTGTAAATAACTTAGAACTAAAAGTATTAACATTTCATGGCGTATTTTATACAAGAGTAAAAAGCAGATTTGAATTTTGTTTTTGACTGACACCTTCAAGATCGAACCTTGAGATTTCTTAATCCGTAATTAATTATACAAAGGAAGGAGACCTGATTAAAGAGCGACAAAGGGTTCCCCCATGCAATTACATCTGATTGGTGAGGTTCCAGCAACCTCTGCTTTTTCTTTTTAAGATGGTGGTTTTGCACCCACGCAAGAATAACTTGCACCAATTGCATGCGGCCATGTGGGCCTGGCCCAAGGCGGCGCACCACACACTCTATGGTAGATTTCTTTAGGCGTATCGAGCGAAGGTCTTCAAGAGAAATAATATCATTGTTTCTCTTTAACCACTCAACAATAAACTTTGACACATCATCATCACTTTCCTTCTCTTCCCCTTCTATTATTCCGCTGCTGTTATTCAACGGGTCAAAATTGGAAGGTTGGATGTTGCGTACACCCAGTTCATCTAACATAAGAACATCAACCGGGAATTGGAACTCGTCATAGGAGTTCACGCCAAGTTGCATCTCGGCTACAGGATTAGGAGAGGTTACTGGGGATTGCATGGTTATCTCTGAGGAGAATCGGGGGAGAGATATTGGGACACAATTGGGGACTCGAAGAAAAGACGAAGAGAAAGCAAAAGAGGCATAGGAGTTGGCAGGTGGGTTGTTTATAAAGTGTTCCGGAAGCAAAAAGGAAGGAGAAGGGAGGGAGTTGAAGTAAGGTGGAGATGCAAATGCCTCATCAGAGGTGATGAAATCCTCACCATCCAAAGAAGATATGGCATCAAATCCAGCCATCAAATCTTGGATCACCATTAAATTTTGAGCTTGATCCCCGACTTGGTATTGATTTAGAATGTTTTCTTTCGAATTATGGCTTTGATTCTGGTTTTCTTCTTTATCAGGAGGGGTTTGATAGTTTCTGAGTTTTTGTTCTCTCCAACATCAATTGTGGAGAGAGAGAGAGAGAGAGAGAGAGTGGGGAAGTGAGATTTAAGGTTCACCTTCAGTTACAGTTCGCCTTTTTCTTTATGGAAAAAGGCTTTTAAGATGCACACAGTAATTCGTGCCAAGGGAAGTGGATTCGACTAAATAGGTAATAGCAAGCTTGTTAATTTATTCTGGCAACCAATAGGGTTCCTTATTGAACAAAATTTATTTTATCGAAATTGGCCAGATTTAATCATATTTTCTCTTTTTGATAAGGTTCGTATAATCACTTTTACATATTTGTACGCAAAGCAGAAAAAACAATCAATTTATTTTTTTAGTCCAATTGTTGGCGTAATAAATTCTTAATTTAATTCCACCATCTGTATCGGTGCAAATTCAAGCTGGCTTCACATTTACATATTTGTTTTCATCATCAATATTAATACTATTGCCAAATTATAGATAATAAATTCTTAATTTAATGCTATGTGCATCGGCTGTATCGTCTTTGGATTCACTTCATCATTGACTGTTATAATTATTTGTCAATATTATCGTTTTGCAATTAACATCATCATCTAATGAAAATTCAATTGAAATTCAAATAGTGGCAACTTTGTGTTTGCTTCAACTAAATATCTAGTAATTCTTAATTATGTTTAGCAAGATTTAATTTTGAAACCACTTAAACTGACCATAAATGTTTTAGCGCCAGCAGCTTGATTTGCACAATTTCTCAATAAATTAGTGCATCCTTGATAGGAACAGTGAATACCTAGATAATTATCAGAAAATTATTTGTATTGCTAGTTCAATAATGAGTATGGCTAATATAACATCAGTGCCATTTCAGTCTATATAACACCAACTCCAAAACTTATCAAATCGAGTTTAAATGGTGAATCCAAACCGTTCAAACTAATTTACTTTATGAGTGATGCATTTACATGCAAACTTTTTATATTTTCGAGTATTTTAGTATCAAATCAAGCAGCAAAAAAATTGAAAAATGAATGTATTAAAATTAACTTAAAAACTCACACATTTGACCGCTTGACTTGATACCAAATAAACTCAAAAACTTATAAACTTTACATGTAAACGCACAACTAATGAAGTAGATCGGTTTGAACGGTTTGGATTCACCATTTGAACTCGATTTAATAGGTTTTAGAGTTAGTGTTAGATAGACTGAAATGACACTGATGTTATATTAGCCATACTCTTCAATAATACTTGAGCAAAAAAAAGGTCTTTAATAACTTATTTAATTTTAATCTCCATTCTAGGTTTGAGTGAAATTATTACAAATTTGGTAAGATGATAATCTAAATTTATGGTTTAGATACTGTGCACCGAAAATAAGAATATCTTTTTCTGTGCCGGTTTCTTAAAAGAATAACCACAATATCCCATTTTCAAATCTTGACAATACTATCAAGTATATTTAAATGCATGCATTCATGCCTTCTCATCTCTCATGCATTTATGAACTATTTTCAAATTTAAATCAAGGTACATTTTAGCTTCGCACTAAAATGGTCTTTGTTCATCAATGGTTTTAAATGTATTAAAACTAAGCGACAATGAATTCTTAACTCGATTCTATATCTCTTGACTTTACTGTTTGTCAAAGGCATCAGTTCTGAAATATTAATAAATATCAACTCATTCAAACCTAGATTGTAATAATTTCCTGACTTTACTTCCGATTACCACAAAATTTTGCTTTAAGTTCAGTGCACATTTACTATTCAAAACATGATAGTACTCGGATAATTATAACACCAACCCACATGATAATCATTTCAAACACATTGATGTGAAGATTCATGAAATTAGGGATATCCTTTTTTTCGGACAATAAATTATTTTAACTATCGAGCATATCAACCATTATCATATTTATTTTCCATTTTGACTTATTAAACATACATCTCTTCATATAGAAAATTTATATGGTGAGTCTGCACCAGTATACGCTTGGTCTGGTAGGTCTGGTACACGTACATACATTTGTTCAACTATTATTAGATAGGCGAATTACATACCTGGGTCCATGGCCAAATAGAGACCTGCCATGCTTGATCTGCTGTGGCCTAAACTTAACCTGACATGCCACAAAAATTGCATGTTAGATCTCTCTCCTGTTTTGCACAGAATGAAACTGGTAAAAAAATATTCTCTCATTGTGAATTGTTTCAACTGACACATGAGGTCATAGAGCTATGATTCACCAGTACTATTGTTTATATTTACTGGTACTTGGTACGTTAGCAAATCACTTATACAACCCTTATTTGAAACTGTCTAGATCTAGAGCAAAACCTGGAATCCATTGACTATGAAATCCATGTCATGAAATCAAACTTTTTTTTGAACTGTTTCTTTCTAAAACATTACAGCAGCTATAGTACTTTGCAAAGCACAGATCAGTCCGTGCTATGGATCTATGTCTTTGTTTCCAGAGTCCAAACAGTCCAATCCGAACCACTCAACTTGGCTTCCATAAGAAAAATGTACTTGGAGACCCAATTTTATATTTTTGTTAGAATTTTTTAAATAGGTAGAAAATCACTACTTTCAGATGGTTGAATCCATTGCACGGACAGTTCCATGCTCTGCGAAGTACCGTAGCCTCAGTCTTATCAACAAATCAACCATGTATGTTACAACAATATTGCCACGTACCTTAGAAAGCATTGCCAATTTGGTGACTCCACAACCTGCTTGAACTGTAACATGTTCTTTCCAGTAGAGATTCCAAATTAGCTTTAAAATGTTCTCTCTAGTAGTTTCAGAACGTGACAAACATGGTTTTGCCAGAATCTACCAGGTTGTATACCGGGTTTTCTTTGCACCAGGATAACCACGTCTCAGTACAACTCAACATGACCTGGCAATACCATCATCAGATACTGTTTCTTCACAAGTAATGGTCAAGAAATGGTAGATAAAGATTCTATTCTCTCTTATATATCATTGACTAAAGTGAGACTATGGAACTATGCATGGCACACATTGGTCTGTACTTTAGATCAAATTTTAAATTTTTTAGCAATTTTTTACTA
Organism: Carex rostrata; assembly: GCF_964058835.1. NCBI lineage: Eukaryota > Viridiplantae > Streptophyta > Magnoliopsida > Poales > Cyperaceae > Carex > Carex rostrata. Next base: position 870,564 of record NC_135951.1, read on the forward strand.
TTATTTTAGATAGGTAGAAAATCACTTGATCTAAAGATGCTAGACCATTCAAAAGTAGTGATTTTCTACTTATCTAAAAAAAAAATTTCGAAAAAAATATATAATTTAATTTGCAATTACATTTTCATATAAAGATCATCCTTCAATATCCGTGCGCATTCACGTCAAGCTTAGTGCAGATTAGCTCGCACGGATCTTAAAGCGGATTGGATGGTAGAGAAATCCATCAGGACGCAAATTTCTCCCCAAATTATAAACCCTTTCTATTCAATCTAAACTTAATGAAGCAAATTCTTAATAATTGAAAAAAAAAACATTGGAAAATTATAGTTGTAGTTGAAAAGAATTGCAAGATTACGCAGTGTGTATGACGCCTAGGAAGAAATCCATACCATAGCTCTAGGTTTCATCAAAAGGAGAAATTGAAAGAAAGAGCTGGATGTGTAAATAACAACTCTGGAAACCTCGCTTGCTTGGTGACACTGCAGTACAAGTCGAGAGCGTTGGTCTCGGCGCTGGAGCGGGTAGCGGCGACATGGTATCGACACCGCCGCGCTAGAGAGGAATCCGACTGGAGAGAACTATTTACCGATTTGATTACTTCACATTCGAATCCAGTGTAGTTCAGAATTCAATTCACCTAAAGTAACTCAAATTTTGATTTTAGATTCCCACCGTCAGATCTGTTTAGGCAAGATACTAGATTGGCCGGGTCCAGATCGGACGGTTAGAATTAAAACACAAAATTTGAGTTACTGTCTTATATTTAAGTTTAGATCGGGACCGTCCGATCACTATCCGGATTATTAGTTTACATTCGAATTCGCATCCTCTTAGATACCTCAAACTTTGAGTTATTTTTTGCAAAATCTCAACCGTTCAAATACATAATGCACGAATCCTAAAACAAATATAATACTGGCTCCCTGCGCAGCTGCGCTATCTGCCTATCTCAGAGGATACGCACTCGTGCAATTCTTCCCAATTTCGGGTAAATATATTAACAGAGCGTTTCCAGCTGTATTTAGCGCGAATTATATGGGTTGCTGTTTTGATTGTACAGTTCATGCACTGCATTAAGTTAAAATTGTTCTGTTAAAATTTTTGCTCCAAATTTTCGTAAAGCAGTTCCTCACATAAAATCCGTCAAGTATGGTAGAACGATCTATGATATACTGTCTATTTTATGGTTTTGACTATAATTTCTTTAATATTCGTGCAAAAGCAGATCGGATCGTCGGGATCAAACTCTAATTTTGAGGTTACTTGATTCTGCATCTATTGTTTGTTATTTATATGTAAAGCCTTAAAAAACATTGATTTCATGCTATTAGGAGTGTTGGTTGATTAAGTTCGATTTAATAAAATAGACAAATTAAAATTTTATTCGATTTTTAAAAATACAACTGGACCGATAGGAACAAATTTTTAAACCAAATTAAAACCGAACCAAACAAATCAAACTTATTTTTGGTTTGCTCGATTAAACTAAAATAAGAAGATTAATCATAAAAATACACATTTTTTGTTAATTTCATTGAAATTTTTTAAGATGGAATTTAAAAAAAAATAATAATTTGGTTCGCTCTAACTGAATTTGTTTTGCATAATTTATTTTGAATTGATTCGATCTCATTCACAACAAAAAAAACTCATACATATATTTGGTTCTCTTAAAGATTTTTTGTTGCATAAGTCTTAATCCGTTCTTAACAAATGCATCTCATTATGAAAATTTTATCCATGCATGAAAAAAATCCGTACTTTTTTTGGAAATTTTTTTTTTATCAATGTATAGAGCATAATTATTAGGAGTTCAATTTGAATTTTCGGATGCATAGAAAGTAATTTAAATGATAACAATTAATATTGCTTCTGTAATTATTAGTTAACAACATATCCGTAAGTAAAAAAGAATAATTAAAACATACAAAAAATGTGACTCTATACAAAATATATATGCTCCATATCACGTCAAAAATACCGTAGGCTCATATACCGATTTTTTTTATTTATATCCAAAAAAATATATAAATTTAAAAAACTAACCAAACCGCTTGTTTTTTTCGAAAACTATCCAAACTGGAAAATTTCCGGAAAAAAAATTTCCGGAAATTGGATTCTAAATCCGGAATAATTTTTTCCAGATTTAGAATTTCTTTTTTTTTTCCTAAATCCGGAATAATTTTTTCCGGATTTAGGATTTTTTTTTTTTTTAGGAAATTTTTTTTTCCGAAAATTTTTTTTTTAGGAATTTTTTTTTTGGGTTCTTTTTTTTCATTTTTCATTTTTTATTTATAATTTATTTATTTTTTGTATTGATGTATTACAAATATTTAATATATTTTTAAAAAAATAGATGGAATACTATATAATTTGATTTATTCGAAAGACTGCTACAAATAATCTGGATCAACATTTTTCATGCCGGATTTTTTATGGCCGTAAGAAAAATTAATATAATATAATATAATATATGTATATGTTGTTGGGTTTTCGTGAACGGTTCAAACCCATTTAATTAGCTTAAGCTGCGGAAAGAGTAAAACAAAATTTTTACATCTAACTTAAGCTATGGATTAAATGAATCAAGAAGATTCATTCAATCCCATTTACAGATCTATTCCATAATTGATTTTCTAAAGCATTAAATCTATTTACAAATTAAATAGATTAATATAACAGTTTATACCTTGATTCCAAATCTCAGTTGGAATGCAGACCGAGCGAGTAGAGCCTCACCAGGGATGGAATCGACTCGCAGTATCACACGTGTGATACCTCTATTGGTTATCCACCAGGACTACCCGGAGAGCGATTTACTTCTTCTGCCAGAAGTACCATAAACTGCGGAATTCTGCAGAAACACTATTCATCGAGAAAATAATGAAATAAATATATATTTGTGTCCCGAAGTAACTCGGTTTTGCTTTAAAAGCTAAACCGCAGGATTACACAAAATATACTATTTCCTAATCTCGAAACAACCGAAATCAAGGAAGAGAGAAAGAACCGATTAACGAAGTAATCAGATTAACACGTGAATTAGTAGTTTTTTCTCTCTACCCTCACCCCTCTATTTATAGTGTTTTGAGGAGGTTCGCAAAAGACCGAAATACCCCTCAAAACAAATCTATTTACCAAAAACCCTTGACACCTCATCCTTTTATCATGTGAAATGACCAAAATACCCTTGCCACCTTTCATGACACATGTCAAGCCAAGGGAAGTCGGCACCAAGGTAAAAAGACCAAAATACCCTTGGTCCATTAAGGCATGAATAGTGTTGGGCTTTGATTTTGGGCTTTGACTTTGGGCTTTTAATTTTAATTAAGGCTTTGATTATTTTGGGCTTTTAAATCCATAAATCAAACCCATAATTAACAAATTAAAATCCAAACCAAATATATATAATTGTCATATACAATTATATTTATTTTCGGTTGTTGTTCGGTAACTTTTATACAACGTAACGTGTACGTTTATAAATTAACCGTTGTTTCTGCTTGTCATTCCAAATGACATTTATAATTTAATTATATCACGTATAATTAATTATAACCATCTTATCATTGATCATAACCAATTTATAATCAATCAAAATAAGATTCTCCGATTAACTCCTATATGGTGTGACCCAATAGGATCTGTGTTATGTTGGTAAATAGAGTTAAAACCTTTTTAACTTCTATAATCATGGGTGGCGTCTGGCAACACATCATGACCATCCAATTACACAGATGATGCTGTACTGTACAATATCACGATCCAGTAAACAATTTACTTGTGTCAGCTCTTCTGCCTCATAGCTATCAGATCAGTTTCAAGGTAGATGTGTGTCATCCTTGCTAACTGTATCTTTTCTTGATCTTGAGTAGATTATCAAATATAATTACTCTTGTAATTATACTGCATGCAGATAATCTAACTCTATCAAGGGGCCCAGTGATGCTATAACTCGTATAGAGATACGAGGGACAAGTAGTATTCTTGGTAGACTATCACTTCCTCAGCTAAGCTATATATATCGAAATGCTACCGTTATGACTGTTTTTTACGGACAGTGTTAGATAACACTCACACATATATATTTCTTAGTGGGAACGATAAATACCTCATACTGTAGAACTTTGACACTGAATGAAAAACATAAATGACACGAACACAATTCTATTTAATGTTTCATTCGGGGTCTGTCAAATACCATGTTCCTAGAACATGTATCTATGTGATTAAAATGACATCTCGTGTCAAATGGTTTGTAAAACTTAACCATCTTTCAATCCACATACTAACCTTATAGCGGTAATTAGTGTTCCTGCTAATTACCTTGGTTAGTGACCTTTTAAGATTAAGAGTATATATCATCTATATTATGGAGTTTCACAATTTCAGTCATGAACTCGAAATGATCCATAAATGCAATAATACTCAAGGCAACAAAATGATAAACATTCAATTCATGAACAAAGCTTTTATGATTAATTATCGTATTATTGACTTCTAGATTATTACAAACTAACATATGTATATGTATATATAATATAATATAGAGTTAGGCTAATATGACACTAGTGTTATATGAAACTAAATAACACCACATCTTAAACCCTTAGATCTGCTTTAAGATTCGTACTATCTGCTTTTACTTTTCAAGCACTTCATTTTGTACGAATCTTAAAGCAAATCTAAGGGTTTAAGATGTGGTGTTATTTAGTTTCATATAACACTAGTGTCATATTAGCCTAACTCTATAATATATATATGTTAAAATGTGCTTGCATATCAAATTTTATATTTTTTTTGAATTTTTTTACTACTTATTAAGTATTTAATAAAATCGCTATATTCAGACCATTGAATTTTTCTACCCATCTTAATAAATAGTAACAAAATTTAGAAAAATGTAAAATTTGATCTGCAAGAACATTTTAAAATATCCATCATGTTGAACGGTTTGGATCGACTGTTTGGACTTTGAAAACTTTGAAAATACCGATCGTTGAATGTCTACCATTGAACGAAAACTTAAACTGAATTTTTGAGGCACTAAACGAGGGTTCCAATGCCTCATTTTTTTTATACCTCATCATACCTCATATTTTATATCTTCATTTTCTTCATATTCAAAGTCTAAATTGTCGATCCGAACCGTTCAACATGATATCCATATTAAAATATGGTTAGGGATGAAATTTTATAATTTTTGAAAAAAATTTACTATTTTTTAAGATGGGTAGAAAATCATTGTTTTTTGAACGGTTCGGATCGAATAAAATTTTTTGTTGAACGATTCGGGTTGAATAAAAATTTTAACATATATATTATATTATATATACATACATATATATATATATATATATATATATAGAGAGAGAGAGTTAGGCTGGGGTGCTATGGATAGCATAGTGGCCTCTATGCTACGGCTCAATATTCAAGTTTTCAAAATCCAAACGGTCGATCCGAACCGTTCATCTTATTCTCCATATTAATATCTGCTTGGAGACCAAATTTTATAATTTTCTGAATTTTTTTACTATTTATTAAGCCACTTTAAAAATCGCTAATCCAACGGTTTTACTGTTTTGTGCAGCCACCGTTGGATCAACAATTTTGTAAAATACTTAATAAATAGTAAAAAAATTCAGAAAAATGTAAAATTTCGTCTCCAAGCAGATATTAATATGGAGAATAAGATGAATGGTTCGGATCGACCGTTTGGATTTTGAAAAGTTGAATATTGAGCCGTAGCATAGAGGCCTCTATGCTATCCATAGCACCCCAGCCTAACTCTATATATATATATATATATTATTATATATACATATACATATACATATACATATACATATATATATACATATACATATATTATATTATATTATTTTTTTTAAGGCCGTAAAAAATCCGGCATGAAAAATGTTGATCCAGATTATTTGTAGCAGTCTTTCTAATAAATCAAATTATATAGTATTCCATCAATTTTTTAAAAAATATATTAAATATTTGTAATACTTCAATACAAAAAATAAATAAATTATAAATAAAAACTAAAAAATGAAAAAAAATGAATCTAAAAAAAAAAATTTCGGAAAAAAAAATTCCCTAAAAAAAACAAAATTCTAAATCCGGAAAAAAATATTCCGGATTTAGGAAAAAAAAAGAAATCCTAAATTTTGACCGCTTGACTTTATACTAAATTAATTCGAATGTTTAAAAATTTCACATGTAGATGCATCACAAGTAAGGTAGGCGGGTTTCAACGGTTCGGATTCGTCATTTGAAATCAATTTGATGAGTTTTAGAGTTAAGCTCACTAAAACTTAAGAGCACCCTAGTTACTCATATATATATATGCTGAGAGTGACTAATATGATTTCGATAACATATGGGTCAAAGTGCTACCAGTCCAAATTTGAAATTTCAAAATCCAAAAAATCAATTTGAACCATTAAATGTGATCTCTATATTGAAATGTATTTGGTGACCAAATTTTACATTTTTCTGAATTTTTTTACTATTTATTAAGCCACTTTGAAAATCACTGATTCAACAGTGACTTCTGATTTTACTGTTTTGTTAAGTCACCTCAGGAATCTTTCCGCCAGATCTAAGTTTTAAACATCATCAAGATTTCTGCAAGGTTATCATGATTATGCCACATCATTCTTTCTTTTTGGGTTGTGTCTACTTAGGATTTGGATCCGATTAAAACGACAACCTTAATTAATAGAGGAAATTCCGATGGCAGCAAATCATGCACCCAGCACAAAGAAAGTCATTGCTCTTGGTTAAGATACTTATAATAAGAATAATCAAGTATAAAATGCATGATAATTCATGCGGAACTCCCACACAATTTTAATACGGCTCAAATTAATTAAAAAATGTATAGATCGATGCACCTAATGCAATTTGAATAAGGTTCAATTTGAGAACAAACGCAGCACAAAATGAACTTTCTGACCAAACAATTAATAGTATCTCCATCAAGAGTTTTATTTTGAACTATATATAAATACAATCATCAATGACAAAAGAACCATATAATCCTCACTCTCTCTGCCACAAAGAAGCGAATATACTAAACAGGTTGTTGAAAGACTACAAGCACGCCGAAAACATTTACAATACAAACCATTTTTTTTTGGAGGCTGATAATTAACCCCGCACCTCCCACCCCGCAATTAACCCCGCACAAAATGCCAAAAAACTCCAGCTGTCATTTTTTTTTTCATAAGGTATTAATACTTACGTACATAAGTATTTATCTCTAAGAACGAAAGTATTTATCTCTAAGTACGAAAGTATTTAAGGGACCATGCACATTTTTTTCATGGAGGGTGGGGGGAATCTCAAATCACATGGGGGGACCATGCACGTTTTTAGAGATGAGTTTTTTTTATCTCATTTCAATCTCGTCCACATTTCTCACAATCTATGAAAAATTTTGCGAATCTAAAACCACGAACGTTTTCTACGTAATTTTCTCTTTCAAATGAGATCCATGATGACATACTTTCGAGCAAGTCGTTACAGAAGTATTTATCCCTCATCGTGTAAGTATTTATATCTATACTTGAAAGTATTTTTTTGCATATAATACTTATAATACATGATATTAATATTTTCATATATCAGTATAAAAACTTACAATACATGATATTAATACTTTCATATGTCAGTATAAATACTTATAATAATTGATATTAATAGTTTCATATGTCAGTATAAATACTTATAATAATTGATAGTAATACTTTCATATGTCAGTATAAATACTTATAATACATGATATTAATACTTTCATATGTCAGTATAAATACTTATAATCAATGGTTTAAATAGCGTTTATCGCGAAATAGCGTACGGGTTAAAAAAATCGCGCTATGCTCAAATAGCGGCGCTATAGCGCGGAATAGCGCGGAATAGCGCGGAATAGCGCGCTATAGCGCGGAATAGCGCGGAATAGCGCGCTATAGCGCGGAATAGCGCGCTATAGCGGCGCTATTTGGGCATAGCGCCATAGCTTTTTTGGTTGGAAAACGCTATAGCGGCGCTATAGCGCCGCTATAGCACGCTATTTAAAACACTGCTTATAATACACGATATTAATACTTTCATATGTCAGTATAAATACTTATAATAATTGATAGTAACATTTTCATATGTCTGTATAGATATAAATACTTGCATGATGAGGGATAAATACTTCTGTAACGAGTTGTCCGAAAGTATGTCATCATGGATCTCATTTGAAAGAGAAAATTACGTAAAAAGCGTTCGTGATTTTAGATTCGCAAAATTTTTCATAAATCGTGAGAAATACAAACGAGATCGAAATGAGATCAAACTAATTTGGAGAGAGATAGAGTGGGGGGATGGTGGGGGGATGAAATGAGATTCCCCCCACCCTCCATGAAAAAAATGTGCATGGTCCCTTAAATACTTTCGTACTTAGAGATAAATACTTTCGTTCTTAGAGATAAATACTTATGTACGTAAGTATTAATACCTTATGAAAAAAAAAATGACAGCTGGAGTTTTTTGGCATTTTGTGCGGGGTTAATTGCGGGGTGGGAGGTGCGGGGTTAATTATCAGCCTCCAATTAATAATGGGCATTAGATTCCTTGAATTTATTTAATTACCATCTTTTAATTTTCAAGATAAAGTAAGTTGGAGAAAGAAAAATAATAGTGTGACAACTAAAAGAAAATGTTCAATCGATCTATCATAGAGAGTGAATAATGCATACATCTCTCCAGTCGCCAACTCTCCAATTGGATGTGATGGTGATAGTTTTTCTTTCACGATCCCATCTGAAAATTGAAGTTGTTGTTGTGTCTGCTAGTACTGAATATAATTGCTTGTAATCACACAAGCGTTCTTTTAAGAAATCAATTTGAAAGCTGCACTTCATTGAATGTTTTAGGCTGTTCTGTATCCTGCGCCATGCCTCATCTGTCACATTACGTTCAGAAATAGTACCATCTTGACAAAGCTTGAGCAACAGATGCAGTAATGCTTTGGCGTGCTCTTCTCTCCATCCAGATTTGAATGCATCAGCATAATGAAGGTAATCCTTTTCAGGTCTTCGTCGAGGCCTTTCAATTCTTTAGATCCATAAAGATATAACAAATTAGGTCTTGCATTTACAATTAAATTTGGTAATGCAAAATTATGATTGCAATTATTGAATAAAATTTCCAATTACATAAAGAAATTAAATATAACATATGTATTGCTACTCGGAATAGATAGATTTCATCCTCAAATATATATTGCAAGTTACGGCATGCAGGATTTTATGTATATAAATGTTATCTTCATTTAATTGACGCTATAAAAACTTCTCTATATGTGTAGTTGATCAATTTTAACAATTAATATTTTAATACGCCTTTTCATGTCAAATGCAGCATATATATCATTTTTAGTTGAAGGATGTGTGTCTAAACAAGGAAGAATGACATACAGTCCAGCAGATTGGGAGACAATAGTATCACAACAAAGGATCAAGATCAAGGATCCATCTTGGATGCCAACGTCAGCCAGCGTCATGTTCTCTGAAAATTCATCGCCCAACTCTTTGCCATCAAACATCAGACCGTCGTCAAAAAATGAAATCTGTGTTATTTTCTTCAATCTTGCTTTAAGGTGGGCAATAGTGTCTGTGGACTCGCATTTCAAAGGAAAAACGTTCGCAGTCTCATCCACTACTAAAATCTCCATTGTACTTCTGATAATAGATTCAACAAATATAAACAGGTGAGTTTGCTGATTTTAATTGAAAATTTATGCCAGCAGATCAAACACGTTAATCCAACACAAAAGCTAAAGTACAACATATATATATACCATAAACATTGTGAAAGCTACAGCTAATTATTGGTCATTAATTAGAGGAACAAGGCAGCAGAAACAAATACAACAGCAGCTCATTACTTAAAATTCCTAATGTTCAGAGGGAACGACTTCTTATATTTAGAACTTTGTGGTAGATAGGTTAAATTCCTCACGTGCATGGATGAAATTAGAGACACTTGATGAGTGCAAATTTCCCCGAAAGTGTTCTCCATTAATATTTTTCTAATCGACATTAATTGTTCTAGGATGTAATCCAAACAATTAATACTTTTCTAAACGATATTAACATTTTTAGTGATTGAAAATTTCCACAAAAAGGTGCTTCTCCAAGTTCTAGGATATATTTCTGTTCGACATTAAGATTTTTATTGACAGGAAATTTTCAGGAGAGTGCTGTTTTTTTTAATCGACAAGAAATCATGCATTTTTTGGTTCAAATTTTGGAATATTAGAAATATCAAAAGTATCTTTGCTATGTCCTGGAACCAAAAAGAAAAGTTTGACCTGATACATATAGTGAAACTCATCAAACGTATTGGGTCATATAGGATTTACCCGTTCTCTTTCCCGATCGACGTAGAGCAAACCATCAGACCCAAATTTGAATCTGATGGGAGTTGGATGCAAATTTCTCCCCTTGACGAACTAGCTTCCCGTGCATTGTCGATATTGGTTGAAGTTTCAGAAACTCTTTGCTCTGAGGATGGTGTGGTATTCACTAATAAGCATACCTCTTTCAAAGTGTCGAAATACGGCATACGCGATCTGCATAATAAAAGCAATTCAGGATATTCCTGCAAATTAATAATAGGCATTAGTTTCCTCGAACTATTTTTTACCATCTTTAACTCTTTTACATGATTTTCAAACCTGTTTCCATTTGGAAGAGTAGTACATGGTGATAATTTTTCTTTTATGATCCCATTCAAAAAATGAAGAACTTGTTGTCTCCGCTAGTACTGTATATAAATTCTTGTAATCACGCAAGCGGTCTTTCAAGAAATCAATTTCAAAGCTACACTTCATTGAGTTATTTAGGCTATTCTGAATCCTGAGCCATGCCTCATCTGTCACATTGCCTTCAGAAATAGTACCATCTTTGCAAAGCTCGAGCAACAAATGCAGTAATGCTATAGCGTGCTCTTCTCTCCATCCAGATTTGAATGCATCAGCATAATAAAGGTAATCCTTTTCAGGTCTTCGAGGCCTTTTAATTTTTTAGATCCATAAAGATATAACAAGTCAGGTCTTGCATTTACAATTAAATTTGGTAATTCAAAATTATGATTGCAAATTATTGCATAAAATTTTCAATTACATAAACGAAATAAAGTTACTCGGAACAGACAGAATTGATCCTCATCAATTATATAGTGTCAGCATATATATCATCAAGAAGTCAAATAATTCTAAAGTTACAGCATGGGGGATTTTATGTAGGGAACGGGGTGTGTCCAACGCTTATTTCCGCTTCCGTTCGATATACTTTAAGATCTGTGCATGCCACCTCAATATTTGTGTGCATCCGTATCAATATCCGTCCGGATCTAGTATGCACGTATCTGAAAACAGATTGGACGGAAGCGGAACCCTGAGTCCGATCAATGACTTGGACACAAATCCCTTATATGTTATCTTCATTTAATTGACACTATAAAAGCTTCTATGTAGTTTATCATTTTTAACAATTAATAGTTTAATATGCTTTTTCATGTCAAATGAAGTATATATATCATTTTGAGTTGAAAGGATGAATGTAATAATTGAGCTAAAACAAGGAAGCATGACATACTCTCCACAAGAATTATGTTCATAAGTCCATGATTCAAGGATCAAGGATCCATCTTGGATGCCAACGTCAGCCAACGTCTTGTTATCTGAAAAGTTATCACCCAACTCTTTGCCATCAAACATAAGTCTAGTTGTTATTGTCTTCCATTTTGCTTTAAGGTGGGCAATAGTGTCTGAGGACTCGCATTCTAAAGAAAAAACCTTCGCAGTCTCATCCACTACTAAAATCTTCATTGTACTTCGGATATATCTGATAATAGATTCAACAAATATAAACAGGTGAGTTTGCTGATTTTAATTGAAAAACTAAGGCAGCAGATCAAAGACGTTAATTCAACACAAAAGCTGAAGTACAACATATATATATGGAAGCGTCTAATTGTCCACAGCCTTTTGTCCACCATTTGTCCACAGCTTTGACTTACGCGAATACTGTAAAATTACTTATATATGTTGTATAATTATACAATATATCACATAAAATATATCACTTAATAACAAAAAATTCAGCAACTATTTGAAGTGGTCCCATGATAGTTAGAAAAAGATTGCAACTTGCACAAAAGGACAAAATAAATGTACTTTCAAATTGTACTTTCGGAAATTACAGTTATAGGAAGTTATTGGCAGTTAGAGTTAGTTATTAGAGGTTATTATCAGTTAACGCACTGGGTTGAATCTTGCATACTGTAAAATTGAAATTTGTATACTGTAAAATTGTATCTTGTATACTGTAAAATTGAACCTTGTATACTGCAAAATTGAATCTTGTATACTGTAAAATTGAATTTTGTACACAGTAAAATTTTCATTTGAAACTTGTATACTGCAAAATTGAATCTTGTATACTGTAAAATTGAATTTTGTACACAGTAAAATTTTCATTTGAAACTTGTATACTGCAAAATTGAATCTTCTATACAGTAAAATATTCAATTGTATCTTGTATACTGTAAAATTGAATCTAACCAGTAAAATTTATCATTGAATCTTGTATACTGTAAAATTTAATTAGTACAACTGTAAAATTGCATATTGTATAAAGTAGAATTTTCAATTAAATCTTGTATATCGCAAAAATGATAAAATAAAATGTAAACAAAATACTGCAACAATTCAGCTTAAACAACAACCTGGAAAAGAATCCTGAATACTGTAAACTTTCTACTTCTAAGCCATAAGATAATACCATGTATGCTGTAAAACGTCTAAAATTATACATCCATTCATCATCTGTTCAACAATCACCACACACGAGAACTGTTCGAAACAAACAATAATATCCACCTCAAAATCATCCAATACAAACCCCAACCCCAATATTCACCACAAAAATACAATACAAAACTATATCATTCAACATTCAGACTAAAAACTTTCGGTGTGCATTGTTGGGATGAGTAAGAAGCCTCATCACAAGAACCACGCGCTCTTTTGATATATCATCTTGCATAACAATAAAATAAAATAAACAATTAAACAAAAAGAAATTGCATTTGTCATCAAATAAGAATTAGAAAATAATATTACAAGTTATTTACCTGGGTAAAAATCATATGACTGTTTCTGATAATGTTGTACACAAAACGCAACACGAAGATAACACAATCCTTTGAATTTTCTCCCTGTTTTGGGCACTCCTTAGAATCCACACAAACATCTACCCAGTCAGGTTTGGCTGAAAGATAAATTAATATCAGCAATATTGTAAAAAGTTCAATTATTAAAACTGCAGTTAATTCCCACAAATAAAGGAAAACTAGTACAACAATACTGTAAAATTTAAGAAGAAGAAAGTATAATAAAATAAAAAACACTCACAAGTTCTCCATGCAAGAAAAGTCTTGAGCCAACTGATCGTATGCCAATGAAATTCCATATAAGTCCCATCTTCACCAGCAGCCTCGTTATTTCCATCCGCCTCCTCTTCTACCTGAATGTTTCCAGCAGCCTCGTCATCTTCCTCATTCTGCTCTTGACTTACAATAATTTGCTGCTCTTCACCTTGCTCCTCTTCCTCTTCCTCATCCTCATCCTGTGTAAGTCCGATCCCAAGGCTAAAAGAAGGATGCAATGCATCATTATCTTTCTTTGATCGCTTCTCTCTTATTCTGCCTTCTTTTGTAATTGCACTATCTTCAAGGACCAACTTCCTTTTACTTGCTGAATACATAAACAACTCATATCAGAAAGTCAATACTATATACTAAGTAGTTTAATACTGTAAATTAAGTAACTTAATACTGCACAAATACAGATGAACTTTCATATATATATCTATCCCATGAAAATGACAGTAAAAAAAACTGCAAAATAACTAAAAAAATCATGTAACACTTACAATAATCCACAGCAACAAATTTTTTTTATAGAATAGCATAATAGCAACAAAAAAACTATGAACAAATAACTTTTACATTAGAAACCTCTTGTGTTCATTATTCGGATGAGTAAAAAGCGTCTCTATCTTCTCTTTCCTCCAGATTTTCACAAGATGAATAATGTAAAATTACAAGATGAATACTGTAAAATTACAAGATAAATACTGTCAAATTAACAAATCATCTCTTTCTTTCAGATTTTCTCAAGATGAATGCTGTAAAATGACAAGATGAATACTGTAAAATTAACAAGGTAATACTGTAAAATTAACAGATTAATACTCCATATCGTCTCTCTATCATCTATTTCCTCCAAATTTCCACAAGATGAATACTGTAAAATGACAAGATGAATACTGCAAAATTAACGGGGCAATATAGTAAAATTAATAGATCAATACTCCATATCGCCTCTCTATCATCTCTTTCATCCAGATTTCATTTGAAATGCTAGATCTGTTACTGCATACAACGAAAACAACAAATTCAATAGAAAACTTACTAGATTTGAATTTTGTCGTGCTCTTCAACAAAAACAACTTCTATTCGATCGCGCTCCACGATTGAAGGATCCATTGCGATCATGTATAAAAAATGAGACTGAGTCAGTAATCTCAATTAAAATCGACATTGCAAAGGAAAAATGAATCAGAGAAGGTAAATCCAGTAAAATTCCTAATTCAAAACTGTAACTTATGTAAAATAATCTAATAACAATTTTCAAACATAAAGAAAAAGTGTCATTTCACTTGCACCAATCATGTAAAATTCATCATTCAATGCTGTAACTTAAATAACAAATCTTATAAAAAATGTCATTCAAATTTTCAAACATCCAGAAACTTTCAATATGCACCAATACTATAAAATTCATCATTCAATGATGTAACTTAAATAACAAATTCTACAAAAAATGTACTTCACATTTTTAAAAATATCAAAATCGCAAATCTAAACTGGAAAAGGGGAAGGAGAGATCGGAAAGGAAAAATGAATCAGAGAAGGTAAATCGACATTGTAAAAAAAGAAAATCAACATATATAGAAGAGACGACATGGTTCATATTTCATACAAAATAACTTCAAACAAGTCAAAGTGTCAAGTAAGATCAAATTTCAACATTTATTTTTACAAAAACCAGTTACTTAAAGTACGACAATGTGAATCTATTGAACAAAGATTGAATCAAGTTGATTTTACCTTTGACATTGTGCCAAGGGAAGCACGAGTCTCCATAGAAGGGGGTTGGATCTGTCACTTGCCCAGTTCTAGTGGCACAAATTCAAGGGGTCGGATCTGGCACTAAAGTAAAAGAGATACACAAGGGAATCATGCTCGATCATGTCCTACGGCGATATATTACAGATTGTCTCTCTCCACTAGGACGCGGCCGTCGCTGCCGTTGCCGCTGTCACGACCGTCGCTGCCGTTGCGGCCGTCGCTACCGTCGCTGCCGGAGCAGAAGAGAAGAGAGAGAGAGAGCCTCGCCAGGATTTTCACAAGAGAGAGAGAGAAAAGCTGCTAGAGTGAGAGACAGAGCCTCACCAGGATTTTCAAAAGAGAGAAAAAAAATAGAAAGACGGAGGATTGAGAAAGAGGGATCTGATTTATAAAAGGAAAGTAAAGTTGTTAAAATCAGTTAGAGTGGATAAGGTGGTGGACAATTTGTGGACAAACATTAGTGGACAAAGAACATTTCTCTATATATATACCATAAACATGGATGGGCTAATATAGCAGCACAAAACCATGTTTTTATTAATTGAAAAGCTACACATAATAATCGAGAACACATTAACAATTATTGGCCATTAGAGGAAAGGCCAGCTGAAGCAAATCCAACAGCAGCTCATTACTTAACAATAAAGAATAAAGAACTTACAATTTTATTTTTGAAAGTTAGCGGCTTAAAGAACTTACAATTACTCAAGGAGCGAAGATAATAACTAATAAATGTTTAAAGCCAACGCCTTTCTAATAATGAAATCTACAGCCTTCTTATAGATTGCTTCGCGTGCAAGGATGTTGAGATTTTTTTAGCGTGTATCACATTAGAAACCACCATCTGGAAATTTCCCAGAAAGTATTCTGCAAGTTCTAGGAAGTAATCGATCGAGAGTGAGTACCCGTAAGAATATGACAGAATAAATCAGACGGTTCAGATCTCACTTTACACTTCCTTTAAGATGCGTACCTCATTGGGGATCTCAATTTCCCTACCTATCCTTCCTCCCTACTAATAGCACGCATGTTTTTTTGGTATCCAATCTTCTATTTGTCCAGATAAAATCTGAGCCATCCATTGAAAAGATCTGAACCACTCATCAAACATATAGTTCAATCTCAGCCATTAACCATTAATTTTGATTTTATGTATCTATTTCATGTTGTCAGTTACGTAGAAATCTAAATTTAGTTAGTTAGATCCATATTACATATAATACCATACAGAAATTGTACACCTAAATCTCCTTTTCTCTTTTTTTTTTTCACGCGTATTCTCCTTTTTCATTCCCCGAGACAGAATACGCGTTAACCTTTTCTTCTTTCTCCTTCCCCACGCACCTGCGCGTCCCTTTCTCCTTTCCAATGACGCCACAGAAGAGACTTGCGAAAACCCTAAACCTCGCCTACCTCGCGAAAACCCTAAACCTCAGACTTGCGAAAACCCTAAACCTTGCCTACCACGCGTTTTCTTCTTTCCGATGACGCCACAAAAAAAAAGACTCTTCTACCTCGCGACGAGCTGAGAGCTGAGACCTACCTCGCGACGAGCTGAGAGCGGAGGATAGAGAAGGATAGAGAAGAGCTCGAAGAGGCGCACTGCCTTCGCTTCGCCACCGTCAGCACTCCTTCCTCCACCGCCTCCACCTCCAAGCCCTCCGATTCTAACCTATCTACCCTTTCCCCGAACCCTAACCCTAATCCGCTTTACAAGCTCCTAGATCCGTCGCTCGATCCAGTCACCAAATCTCAACGCATCGGCATTCACTCCCCATCCCAACACTAAACTCGATTCGAAGTCTGAACTTAGTTGTAATGGAGGTAGAGGTTAAGCTCTGACTTCCTGACGCCGCAGCACATCAGCTTCTTTCTGATGCGCTCACCTCCTTGCACCGGTGCACTCATCTCCAAGTAAGTTTTACTTATTTTACCAGCAAAATCAGGGTGTTTTTTTTTGGTAAATTTGCAGGGTATGGTAGTTCTGATATTTGTTGGTTTTTGGTTTAATTGGCTGTATGTGTAATACGTGTAGTTGATTCCAATTTCCAACTTCATATTTTGATATGTGGTAGGCCATGTAGATGCTTGATGCTTGATGCTTGTCATGTATTGTTGTTGGATTATGACATGTTTTGTAACTTTGTAGGTGTTGTTTCTTTGAATGAAATCGGTGGAGTATTCCACTTTCAACAACTAAAGTTTTACTGTTCATCAGATATTCGATATATTTTTAAAAGACAAAATAATTTTTTTACTGTCTTGTGCTGTTGTTCATCAGATCTACGATTTACCTTAAGACTAAATAAGTATTGTAGTGTTAGATGATTTTTAATGAATTGTCAGTTTGTGTTATTTCACATTTTACCCAAACTGGCAGTTGGACTTGAGTTATATAATTTGTTTGAATCAGGCATATCAGTACTCATGTTTTTTTTTAATTTAGCTACCTTTAGGCCTGGGGGTAATTCACTAAATTAATATATTTTCCTTCTTGGTTAGAGAAGAAATGTTAAGAAAAAAGGGTCACCATTTGTGGGGTCAAACTGGAAATTGTAGTTCAGTACCCTTAATTAGATTTATCAGAAGTTCAATACTTAGTCATTAATTGCAGTCGGATCTTCTCAAGTGGTAGCCCTCTTTGTATCGGAATCAAGTAGAATACACATTAATTACTCACGTGGGCTTGCAGGAGAACATTTTCTTTGATGGCTTATCTGGTGAGCTGTCAGCTGCCTTCGCAGCACTTCGACTTCGCTTTTATGGTTCTGATACCCATTGTGTCCTCTCCCTCAAGTCCCGTCCTGTACTGTCTGCTGGAATAAGCCGTGTTGAGGAAATAGAAGAAGACATTGACCCATCAATAGGCCGCGTCTGTGTTGCTGAACCATGGCGTCTTACAGGTAACCCCTCACTTTTGACTTGTATTTCTCTTTAGGCTTACCCAGTGAGGTTCGAATATTGATTTAGACCTTTTTAGGATTACCCAACCTGGTTGTCACTGCTACACGGGAATACCGTGTCAGGTTTGTCCTGTTTTTTTTTTTTTTTTTTTATATGATCAAAGCTTGATCAAGCAGTTGTGTTATTATTTGAGAGGCTTGGGATAAGATCGTCAGATGTGGGGATTAGGGTATCTAGCCGAAAGGTAATTTCCTCAATATCTTTTCATTGATCATGATTCATGTCCATGTTATCCACATTTATTTAGACAGGTGTTATCTGTTCTTAGGCTTTAATTATCTTTTTGTATAGGTTTTACAAGCAGTGCTACAGATGTATGCTATTCCAGAAAATCTTTTTACCCAAGTCTGTGTAATTGTTGACAAGGTAAGCTTCTGTCTATGCCATATTAAAATATTATATATTATCTGTTCATGTTGTTTGGTTCATGTACTTACCATTTTTTATGCGTACCAGCTTGGCAAAATTACAAGAGAAGAGATGGAGGAGGAGTTGGTTTCATTAGGCGTTTCAATCAAAGCAGTTAATGGAATAATTAAAGTGCTTTCCCTCAAGTCATTATCGAAGCTTGAAGGTCTTGCTCAACTTTCCTTTTATAATATTATTTTCCTTTCTTTCTATTGAAGTTGCAACTTTCTATTTGGTATATAATTTGAGATATCTTTTGTATTTATAGAGGTGTTGGGTTCTGAGGGAGAAGCTGTTTCTGAGTTGAAAAAGTTATTTTCTCTTGCCGAGAGCTATGGTTATGCTGACAGGATTTGTTTTCATGCATCTGTTGTTCGTGGCCTTGCCTACTACACAGGACTTGTTTTTGAGTTTGAGGTTTAAACAACTCTATTTTTTTTTATATCCATGTACTTAACAGTGCAATGCTTCACACCAATTAAGACAACACTGGCCTTCAAATGCCATAAACTAAGTCTACTGAGCACCAAAATTGAAGACCAAATGCAATAACGTAGTATTCATTGAGACTTTAAATTTAGGATTAGAAGCTTATCATAGCCTAACATGTGCATATTTTATATTTATGATGTTGTATATGAAATACCAAGGTTAAGTTAGCGTTGGTCCAAAATATCCACACTACTAAATACCATGCAAATTTTTTTAGGATCCAACCATCTATCTGTCCAAACAAAATCTGAACCGTTAATTCAATAGATTTGAGCCACTCATCCAAATACATTTCAATCTCAGCCTTTAATTATTAATCTCGATTTTAGTATATGTTTCATCCTCACTACTAATAGCACGTTGAATTTTTTGAGATCCAACCATCTATTTGTCCATAGAGAATCTGAGCCATCCATTGAAAAGATCTGAACCACACATCACAAAAATATTTCAATCTCAGCCATTAGCATTATTTTTTATTTTATGCATCTGTTTCATATTTGTGCAAAATCTGTGATCTTTACTGAGTTTGTGGTCGGCATTTTTGTCCGGAAAGCCCACTTAACATCTAACTCTTAAATATTTCATTTATACTTCTCATCAATTTGCCACCCTAAGAAGGATCAATATCTCCATTTACTAAGTCCAGATAGTTGATCTAAGCTGTTCAACATGATCACGATATGAACATATACTTGTAGGTCAAATTTGACATTCTTTTTTAAAATAATTTTTTATTTCTTTAGATAGGTAGAAAATCACTTGATCTAAATATTCTAGACCATTCAAAAGTAGTGATTTTATAGTAAAAAAAAAATCTTAAAAAATGTATAATTTAATTTTCAAGTACATTTTGATATGGAGATTATTTTGAATGGCTCATATCAACTACTTGAATTTTGAAAACGAAAATATTGATCCATAGTACGGACCAATCTGCACTATGCATAGTACCATAGCCTCACTCTTTTTACAAACTTGTTATGTTAGTGTTTCTAAAGACTCTACCTATTGAAATCCTTCTGTCTCAATTCTTGTTTAGTAATCTCCTCTTAATGGCTAATCTGGCATTCGTTTTCCTGTTTTTGCAGGAGATGTGTTTTTATGATTTGAGGACATGGACTCGGGAGAAGATGAGTTGAAAGCTGAGTATCCGTGCCCTTTTTGTTCTGACGACTTTGACCTTGTTGGTTTGTGTTGCCACATTGATGATGAGCATCCTGTTGAAGTTAAAACCGGGGTAAATCCATACTTGTTTTTCCTCGCATGATACACTTTTTACAAGGTTTTTTCATTTAGTTTATATCTGCTGTATGTTGCAGTTTGCAAGGATTTGGTTACAAATCTGGTAATTGGTGCTGTACACTATGGTAACAAAAGATTAAATATCTCTTCAATTTTTATGGCACTTATTTCAGAGCTAATTCCAGAGTCCAGGGTGAAATGGGTCCATCAACAAAAAAGGGGTGCAATTTCATGAATTCCCCTCAAAAATCTTGAAGTTACACATTTCCCCTCTTAAATTTATAATATCATATTTACCCTTTTAAATTTAATTTTTTTTACAAATTTACCCATATAATTGTCTATTCTATTAAAACTCATTTTAAATGCATAAAATCATAAAATATCCATTTTACCCTTTATTTAAAAAACTTTAACAATTGGGATAATAGTACCAACGTGTACAAAGCTTAACTTCCAATTTTCAGTGACTTTTAATTGGAAAATAGTAGAAGAAAATCACATGCTAATATTTTGTTGATGCTTGTGTTTATTTTTTGGTGTAGTAGATCTGGTGTATGGGAAGAGTTGGGATGGACTTGGTGGGCCACCTCACATCACAGCATAGAAGCTTCTTTAAGATATCCTTTTTTGTTCATTGTTATTCATATATTTTGGCCTTGGATATCTATTTCATTCACTGGTTTATTGGATTAAATTCTGGCTTAATTTAGATATAATTACATGATTGAGGGTTAATTTATGTATAATTTAGAATCAATTGAGGTTTTGTTGGCTAAAGATTTTAACAGAGCAGCTTTGGCTTCATGCAGCGCATGAACCACATCCAATTCTGTTTTGATTCTGTAGTCTGTGTGCTGCATGAAGCTAAAACTTATTTGTTAAAATTCTTACCCGTTTTGTTGATTATTAATTGTATAAATCATGCTGTGTGATTATTTTCACTCTTTGTTGATTACCTTGACTGCGATTTTTACATGCAACAAAGAGGAGGAAATCACACAGAGGCATTAGAAAGGAAACATTCCAGTCCTTGTTTGGTGGGTCCGGATACACAAATTTGCAATCAAGTGCAGCACCAGACCCGGTACTGTCGTTTCTCATCAGCAACTTACCAACTATCAATTTGCCGAAGGACACAAGATCTGATCCGTTGCATGAGACAGATGCAGATTCAGAATCTTTAGAAGATACAGTTGTACAGAGGTACATTATGATATTATTGTATAATTTGTTTTTTTTTACTTTTTTAGTTAATATAATTGAGTGAGGCTATGTTAAATGGTACTATGCATAGTGGATATTAGTTTGTACCATGGATCAATATTTCTATTTTCAAAGTCCAATATTCGATCTGAACAGTTCAAAAAATAGTAAAGAGATTCTAGAAAAGGTAAGATTTAGTGTACATTTTTGTATGGAGATTATGTTGAATGATTCAAATCAATTATTTGAACTTTGAAAACGAAGATATTGATCAATAGTACAGATCAATTATTTTCGTAGGCCTAAATTCATGCTTGAAATGAAGGACAAAAGGTTCATTAATTGGCTGCTGAATGATTATTTTATAAGGAGTTTGAACTCTCTCTTAGAGCAAATTAAGGCCAATTCCAAAGATTGAAGTGACTTTTGCCAGGCTTGAGTAAGCCTTAATAATCTTGGGCTGTGCATTTAAAAATTGAATTGAATATTAAATAGAGTTGGGATTGCATGCTTGAAATGAATATGTTTTCTAATTAAGTTATTTTTTGTTTTACTGTTTACATTCTTCCTACTTGGTTATGCTTGTTTGTACTTGAAATGCATGTGTTTGTTAATAGTTAAAAAAAAACAGTAGAATTTGGTACATAACCAATCCAGTTAATTTGGCTTATGTGACAATACTCTTGTGGATTGAATAAACTAAAGATCTTCTTCATTTTGTACTGATGGAGTCTATATGGTCAAATACCAACATTGGATAAATGTTTCCTTTCCTAGCAAACTGTAACTAAGTTTCCATACATAATCTTTGTGACAAATTGCTCCAGGTCCAAAAATGCACATCATAGGTGCTCTCTCTCTCTCTCAATGTTATTTTCATTTATCTTTTTTTGTTGTTTGCATCTAGCTATCCAAGAGTTTGCTACTTCCAAGTGACGCTGAGATAACTTGGTGGGATTGTGCGGGACGAATTACAATCGAGGCATAAATTGAGAGATGACAGTATCTAAACAATAGATAGAGAGGCGTCTCCTAAATGGAGGAATTGCCTCTACTATCACCTCTCCATTTATGACCCGATTGTGCTTCGCCTAACAGGATGGGAGCTAGGCCAAGGTGCAGTCAAGGAGGGGCTGATAATTCCTATTTTTTCAGGACAAATCTGAAACTGGTACGACCATTTTGTGAATGTTTCATTTTAAGAATTAGAGGTCAAGGTGAGACTATAAGGCTATGAGATCAAGACTAGAGAATTAGAGGTCAATGTTCCATTATACTTGTACTATACATCTACCCTAGTGTATTGAAAACGGACCGGACCGGGTGGGTATGGGTCAAATCCGAGTGGGCGGGGATTGGCACGGGCACCAGTTGCTCGGGTAGGGTAGCACGGGTTTATTTTCAAAAACCCTACCCCGGCCCGGCTCAACCGCCAGGTAGCACGGGTTTGCGGGTTGCTAGGTTCGGGTCCGCAGGTTGGTTCGGGCGGGTACGGGTCCAGTCTTGTCCGGTCCGGACCGGTTTTTCTGTTCTTTTATTTATTTTTTTGCTATTTTTTTTCCTTTTTCCTTTTTCTGTTTTCTATTTTTTCTGTTTTTGTTTTTTTTTTTAAACCAATAAAATATAAATCAAAATTCATTTGACATGATTGCATATTTGAAGTTTTGAACTCAATAATTTTTGTTATAATAAAATATAAATCAATTTAAAACCTTTTTTTTAATTTGAATTTAAAACCATTTTATTTTATTTTTAATTTGAATTTTTTGGGGGTCCGGGCGGGCGGGTAGGCAGTCAGGTCCAGGCTGGTACGGGTTTGGCACGGTCCAGGTTATCACGAATTTTTTTTCAAAAAACCAGTCCCGACCTGTTTTAACCCTTACCTGGGTTACCACCTACCCGTTCCAAACCCGACCACGGGTACAATCTGGTCGGGTACGGACCACGGACGGTCAGGTCCAGATCCGATCGGACAGGCTATTTCAAGACACTAATCTAAACCAAATCACCAACACAATTTTTCTTGACACTGTGTTCACATCCGCGATATTAAACCATAGAATTTTCCATGAACAGTACATTTACCATTACCGTTAATAATACACCAAAGATGAATTTGTAAAATTTTAATTTATCTTCCAACTAGCTAATTGAGAGCTATGATTGGAAATGAACTCTCCTCATGGAACACTGTCCACAGACATCAGCAATAGCTTTACATGAAATCAAGCAAATTAAATCTTTGGGCCTTAATTACCAGGATATCCAATGGAGGTAGAGAATTAGTTCAGGCAATGAAATGATGCGAAATATGATATTATTTTATCAGAAGAAAACATTAACCGATATATAGAAGAAGCATAAACAGGTTTAAAACCCTAGGCAAAATCTATATATTTGATATTTCTATCGGTTCGATCCTCGTAACACATAGAAGTAGATTAGGTACTCGGACGAATTTGTTATTCAACATATATACATGATATACATACAAATATTATATAAATTCAAGAAATATTAATTCGGCATTCAACAAAAACAACATACATGAAAAAATATTATGTAAAGTTTTGATAATATTATGTCCATAAATACTGAATAATATTTTATTTTTAAATAAAAGAATCTGGGATTTGTTTTATCAAAATAAAAAGAATCTCAAAGGTGCTATTTTTGAAACTTGATATTAAAGAAATGGTTAAATTTATCCATAAGCCACAGACCGACAGAAGAAATTTGTCCGCATATTTTATGATCTGTTCTGGAAGGCTCAACTGATAGACGAATGTTCAATTTATTTACTAACTTATCATAATTCTTTTAGTTTATCGGTTGCAGACTAGAAAACCCCGTTTTAGTAGTAGTGTTAGATGCTTGAATATACAGAAAAGGGGTTTATCCGTCTATAAAAGAATAATGCAGAAAATGAATTGCATTGTCTGATCTCGTACTGTAAATAAAAATGACGAACAAAGAGAAAGAAATTGGTATAAAGGCCCTTACTATGGTATAAGAGGCCACACAACAACCAATCCATGATGTGCTTTAGTAGATCCTGAAAGTATATGATGCCACATTCTGAAAAAGGCTTACAAGTTTGATAATTGAGACACACCACTCGGCAGGGACCCACAAGCACATAAGAAGTCTGAAAAATGTACCACTCGGAATCGATCCACAGGCACAAGATATGACAACGGAATTTTTTTTTTTTTTTGAAAACTTCGTAGTGAAGACAACGGAATTATTGACGAACAAACATTCTCATCAATCATCATCTAATCATGACCGACACCACCGACAGTTTTATTAATATCCAATATTAAATATACTCAGACTAGGTAATTTTAAAAATACCCCATTTTTTGGCCGTTTGAAATTAAAATTAAGACCGATCAAAAAATATCTGGTCTGGTAATTTTTTTTTAAAATAGTTAATAGATTAATATTTTGATATATAATTAGCATAATTTATTTTTTTTAGTATAATTTAGCATAATTTAGTTTATTTTAGTATAATTTAATTTTTGTTAGTTTATTTTAATTTATTTTAGTATAATTTAACATAGTTAGCATAATTTAATTTATTTTAGTATAATTTATGATAATTTAGTTTATTTTAGTATAAGTTAATTTTTATTAGCTTATCTTAATTTATTTTAGTATAAATTAGCATAATTAGCATTAGGGTGCAAACGCATCGAACTTATCCTAGCATAATTAATAAACAAATGTCGCATTCTCTTTTTCTTTCCCTTTCTCTTTTTTTCTTTCCCTTTCTCTTTTTTTCTTTATGCTTTGTTCCTTGCACTGATTATTGTCTCCTTTCTGATCTCTTTTTCTTTCTCTATGTTTAATACACAAAGCATCCTTTGTTTTGTCATACAAGAGAGAGAGAGAGAGACAGTGGTAGGGGAAGAACTTTTGCATGAATTATCATATGTATGTATTTAGGGGTGTTCATTGGGTCTGGTTTATTCAGTTTTGAACCAAACCGAATTAGTTTGGACTAAACGGTTTGGTTTTTTCGGTTTAATGGTTCAGTTCGGTTTGATTTTTAAAACTGAATTATAACTTCAGTTCGGTTTGGTTTGGAAATTTGCAAAACCGAATTAACCGAACTGACCGAACTTTTATATATTATGAATTTGATTCAGACCGTCGGGTTTATTTCTTAATAACTCAATTTATTTATTAATTAATTGCTTTAAATACTTTTGTTTATTTCTTATAATCCAGTTTATTTCTTAATACCCCAATTTATTATAAATCAATTATTTTTAATAAAAAATTAATATATTTCAGTTTGAACCGAACCAACCAAACAAACCGAAATAAAACTTCGGTTCGGTTCGGTTCATTTCAGTTTCAATGTTAAGTCGGTTCAGTTCAGTTCTATTTTTGAAACCGAATTATAACTTCAGTTTGCCTAATTCGGTTCAGTTTAATCAAACCGAACCGATGATCACCCCTATATGTATTACTTGATTTTAATTATAAGTATTTCCTAAATTGTATGAATGGTGTTTACAATAATTGCTTGTATATAATAAAAGGGAAGAAAAGTTTAGTAATTATATTTATAAGTATTTTGAACAATGAGATATCAGAGTAAATCTCTGAAATTAGGAGTAAAACAGGAAATAATTTTTATTATTTGATTTTCCTTTTTGCTTTGAGAATTAAAAAAAAAAGTTTTGCCTTAACCTAAAATACAAAGAATCTTCTTGCTCAAAAACCAACATGACAATTGTAATCATGGTTTTTTTTTTAAAAAAAAATTCTTAGGAACAACATGCATTTCTTCTGCACAGGCAATCAATTTTTTTTTTTTTTTGAATGTCAGGGCAAAGCCTCTTGACTTTTTGTATTAAGAAGAAAAAGATAGTTCAGTTAAATACAACGCCTTCTATTGTCCTAATTCTACAATTAATCTACCTATTTACATACTACTTGATTACACTCCTTTTAGCAGTTGTCCATCCATTGCATGCACTCCCTTATTGTGTCCTTTATGAGGATACACGCACAAGCAATCAATTTTATTTGAGAAAATTAAAAAGAAAAGTAAATTGGGATTAAGCAAGTTTCTGGCATTACAAAACTATATGCCACTTCATAGTTCATAGTTTATATCATACTCGTAAGCAACAAATTTTAACTTCGTTGAGACTTGTAAAACAAACTTCTGAGCTTCGAATATATGTCGAGGAATGTCTTGACAGACTTGCTTCCTATTTGTTGAGTTTCCTCTGAGGATTCCAGTATTCAGTAATAAGCATACCTCTTCCAAAGTGTCGAAATATGGTATATACGGTCCGCACAATAATAACAGTTCAGGATATTGCTGCAAATTAATAATGGGCATTAGATTCCTTGAATTTATTTAATTACCATCTTTTAATTTTCAAGATAAAGTAAGTTGGAGAAAGAAAAATAATAGTGTGAGAACTAAAAGAAAATGTTGAATCGATCTATCATAGAGAATCAATAATGCATACATCTCTCCAGCCGCCAAATCTCTGATTGGATGTGATGGTGATAGTTTTTCTTTCACGATCCCATCTGAAAATTGAAGTTGTTGTTGTCTCTGCTAGCACTAAATATAATTGCTTGTAATCATGCAAGCGTTCTTTTAAGAAATCAATTTGAAAGCTGCACTTCATTGAAATTTTTAGGCTATTATGTATCCTGAGCCATGCCTCATCTGTAACATTACCTTCAGAAATAGTACCATCTTGACAAAGCTTGAGCAACAGATGCAGTAATGCTTTAGCATGCTCTTCTCTCCATCCAGATTTGAATACATTCACTCCCCTCCTTGGATTTATTTATCTTTCTGTTCTTTGATTGATTACACTAGATACGTAATCAGTGTACTGCCAAACTTGTATTCGGGGAAATTTCCTGATTGTCTCTAATGTTATCCACGCCAAAATATTGTGCATTGTAAAACACATCGATTGACTTTTTATGGGGGTATATATATGTATCAATTGAACATATATCATTAACACATTGATATTACACGTACAACAACAACAACAGTTTGTGTGATGATATATATCATTTTGTTTTTAAAATCTAAACAATTAATAGACATGTCGGGGTGATCAGAGAACCTAGACTTAATGCTATTATTCATTGTCAGAGTAGGTACAAGGTGAATGAGTTCAGTTTTAATTAATTGTAGTTTCTAAAATCTTAAACATAATTAATTTGAATTTTGTGTATATTTAATAAAAATTTAAGTTATATTAGATAAATATGTGAATTATTAAAATTTAAAGTGTTAAATACGTAACTACATAATTGGGAATTAAACGGAGTCATGTAGATGTTTTATTTTTATTTTTTTTATATATATAATTTGGTCTATCCTATATTGTTTATTGGAACTTCAATGTCACCTGCCACAGTTGTGATTTGTCAGTTTTCAAAAAAAGATAAAATTTGTAACAATATTATAAATTTCTTATAACATGTAATATGTAAAACTGAATCAATTACTCAAAGAGTCTTTATGTACAGTAGAAAAGCTACAGAATTAAATGAATTTGAGGAAAAATGAAAAATTAAACACAGAGTATTCTTGAGATTTCTGAAAATTTGAAGGGTTCACCAGAAAAAGAATCATTCCAGCCTGACCATAAAAACTATTCTTGAAATTTTGAAGGGTTAACCGGCAAAAGAATCACTCGAACTTGACCATAAAAACTAAGAACTTGTATTCTTGAGATATCTGAAAATTTGAAGGGTTACCCGGAAAAAGAATCATTCTAGGGGTGAAAATAGATCGGATAGTGGTAAAACCATATTCGTATTTATTTTATTTTCATATACAGAGATATTGGATGAATATATACAGATACAGATCGGATATCGAACATTCGTAAATATATACATAAATATTTTTATAATGTAATTAAACTTATACATTGTATATATCTACTATTCGGATATAGATAATTAAAATTAAAAATCATATCCATACCAATATCCGCACGGATATCCAGATATCTGTATCTAATTTTCAAATACAGGATCCGGAATCAGTCAGATAATATCCGACCCATTTTCACCCCAGTCCAGAGTCAAGCCTTACCATAAAAACTAAGGACAGGTATCCTTGAAATTATTGAAAATTTGAAGGGTTAACCAGCAAAGGTTACCTTGAATTTAATTTAAATTCTTCAGCGCAGAATCTCAAAGTTTACTAACACTTCACCGTGCCTTCCATTTCTGTCCCGACCCCTCCATTTACGCTAGATTGGCAAGCTCCGTTTCTGCCATTTTCATTTCCCACGAGCTCTGTTTCATACCGAACCAGCATCTCTCTTGTCCGTGTCAATTTCGATTGCAGTGGGGTCCATCTCATCGATTGCTTGCTATTTTTACTCCATAGTGAGTGAAATCGACTAATTAGGTTCAGCGATTCAGCATCTCCATCTCTTGCCAGGTACGGATATGGTTCACCATTTCGGCTAATTTGATATTTTTTTTAAATTTACTTTTGCGATACTGATCTAGTTCATATATTCATTAAATACAACTAGGTTTATATACTGTACTAGCCTACAAGGCTTCAAAAGCAGTTGAAAATTTGCCTAATGGGAAATAAGTGCAGTGCAGTTATTGCCACAAGTAGAAAAAAAAAATGAGAAAGGTAAAATTTGTGAAAGAGCATATCAAGCTCAACGATATGCTAACTATATTCAGCATTTCCAGAGTGTAGATTTTGTTATGTATTTCCAACAATTTCTAATCTCAACTTATAAAATTTTATTTTCTTCTAACTAGGTTATTGAGAATTCTAGTTGAAAATGAACGGCCGTGATGGAACTGTGTCCATAGACATCATCAATAACAAAATAGATGAAACAACAACCAACCCTTTAGTCTCAAATAACTCGATAGATGAAATCAAGCAAAAACTCCAGGACTTACCTGGAAATCCAATGGAGTCAGAGAAGTTCACCTTTTTTCGAGTGCCTGCGCATATCAGACAGAAGAACAAGGAGCTCTACGAGCCGAAGATGATTTCGATTGGCCCATACTACAATGGTAACAATGTTTTCCAAGCTATGGAAAAGCACAAATATCGTTATCTCCGAGACTACCTCTCTCGAAATACCAGAAACAGCTTTGACCATTGCATTAATGAATTAAGTAAACTAGAATCTCAGGCACGCAGATGTTATTTTGAAGAATCGAATCTTCAGAGCGATAAATTTCTCAAGATGATGCTCCTTGATGGTTGCTTTATAATTGAGTTCCTGATAAAATGGTATTCCGGGTTTCCGGATGAGATATTTGATGTTGGTTGGGTTTTGCCGATAATACGGAGCGACCTTCTCCTGTTGGAAAATCAGATTCCTTTTTTTGTGATTCAGAAATTGTTTGAGCTCCTCACATCCTCTGATCCTGTTTCGGTCCAACAGATCACGTCCTCTGATCCTGTTCAGGCCCAAGAGATCACGTCTTCTGATCCTGTTCCGACCCAAGAGATCACATCCTCTGATCCTGTTCCGACCCAAGAGATCACATCCTCTTATCATGGAATAGTAAAAATGCTTTTATATTACTTTTCAAGGCCTCAATTCATTATACTTGTTGAGATTAAACACATTTTACACCTATATCACCTCTGTTACATGCCCAGACCTAGTGAAGTCTATACAAAAACATATGGCATACAACGATGGTTGAACCCAATAAAGCTTGTGTGCTTCAGGAAAACCAAGTTGACTAATGGAAGGTTTCCTCGGACAATTCCATCTGCTACTGAGCTCAAAGAAGCCGGCGTAACATTTAAATGCAATGAATCAGAAAATATTTTGGATATCAAGTTTCAAAATGGAACCCTTGAGATCCCTTTTATTTCAATAGAAGAGACACACAGATCCCGCCTGTTGAACCTTGTGTTTTTCGAACAGTACTATAGCAAACTGGACATGGATCTGACAAGCTATGCATGCTTCATGGGCAGCCTATTTAGAAATGCAAGAGATGTCACCCTGCTTCAAAAGATTGGAATCGTGGACAACCTATTGGCTACAAATGATGAACTGGTTTCGTTTTTCAACTGGCTAACCGAGTGCTCCTATTTGGATTACGATAAACACTACCTCAAGGAACTAGTTATAGATGTGAACAGGTATTACATTTCTGATTGGCATAGGTGGAGGGCAACACTGAAGAGAGATTATTTCAGGAATCCATGGTCGACTATATCATTTACAGCAGCATTTGCTCTTTTGGCATTCACTGTCCTACAGACTTTGTATACTATCCTTTCTTACTACCACCATAAAAATTAGTTCTTGCGTGTATTATGTATATTTTCGATTTCTTTTATTTATTTTTTTCATTTGTCAAGAGTAGAAGCGTATTTATTTTCTCTTTCTTTTAAAATATTTTGTTTATTTGTCTGATTTTGCACAGTTCACGGGAGAGGCGACCATAAGGTAATTAATTTTCCCAAAGTGCTTCACCAAGTTCGAGCAAGTAAACCAAACCATTAACATTTCACTAAACAATGCATGGAGCTTTTGCTTCAAGCGACAAACGTCGGTAGCCTCAACCAATCATTCTCAAAAAGAAACATTTTTCTACACGACATTAACATTTTTATTTATATAAGAAATTCCCACGAAGGTGCTTCTCCAAGTTCTAGGATGTAAACTAAACCATTAATATTTTTTTAGTCGACATTTAATTTTTTTTATTGACAGGAAATTTCCAGTTAGTGCTCTCCATGTTGTTCACACACCAAGGTGCTTCTCCAATTTGTAGGATCTTAAACCAAATCATTAACCATGGATTTTCCAACAACGATACATTCACCATTACCGTTAATACACCAAAAAGAACTCCTCTCATGGAACTATGTCCGCTGACATCAGCAATAGCTTTATATGATATCAGGCAAAATCTCTGTGACGTACTTACCTGAAAATTTAATGGAGGAAGAGAAGTTCACAATTTTTTGAATATCAAGTTTCAAAACGACACCCGTGAGATATCCTTCATCTTGATAACATAATTCGGACCTTTTTTTTATTTGGAGAAAAAGAAAGCCAAAAACCGACTTGGACTCGGACTCGGACTCTGTACGGTTTAATTGTTTTTCAATCTTCCTAAATGTCTAGACACAAGTTCCAAAAAAGAAGTCTCATTGATCCCACTAGTTCGTCATTTCCTATAATGATTAATTGTATTATGAAATTATGTTGTATTTTGTATGAAACTTTATTATGTTACTATTTTTTAGATTTTACTATTTATATTTTCTAAATTGTTTCAATAATGTTAGAGTTTCTAAGAGTTGGTTAAGATTTCTAAATTCATTTAGTTTTTCTAAGTTAATTATTATGTGTTGGTTGTATTACAAGAAGAGATGACATGTCATCTTCTTCTTAAGACTTTGATAATATATGAAGTATTTTTTTATATTCTCTTTTTATTATTCAATATCTCACTAAATTAAACAAGACCTATATACGGAGTGAAGTTTGAGACATGTTGTTGTCAAAAATAAAATATTTTTTTTCTGGAAAGTCAAAGAATCATGTAGGTTTTCGAAAAATATGTTGTACCGGAAAATTGTTACTATGTATACTTAGATATACTACTTACAACAGAGGATTTCTATGTTCTAAGCAATATGTCCATGTCTACATATTTACTTATAAAACAAGAATTTAATCTTATATATTGTCTAGTTCGATAGAAAAAAAAATTCCTTATACCAAATTTTTTTTTATAGTGCAAGCAATATGCAGATGTTTACACACTGTAATATTTTTTTGGTGTTACTTATTTTTCAACAATTTACCTGACTTCTTTCATTTCCAGCATTTGTATAAAACATATAAAAAACGCCTGATGAACATTGTTCTTTAGAGCAATGTGACAGCAAACTCGATATCGACATGGCGTGCTTCAAGAGAGGAATTGTAGACAATCTAGTTTCCTACCGATATTCTCAATTTTTATTCATGATAAACTTACCGATTCCGGTTTCAATTAAAAATTATTTGATAATATTTTCATAAATAAAATAATATTAAATTAATAATAATTTCTTTTGCCTACGCATCGTGAAAATTCTAGTTAGGCTGCGTGTGTTTTCAAATTTAACCTTATTCAAATTGTATTTTTTTTTTATTTCTGATTTTGATTCAGTACCATGCATGGACCCAGATAACACGTGGGCCCGATGTAAAATGATCCGGTGTATTGTCGTAAATATTTTGAACCAGGATCATACAAAATTAAAAGAAGATTGAAAGATACAGTGACGGAGCACCATCAATCATAGAATTGTTAATTTTTTGGTCAGAAAATTCATTTTGTCCTGCGTATGTTTTCAAATTGAACCGTATATATTAAAATTATATATTAGGTGCATGTATATATACTACGTAACTAATTTGAACCGTATTCAAATTGTGTGTTACGTCCCGACAATAGGACCGACAACCTGCTACGCTTATCAGAGCAAGGCGATCATATTCTAAATTCAACATATACATAAATACGTTATCAATGACACATAAATCGAGTAAGACTACCATGTTTTGCAAATTAAAGTGGGTGTTTTAATTTGCACTCATATCTCTAGTTTCAAAGTTCAAAACGTTGATCCGAACCATTCAAGTTAATATCCATATTAAATTGTGCTTGGAGACCAAATTTTATATTTTTTTAGAAATTTTTTACTATTTTTTTAGAATTTTTCAAAATCACTGTTTTTCAGAAAATTATGGACCATCAAAAACAGTGATTTTCAAAAATTCTAAAAAAATAGTAAACAATTTTCAAAAAATATAAAATTTGGTCTACAAGTACAATTTAATATGGATATCAACTTGAACGGTTCGGATCGATGTTTTGAACTTTAAAACTAGAGAAATTAGCGCAAATTAAAACACCAACTTTAATTTGCAAAGCAAGGTAGCCTTACTCTTTATAAATCAAAATTATACTAGCATATTCGTATATTCCCCTTTTTATAATATTCTCTAAAAGAATTCTATGTTTTTATGTTTGAAAAAAAAATTCTCTTTTAAAGACCAAGCCCCTCTACTTTTCTACAAAATATTCAATTTTCTCACTAAACCAAACACTTAACAGTCCGAACTTAAAATAAATCAAAACCTACCGATAAACACACCTAATTATATTTTTAGAATACAAACACTTTGCTCACTAAATCCCTCTTTCTTATAATAAGTTGGAGGCTTAAAAATATATCAAACATACTTTTTATTTTAGAAAAAAAAATTAAATATTTTTTTAAAGAACCAAAAGATTGTGAATTTTTTTCGATGTCAGGGAAAGAACCCCGTCAGATGTGATATTTCTTTTGGAATTCACAATATATAATCAATCAATTCTGCGCACTATGATACAAGTGGTGCTCACTAAATGACATACTTATTGATCAGTTAGATAAAATACATCAAACACATACTAAAAGAAAACAAAATATGCTCTTTCTAACATAAAATTTGCTGTGGAAATTCCAATTAATATAAAAGGAATGTGTATCCTCTGCATTAAGTCAAAAGGGAATCTTTTGAGTTAATGAATCTCAAAAGAAAATCATGTCTATAACATAGAGGTCTTTTAATATTAGTGCGGATCTAGTTCGCACGAATATTAAAACAAAGTGGATGGTCGAAATTCATTAACTCAAAAGATTTTCTTTTCAGTTAAGCAGAGGATACGAATTCATATATATAAAAGGCTGAAACACAGGTAAATATAGAAAAATCGCCTTAGATGATCTCTAGATAGCAGCTTATTTTTTAACGGGAAAATTGAAAATTCGGATCCCCTATCTGTCACACCCCGTAGCCATCCTGTACAAAATGCGACAGGGTCCCTGCCGTAAACATACAGTTTCCCGTATGCCTACAAGGCAATTACGATTCAATTCCCAAATTCCCCAAATTAAACCCCATTCAAACATACAGTTATACATATATATCAACACAGTACTACGAAATAGATATAACCACATATACCAATTCAGTTCCAAACATACACAAGTGTCACAGCATACAAAAATCTAAGTATATATACATATATATACATATCACCTCACATACACATATATATCATACATATATAAAAGTAGCACCATATAACCATAAACCCAAAACCTGACAAGTATCATAGATATCATACAAGTCACTGGTGAAAAGGACAAATACCAAGGCCTAAGACTGCCGTGCCTCTCCGCTACCAGCTGCGCCAGATCCTGAAAAAGAATAACCCAACGGGCGTGAGAATAAATTCTCAGTGCGATAATTTGCCACAACAGATCCCTGGACTTGGAATCAAGTTTTATTTTTAAAAAGAAATCACATTCAACACAGTGCATATATATATATACAGTATATAAAGCTAAATGCATATACCTGACAGCAGTTAATCAAATGAAATCACAACAGAGGAATTACTAAATCGAATCTCAAGTTAAAGAACATATAGGGCTTAATTCTTTTAATTACGTCTGGTAGCAACTACAGATGTACCATCCAACTGGACCCTTCGTTCCCGTCGACACCTGTAGGGTTCCAGACACCTACAGATGGACCACCAATTACCACCCTAATGTTGACACCCATCTGTAGTGCTTGGCTTAACCGTTTCCTAAGTTTCTGGTTACAAGTCATATTCAGAAAATTCACTCAATTCCTTTAGAACGTAATCTCAATCGATCATTCAAATGCATATCACGCCGGATAATGCTTTAGACGTTCACACTAGTCACCCATATTCATACAATCCACAAATCATCACATTGCCCCTGCCTCAACCGGTTGAGGGCTTACGGCAGCCTAGGTAAACTAAAGCTTTAGAGTCCTACCAAAACCTGCGCGCCAGGTTTTGCAATTTCGTCACTCTTTGGTGACATATTCCATTCCTTTCCTTTTTCCAATTCCGGTGACTTTTCATCTAAGATCAGATCATAATAGATCGACACAATTATAAACCATACCAGTATGCAAGTCATTCAAATTACAGAATTCAGATTCAATCATATTTGGGCTATGCTTATGCAATGCACAATTCATATAATGCAATCAATAAATATTCAACATGTCAAACGAAACAACAATTTAATTCTGAAAATAAAATATCAGACAAGTCCAGAAACCCCGCACCTGAATATGCTGCTCGTATACCAACCTTACGTCTCAGACGTCTCTTGAGATCCCGTACTCGGTTGCCTTATAGATTCAATTCGATTGTTTACTTGCGTAGAGGGCTTCGTTCTGATCTCGAAATTACGAACGGTTCGATCGATTGCGCGATTCTCACTCTCTCCCTTCCTCTCTTCCTTTCTCTTGCGCACTCTCCCTTTCCTCTCTTTTTTCCACGGTACCACAATGGTACCAATCGGTACCAAGAGAAGATTATGACAAGGGTTTTGGTATTTTTTTCAAATAGGTCCCTCCACATTTCTAATATTACATAAGGATGTGACTTATACCCATATAACCTTATATAAAATTTTAATGCACCCTAATCCTTCTAAATTCAATATTAACATATATATACAAATATTTGTAATATATATATATTTATAAAAAAAATATATATACATATATTTTATTTACATAAACTCATTTATATAAATTTTAATGCATATTTTCCAATTACACCATTGTATATATATTTTTATTATAATCAAGTTTATAATGTTACACTATCGTAACTAAAATTTTCATTTGTACTAGACCGTCCGATCAGAATCTGCACGAATATAAAATAATCTCTTGAATTCTATAACTCGAGTCAAATTGTTTCAAATGATGATTAAACGGACTGCATCTAAACTCAAAATTTGAGTTACTTTAGGGAATTTAGATCCAAGGAAATAATTTTGAAATAATTCAGAGATGAGAGATGGTATTGTACTATTGTAGCTATAGTGACAACTTAATTATTCGTGAAAAATTTGATAGGATAAAAAATTTGTGATTTGAAAATAATTCAAATATAATTAAGGAATAATTCAAAATTATACATCGAGTCCAAGAGAACAGATAAAAATATATATTCGGAAGTTTTTTGGCCAGGGAATAGTTTAGATATAATTCAATAAATTTGCGAATAATTTACATATATGTACTGAATAACACGCGGATTGATCCAACAACGACTGAAATCTGAATTATTTGCAAATTCTATTACTATGATTGTGACTGAGAGGGTGAGTCCGGATGCTTTTTTAAGGTCACCCAAATTTAAAGTTTGGATTCGGACCGTCGGATCAAAATCCAGGCCAATAGAAATTAACGAGCGATACCAATTAAGTTCGCTAGAAATATATATAAAAGGCTGAAACACAGGTAAATATAGAAAAATCGCCTTAGATGATCTCTAGATAGCAGCTTATTTTTTAACGGGAAAATTGAAAATTCGGATCCCCTATTGTAACTAAAATTTTCATTTATACTAGACTGTCTGATCAAAATCTACACAAATATGAAATAATCTCTTGAATTCTATAGCTCGAGTCGGATTGTTCCAAATTATGATTAAACAGTCTGGATCTAAACTCAAAATTTGAGTTACTTTAGAGAATTCAGACCCAAGGAAATAATTCTGAAATAATTCAGACATGAGAGATGGCATTAATTGTACTATTGTAACTATAACGACAACTCAATGATTCGTGAAAAATTTGACAGGGTCAAAAACTCGTGATTCGGAAATAATTCAGATATAATTAAGGAATAATTCAGAATTATACATTGAGGCAAGAGAGCCAATAAAAATATATATTTGGAATTTTTTGGCTAGGGAATAATTTAGATATAATTCAATAAATTCGCGAATAATACGCAGATTGATTCACCAACGACTGAAATCTGAATTCTTCGCGAATTCTATTACTCTGATTGTGATTGAGAGGGTGAGTCCGGATGCTCTTAAGGTAACTCAAATTTGAAGTTTGGATTCGGACCGTTCGATCAAAATCCAGGCCAATAGAAATTAACGACCGATACCAATTAAGTTCGCTAGAAATATATTTACAGGGCATTAATTAGGTGAATCGAACAACTTGGAGATAATAGCGCCGAAACATTTGACTAGTTGCATACTATGTCAAATCAAACTTTTGTCTCAGGATGATGAAAAGAAACTTTTGTGTTTTTCTAATATTTCAAAATTTGAACCAAAAAATTCGCGTAAAAATACTGAAAATTTCAACTCAAAAAATGCGCGTGAAAATACTGAAAATTTCCAGTCAATAAAAATATATTAATGGCTTAGTTTATATCATAACACTTGGAGAAATTAACACACGGAAGGTGTTAATTTCCAGTCAATAAAAATGTTAACATCGTTTAGAAAAATATTAATTGTTGAGAAACACTTTTGCAGAAATTTCAACTCAACAAGTGTTATATAATATCGATTTGAAATGGTCGTCTCTAATGTCATCACGCCAAAAATATCGATTTGAAATGGTCGTCTCTATACCTGCCACAAAGTTCTATAAGAAGGCTAGCTGTAGAAATAGCCTTCATTATTAGAAAGACGTTCCCTTTCATTATTAGGAATTATTTTGGCTTCTAATTAAGTAATTGTAAGTTCTTTATTCTTACCCATTAAGTAATTAACGAGCTGCTTTTGGTATCGATGCTTTTTAATTAATGACCAATAATTATTATGTTCTTGATTATTATCAGTAGTTTTTTAATTAATTAAAGCATGGATTTTTGCTATATAAGCCCATGCATGTTTCTGGTATATATATGTATATGTTGTACTTTAGCTTCTGCGTTGGATTTATAACATTGATCTGCTGTGTTTATCTTTGTTGAATCAAATATCAGATATCTCATCTCAAGTAGAATGAAGATTTTAGTAATGGATTGGACTGCGAAGGTTTCTACTTTAGAATGCGAGTCCACAGACACTATTGCCCACCTTAAAGCAAAATTGGATAAAATAACAGAAGATCTGATGTTTGATGGCAAACGATTGGGCGATAAATTTTCAGAGAACATGATGTTGGCTGACGTTGGCATCAAAGATGGTTCCTTGATCCTTGATTCAAGTTTACCAAGAGGTTATTTTACTTTGGAATGCAAGTCCACAGATACTAGTACTACAACTGAGTCTTGCGGAGTGTATGTCATTGTCATCCTTCCTTCTTCTTTTTTTAAATCTTAGTAGCTACGTACTAAGCACATCCTTCCTTGTTTTAGCTCAATTACATGCATCGTTGCAACTCAAAATGATATATATGCTGTATTTGTCATGTAAAGGCCTATTAAACTATTAATTGTTAATATTGATATAACACATAAAAAGCTTTTAGTAACAGTGTCAATTAAATGAAGATAACATAGGAGGGAGTTACGTCCGATGCCCAACAAAATCTTAACTCGTATCAAACAGAATGGAGCGTCAGCCGCACCCCGTACCCTACATAAAATCCCACATGCCATAACTTTAGAATTAATTATTTTAATTTTTGAGGATAATTAATATGGAGGAGGGTTCAAATGCACCCAAATTTTTGTGCACCCAAATACACCTTATCCTTTTTCTCCTTTTTTAAAATCTGAATAGTCAATCCGAACCGTTAGATACGATCTACATATTGAGATGTGCTTGGAGACCAAATTTTACATTTTTTGGAATTTGTTTACTATTTATTAAGCCACTTTGAAAATCGCTGATCCAATGGTCCAGAAAATGTAAAATCAGCGATTTTCAAAGTGTCTTAATAAATAGTATAAAAATTTCAAAAAATGTAAAATTTGGTCTCCAAACACATCTTAATATGTAGATAGCATCTAACGGTTCGGATTGACTATTCGGACTTTGAAAATAGAGAAAAAGAATTTGAAAGATAGGGTGCATTTGGATGCACAAAAATTTGGGTGCATTTGAACCCTCCTCATTAATATGATAGCTATATATATATTTGAGGATCAAATCTATCTGTTTCAAGTAATTAACAATGTATGCATTACATTTTAGACTTGAAAGGCTGAAACGAAGACCTGAAAATGATTATCTTTATTATGCTGACGCATTCAAATCTGGATGGAGAGAAGAGCATGCGAAAGCATTACTGCATCTGTTGCTCGAGCTTTGTCAAGATGGTACTATTTCTGATGGTAATGTGACAGATGAGGCATGGCTCAGGATCCAGAATAGCCTAAAAAATTCAATTAAGTGCAGCTTTCAAATTGATTTCTTGAAAGAACGCTTGTGTGATTACAAGCAATTATATTCAATACTGACAGAGACAACTTCTCCGTTTTTCAAATGGGATCGTGAAAGAAAAACTATCAACATCGACATCTTTTGCAATTGGAGAGAGGTATGCATTGAATTCATTCTCTATGTTAGATTCATCATATCCAAATGGAAAAAAAAGGTTTGAAAATCATGTAAAACAGTTAAAGATGGTAAAAAAAAAATTCAAGAAATCTAATGCCAATTATTAACTTGCAGGAATATCCTGAACTGTTATTATTGTGCGGACCGCATATACCGTATTTTGACACTTTGGAAGAGCTATGCTTATTAGTGAATACCACACGATCCTCAGAGCAAAGAGTTTCTGAAACTTCAACCAATATCAACAATGCATGGGAAGCTAGCTCGTCGAGGGGAGAAATTTGCATCCGATGCCCATCGAATTCAAATTTGAGTCTAATAGCTTCAACTACATTGATAAGGAAAGAGAACGGGTAAATCCCATATGACCCAATACATTTGACAATTTGCACTGTATGTATCATGTCAAACTTTTTGGTTCCAGGACGTTGAAATGATACTTTTGATATTTCTAATATTTCAAAATTTGAACCAAAAAAGGCATATACTTTATTGACTTCAATAAGAAAACGTGAAAATTCACGATTTCTTGTCGATTAAAAAAAACAGCACTCTCCTGAATATTTCCTGTCAATAAAAATATTAATGTCGAACAGAAAAATATTAATGGTTTAGTTTATATCCTAGAACTTGGAGAAGCATCGTTTAAAAACGGGGGAATTTCCTATCATTAGAAAAGTATTAGTTGTTTGGATCACATCCTAGAACTTCTAGAAGAACTTTCGGAGAAATTTCCAGTCAATAAGTATTAATGTCGATTAGAAAAATATTAATGGTTTGGTTTACAACTTTACTCTTGGAGAACAATTGGGGGAAAATTCCACAGAAAAAAAAAAAAATCTCAACATCCTTGCCACAAAGTTCTATATATAAGAAGGCTTTACAAATATAGCTTCAATAGAAAGGCGTTCCCTCTCTAAACATTAGGAATTGTAAATTCTTTATTTTTGTCCGTTAATTAAGTTACGAGCTGCTGTTGGATTTGCTTCTGCTGCCTTGTTCCTCTAATGACAAATAATTAATGTGTTTCAGATATATATCTGTACCTTTTTCAATCAATTAAAGCATGATTTTTTTGCGATATAAACCCAAGCATGTTGTACTTTAAAATCAGTAAACTCACCTGTTTATCTTTGTTGAATTAATTATCAGATATCTCTCAAGTACAATGAAGATTTTAGTAGTGGACGAGAGTGCGAAGGTTTTTTCTGTAGTATGCGAGTCGACGGACACTATTGCCCACCTTAAACAAAAACTGGATAAAATAACATATGATCTGATGTTTGATGGCAAAAAGTTGGGCGATGAACTTTCAGAGAACATGACGTTGGCTGACATTGGCGTCCAAGATGGATCCTTGATCCTTCTTCGAGTTGTCCGTTGTTATTTGATACTCGATTGTTGTGGAGTGTATGTCATCCTTCCTTGTTTTAGCTCAATTAGTACATGCATCCTTGCTACTCAAACTGATATATATGCTGCATTTGACATGAAAAGGCGTATTAAACTGTTAATTGTTAAAAACTTAAAATTGAAAATATCATATAAGGGACTTGCGTCGAACGCCCATTGGACTCAAATTTGAGTCTGATGGGTTCTGCTTCCATCCGATCTACTTTAAGATCCATGCGCACCAGATCCGCATGAATATTAAACCAATATGCACAGATCTCAAAGCAGATCCGATAGAAGTGGAACCCATCGGACTCAAATTTAAGTCAGATGAGTGTCGAATGCACCTCGTTCCCTACATAAAATCCTGCATGCTGTAACTTTAGAAATTATTGCTTAATCTTTGAGGATATATATAGCAATATATATTTGATGAGGATCAAATCTATCTGTTCTGAGTAGCAATACATATGTTATATTTATTTTGTTTCTGTAATTGAATTTTTTTATGCACTAATTGCAATTATAATTTTGCATTACCAAATTTAATTGCAAA
This sequence comes from Carex rostrata, assembly GCF_964058835.1. Classification (NCBI taxonomy): domain Eukaryota; kingdom Viridiplantae; phylum Streptophyta; class Magnoliopsida; order Poales; family Cyperaceae; genus Carex; species Carex rostrata. The sequence continues at coordinate 912,475 of NC_135951.1, forward strand.
TGCAAGATCTGATTTGTTATATCTTTATGGATCTAAAGAATTGAAAGGCCTCGACGAAGACCTGAAAAGGATTACCTTCATTATGCTGATGCATTCAAATCTGGATGGAGAGAAGAGCACGCTAAAGCATTACTGCATTTGTTGCTAGAGCTTTGCCAAGATGGTACTATTTCTGAAGGCAACGTGACAGATGAGGCATGGCTCAGGATCCATAATACCCTAAAAAATTCAATAAAGTGCAGCTTCCAAATTGATTTCTTGAAAGAACGCTTGCGTGATTACAAGCAATTATATTCAGTACTAGCAGAAACAAGTTCTTCGATTTTCGATTGGGATCGTCAAAGAAATTTTATCACCAGCAAATCCAATTGGAGAGAGGTATGCATTGAATTCAATCTCTTTGATAGATTTAGCTTCTACTTTTAGTTCTCACACAATTAGTTTTCTTTCTCCAACTTCATCGCGAAAGTTAAAAGATGGTAAAAAAAAAAGTTCAAGGAATCTAATATTAATGCCCGTTATTAATTTGCAGGAATATCCAGAACTGTTATTATTGTGCGGACCGTATATACCGTATTTCGACACTTTGGAAAAGGTGTGCTTATTACTGAATACTGGACAATCCTCAGAGCAAAGAGTTTCTGAAACTTCAACTAATAGGAAGCAGCAAAGAGCTTCTAAGCTCAGAGGTTTGTTTTACAAGTCTCAACGAAGTTAAAATTTGTTGCTTACGAGTATGATATGAACTATGAACTATTGTAAATGTTGTAAGTGTTTTCGGGTTGTACGTATAGGCGATTCTTTGTAGTGGAGAGAGTGAGGATTATATAAAAACTGTTTGTTATTGATGATTGTATTTAGTTCTAAATAAAACTCTTGCTGGAGGCCGGTATTGTTAAATTTTTGTCAGAAAATTCAATTTGTACTGCGTAAGTGTGTTTTTAAATTAAACCGTATTCATATTGTTTGAGAGTTTTGCATGAATTATATGAATTTTATATATTGTGAAAGAGAAAATACTTGTCAACAAAAAAATTATTTTCATCTGTTTTTCATAGAAAAATTGATAAAAATGACTTTAGTAATTATATTTTTTTTAGCTTATACGTATTTTTGGGTCTACAATGAGATTTGAATAAATCAACGAACCTAGAAATAAAAACAACCAATAATTTTTCTGAGTTTTTATTTTTATTTTTCGTTTCGAGAATGGATAAGAGGCTCTATCAAGCACCTCTCTCATGCAAGTGGGACCATTATGCAGTTTGTATGCATAGAAATGACTAGGCTTTATACAAGTTAATAATTCATCTTCTTTATTATAACATATATAATATATGAAATTAGACTGCAATACATTCAAGTGCATTTATATGTGTTTTTTAATATAATTGTAATCAATTTAGTTCCAGTAATTAGCCGCAAGTTCAAAGCTCACAAGGGTTGGATTTCAGTTCCCTTACCTTCTTCACACCTCAAGAACTGGCAGATGCACAAATGACTTTTCATTGCATCAAACTGACATAATCCATAAAAAATGATGATGATGATATATAGAAAAATAAGACTGGAATTGGTATCAAGTAAAACATATGCTTGAAACACAGAAACAATGCAGGATGTATGAAAAATATTGACCAAACTGCAAGGAATTCATATACAATTCATCTCGGCCTGAAGACAAAACGTGTGTGGTAACTAAAAGCGGCAGCGTTAGGCATTCCAGCCATCTTATCAGAATGGTTGCTTGCCACTGATGAAGACACCAATGAATTAATTTCTCAAGAATTTAAAGGAACCCACTTATCAGAGAGGGATCGGCCTGTCAGAAGGCCCAAATAATAACTACAGTTGAATTTTAAAAGGGCCTGTGAGAAATAAAAATACAGCCCAATAGACTTTAAAAGAAATTTTAGAGAACCCAAAAGAAATGGAGTCCGCATCGTCTGCATTAACTCAAAAGACTAAGTTCTATATACCGTTCAATTTGAAAAAAACTTGAACGGTATTCAAATTTGTCAGAAAATTCATTTTGTGCTAGTAATCTCTGGAGACCTAGATGGGAGAATATTTGTCAGAAAATTCATTTTGTGCTAGTAATCTCTGGAGACCTAGATGGGAGAATATGGCCGAATCACCATAGTTTGAGTAAGTTCTGAAATTTGAATTTTGTCGATAGTTTGGATTTTGATTTTTGGGGACATGGTAAAATTTTAACTTTGAGCGAATGGGATTTTCAGATTTAATTTGGCAGCGCATTAGATTTTGAAAAGGCTTTATTTGGGAGCTCATTAGTATGTCTTTTTAATTGTTGTCTTTTAGTAGCATCAGTGATTTGGAATTAGATGACTGAAGTAATCTCCATACAATAATCAAACAAAATAGCAACTATCCTTAGTTCCAACATTTCGAATATAAATTGAAACCTATCACTTCTCTCGTATCATCCATAGCATTATGAACGCCTATCCTTAGATGTGAAGAAATATATATAGTACCTCTCCTATTTTGTTGCTTATTTTGGTTGTTATTATATATAGTGTATCACTATCACATAATGATGTTTTGCTATTCAAATTCATAACCCGAATCCACATTTGAACTGCAGTAAAAGAAGAGAAATCAAAATTTGTACAGAAAAAATGAAGTAAAAGTTGAAGTAGGCATGTCTCATTCTTCTTCCAACCTCAAAACAGTAACAAGGGGGCGAATTAGGTAATTAATTGAAACTATATATTCTATTGGTTCTATAGTACAAAACCAATAATATAAATTGATCACTCGATCTATTCTATTTTATCAGTTTTGTCTATGAACCGATAAGAGAAGGTCTTTTTTTTTTTTTTTTTGAAACCTGAACCGATAAGAGAAGGTCAAATTTTTTTTATCAGTACTGAGAGCTTATCGGATCGGGTTCAAATTCAACAGGCTGTGGGTCAATTAAACCGAGTGGATAGCGACGGATTGCTGAAACTGCCCTTCTCTTTGCTGAGACTATCCGGGGATGAAAGCGACCAAAGCCAAGGGGCCACCGACAGATGGCGGAGACATGGCGAGGTTTGCGATTGCGCGGTGGTTTGGGCTGAGGCTCAGCGATCGCCACCGCGGCTCCGTCCATCTCTCTTTTCTTTTTTGTTTTTTCGATTTCATGATGATAGTGATAGTAGTTATTTCAAGAGATAAAATTCATATTGCCTAAGGTAACAGAAATGTTGAGTTCAGATCTAGACGGTTCAATCTGCTTTAGCACGAAGATTAAAGAGAGCCGAATTAGTTAGGATTCTGATCAGACGGTCTGATTCCAAACACAAAATTTGAGTTACTTGAGAGGTTCCTGACTGGAAATTGGATGGAGATCGGAGAGGAATTTGGAAAGAATGATGAGAGTTTTGGTGAAAAAGGATAACATTCAGGCGATTTCTATGATGCTTTAGGAATTTGGAAAGACTGATCAGAGCTAGCTATAGCCAACTGAGAACACAAAGAAATATAATTGGAGATCAAATTTTATATTTTTTGAAACTTTTTTACTATTGTTTAAAATAGATGCAAAATTACTATTTGTCAAAATTTTGAAAATTGCTGTTTTGTTATGAACAGTAAAAATTTATAGACCATCAGATCAGCGATTTTCAAAGTGGCTTAGTAAATAGTAAAAAAATATCAAAAAATGTAAAATTTGATCTCCAAGCACATTTCAATATGGAGATCATGTTGAGCGGTTCGGATCGGTCATTTAGATTTTCAAAATAAAAATATAGTGTCATGGAACACCAAGTCATTTTACTCCATAGCTCATTTTAACCCAACTCATTACATATTTATGATTTATCCTCCAAAACTAAAAATAACTCTTATATATATTCAATCCATCATATTTAACATTAAATTTATATTAATTCCTATTTTATCCTTATAAAAAAATTAAAAGAAATTAATACTATAATTCATATGTTTTGCTTTTTTCCACTCTACATGAACAACCTAATTGATACCAGTAAAGTGTTATTACAATTTCAAAGAGATGTGAATTCCATTATCTTTTTCTTCAATTTCAAAGTTCAAATATACGATTCGAACCGCTTAACATGATATCCATGTTAAAATATGAGTGGAGACCAAATTTTATATCTTTTGAATTTTTTTACTATTTTTTAAAATAAATACAAAATAAATATTTGGTCTCCACTCATATTTAAACTGTGCCCATTTGATATCTTCATTCAATGTTAAATTTCGAATCCGCGCGGATCACATTTACGTTAAGTTTTGGATCCGAATATATACAGATATCCGCTCCGTTTACACCCGCACACAGAATTATCCGTATCAGTATCTAGGATATATCTCAATATGCAGTAAATATCCGAATCTGTATCTGTTTGGATTCGAATCTAAATATCCGTATCCGCATTATAGTAAATATCCGATTCCGTATCCGTTTGGATTTGGATTCGGAGCGGATATCCATCGAATAATCTGGCTCCGTTTACACCCCTAAGTCTTCACCATGTGTATAAACACTGTATATAATATCTGATAAATGCAAATGACATATAAATTTGAACATATGTGAACGCTAACAAAATTTGTATAGTGCATGTGGTGAAAATTATCTCTGACTAGTGACTAGTGATCAAGTTTCTTCATGGAGTAAGAGGTGACTTCAACTTTTATTTAAGTCAATTCATGACTTGAATTTAATATGAATTGTCAAACGAAATGTAAACAAGAATAAGGAAATGAAATAAGCAATTTAATCTTCTTTAAATTTGAGTATCAACCAAACTCATACTTTATATGTATATCAAGGAGAGCTTGGATTATTTTTACCATCTTTAAAAAAAAAATAAACCAAATAACTTTCTTTTTTCTTCTAAAAATTCTATTATTACGAGAATAGCAAACAAAATTGAAAACAAGAAAAGCAAATTAAATAAGCAACTTAATCCTCTTTAAATTTAAAATTTAAGTAGCAACCAAACTCATACTTTATATGTATATCACGGAGAGCTTGGATTTATTGAGGCCGAAATTTTTATTTTTATCATCTTAAAAAAGAACCAAATAACTCTTTTTTCTTATTTTCGAATTTCATTTTTACGAGGATCGCAGATTGAATCTGTGACCTCTATTCTTTACCCTAAAATGAATTCATTTAAAAAAAAAAATTGGGGTCGTATATTGAAACTTCAACCTCAGCCAAATAGATCCAGCTGCAATCCTAGTAAAAATGGAATTTCCACAATAAAGAGTTATTTGGTTTTTTTTAAGATGATAAAAAATAAAAATTCCGATTATTGAGATATGAATGCATTTGGGTCTTATGACTGGATCAAGAATTTTTTTTGAGTCCAAATCTTCTAAAGTTGTGAATTAAATTAATTTATAGAGTGAGTCTATGGTAGTATGCATATTACGATTTGGCACCGTGCTACGGCTCTATATTCGAGTTTTCAAATCCTAACGGTCGATCCGAACCGTTCATCTTGTTCTCCATATTAATATGTGTTTGGAGTCCAAATTTTACATTTTTTGAAATTTTTTTACTATTTTTTGAAATTTATTGAAAATCACTGTTTTTGGATGGTCCACAATTTTCAGATCAAGTAATTTTCTAAATATCTAAAAAAATAGTAAAAAAATTTCAAAAAATGTAAAATTTGGTCTCCAAACACATATTAATATGGAGAACAAGATGAACGGTTCGGATCGACCGTTAGGATTTGAAAACTCGAATATAGAGCCGTAGCACGGTGCCAAATCGTAATATGCATAGTACCATAGACTCACTCTTAATTTATACGTCTATAATAGTACGTGGGCTCAACAGATGAAGTAAGTGTGAAGTAAGTTAATTTATGTGAAGAAGTGAAGTAACTTATTTCAGTTTAATTTATCTCTTATTGACTACTTCTATTTTACTCCTCGTTTAATTCATTAAAGATTTATTCATTTATCACGGGATTATACATAATCAGATTTGATGAATTAAAAAATCCACTTTTTTATTTATAAAAACTCATACTCATAAATATGCACAAAAATAATTATGAGTTTACAATCAAACATAAACTTAGAGCTCAAATTATATTATATAAAAATAAATCAACAATAAATGGAACATAGACTTTGACCGATTGATGTGTCTCCACCTCAGATTCATATAGGTTCGGTACATAAAACAAAGAAGAGGTTAAAAAAAAGAAAAAATTATAGGCAAAGACGGAAACGAATAGTGGAATTGACTTATTTCACTTATACGAAGACAATGCTTCCATTTCACAATTTTATATCCAATTAAATTATTATTTATTCCGTTAGTTGAAGTAGGGAAATATTTAAATGCAGAAAGGAAGACTTGACTGTAGAATTTCAATAATTAGTTCCACAGTTTCACAAATCTATAATTATAGAGCTTACTCCAAAATTTATTGAATTGGTTTTAAATAACGAATTTAAATCGTTCAAATCGATTTATTTCACAAATGATGTGTGTGCATACAAAGTTTTCAAATTGTTGATTTCATTCATTACAAAGTCAAGCAGTAAAAAAATGAAGGTTTATGAGTTATCATTTTTTTTTACCACTTGACTTTGTACTGAATGAATTCGAAAATTTGAAAATTTTGCATGTACATGCATCCCTCGTGAAGTAGAATGGTTTTAACGGTTTGAATTCGTCTATTAATATTTGTATACGTTCAATTATATCACAATTTTTTATTATTTTTATTAAAGAGCTTCAGTATCTTTTAAATGCATTCTACGAGAATCAAATATGCGCCTTCCTATATAATTTCTTATATCATGCATAATTCCCTCACCTAATTTAAAATATATATGTTTGATGTATCTAAGCTATAATATTTTTTTTAACCTTAAAGAAAAGCTATAATACACTTTTTAAAATAATTCAATTTTTTATGTTAGTATGTTGAATTATTGCACGATTAGTCGTATTATTTATAATTATGGACAACTTTTAATATTTTGAAGAAATATTTAGTGTATGCAAAAATTATGAATACAAACTAATTGTCTATAAAAAAAATTTATACTAAGTTAATTTTTTTTTTTCAAAAAACGGACATAGTAAAATGTAAGAACAATATTCAAATAATGCCTGGGTTTCTAATACAAATAAGCCCCTTTGTGAACTTAACTCAAAACCTACGGGATTAGCTTCAAACTATATTTTCAAATCATTGAAATTGATATACTTCATGAGTGATGTGTTTACATATTAATTTTATAATTTTTTGAACTAATTTATTATAAAATCAAGCGGTAAAAATATATGTGGTTTATAAGTTAATTTTAATTCATTTATTTTCATCATTTTTTGACTGCTTGACATTATACTAAATTAATTCAAAAATTTATAAATTTGATGACATGTAAACGCATAACCCGTGAAATATGTCAGTTTTAATGGTTTAGATGCATTGTTTGAAGTCAGTCTGATATGTTTTTGAGTTAAGCTCTGAGGGAGGTTTAGTGAATTTAAGAACACCCTAGTTCTACTCCAAATTGACTTGTTACTACAACTTTGCTAATTAATCGTCAAATTACAAAATACAAATTGCAACACAAAAATAATGAACACCAAATAAATCTTTTGCTTTGTTCAAAATTTATCCAAAATTGATAACTTTCATTTATAATTCAATATTGTTAAAGAAGAATAAAAAAAAATTGTAATTTAGATTTGAACGAAGCTATATATGATATGCATATCACACAGTGACTTGCACTGTAGACTCTTATTTTCATTTTAAAGTCTAAACAATCGATCTAAATCATTTAATATTTAAATAATTTTCATATAAATATATACTTATGAATCAAATTTTATAATTTTTTATAATTTATTTTTTATTTTTATATATATAAAAAATCACTTCATTTGAAATTATGACCTATTAAAGAACACACACCTAAGCCAAAGGGAATTCGCATCCTCTGAGATATCTCATATTTTACGTGACTTTTTGAAAAAATTTCAACCGTTTGCAATATGTTCTGCGCGAATCTCAAAGCTCAAATAATACTGGCCCCCTATGTCACCCCGAATAGGCACCGGACACGTCGGTCACGCAAAATATGAGATATCTCAGAGTCAGAGGATACGCAAAATATGAGATATCTCCAGTTACTCAGATCCTCTGTATCTCCATTTCTCATTGGTGGGACCCATCTCCCAGTGGATATTCCCAAATTATTGAAATTTGTAAATGCCTCGTGAGTCGTGACAAAGAGAGAGAGAGAGATGCGCTGTTTGAGGAGAGAGAAGTGCGGCGGCTTTGATCCGGGAAACGCTATCCTCTGTGGAGGTTTTTCGTGCGGTGCTGTGCGGTGGTTTTGATCTGGTACGTTCGTTTCGGATCGGACGGGCTGGATTAAGGGTTCACCAAATGTTGATTTTTTTAAAATTCGGGCAAGATTTGATCTGGTCAGTCCGATTCTAAACAAACGGATCAGATCAAAACCACCGCACAGCACCGCACAGCACCGCACGGAAAACCTCCGCAGATGATACTTTTCCTTGATCCGGATCTTGGGAGAGTATTAATTTCTCATCTGTGCTGGTGGTAGCACGAATCATGATGCATATCCAAATGCTTAAGATTCACACACTATTTTTATTAGTCATGGACAAATTATTGATTTTATTACTCAAGATAAATGAATACATAACATGCGATGATAATTTAATTACCGTTTTCAAATAAATGAAAATTTCTTCTCAATAAAAATAAAACTTCTTACAAAATTTTAAAATCAAATCACTGAAAATGATCTCTGACGATAGTGAGCAAGTTTCTAGCTTCATGGAGTAAGAGGTGATTAAACTTTTATTTAAGTCAATTCATGACTTGAATTAATTTAAAATGAAATGTAAAACAAGAAAAGCAAATGCATGTTTCTCATTTATATGTATATCAAGGTGAGCTTTGATTATTGAGGTATATATCAAGGCATGTTTCTCATTTAAAAATACATATGTTTGATGTATCTAAGCTATAATATAATTCTTCAAATAATTCAATTTTTTATGTTCCTATGTTTGTGCGGTTAATTTTATTGTTTATCCATTTAAGTATCTTTAATATTTTGAAGACATATTTATTTGTATGCAAAATTTATGAATACAAACTAATTTTATTGTTTATACTAAGTTTAACTTTGTTTTTAATATTTTTTTTCAAACTAAATTTGGGAAAATGGATATAGTAAAATATAAGAACAATATTCAAATAATGCCTCGGTTCTTCATAACCTATACAAGTTGAACGGCTCATATGTTGTGGAGATGAAAACAAGAACAAAATTATTCAAAATTGATAATTTCCATTTATAATTGATTAGAGATAGAAGCAGGCTTTCAGATTTTAAAATACAACTTTGTAAATTTTGTATGAAAACTAATAATATAAAAATTAGTTTTACAATATTCATAATATTTTACTCTAAATATAAAAAATTTAAAAATAGATGGGATTCAGTCAATCAAGTCAATTGACCCTATTCATTGTTAGTGAATCTTCTAAATCTAACATTGTTTATAATCCGATTGGTTACAAATGCACAATGTGTTTCGATCAAAGTTAGAGTGTGTTGTACTAAAGAGTTTGGTCAATATAACTTTAAAATCTATCGTATTGATTTCAAAACGAACCCAAACCGTTGAAACCGATTTACTTTATGAGTGATGCATGTACATGCAAAATTTTGAAATTTTGAAATTAATTTTAATGCATTTATTTTTCATCAATTTTTTACCGTGACTTTGTACTACATGAATTCAAAATTTAAAAAATTTCATGTACATGCATCATCGCTCGTCAAATAGATTGGTTTCAAAAGTTTAGATTCGTCTCGTTTGAAATCAATCCGATAGATTTAAAAGTTATGTTCACCAAATTTTTTAATGATCACAACACATCCAAATTTTGCTCTCCTATTTTTACACTAATATAAATAAGAGGAGGGTTCAAATGCACCCTATCATTTTTCTCCGTTTTCAAAGTCCGAATAGTCAATCCGAACCGTTAGATGCAATCTATATATTAAGATGTGGTTGGAGACCAAATTTTACATTTTTTGGAAATTTTTTACTATTTATTAAGCCACTTTGAAAATCGCTGATCCAATGGTCCAGAAAATGTAAAATCAGAGATTTTCAAAGTGGCTTAATAAATAGTAAAAAAATTCAAAAAAATGTAAAATTTGGTCTCCAAGTACATCTTAATATATAGATCGCATCTAACGGTTTGGATTGACTATTCGGACTTTGAAAATGGAGAAAAAAGATTCGAAAGATAGAGTGCATTTGGGTGCACAAAAATTTGGGTGCATTTGAACCCTCCTCTATAAATAAATAAATATATAAAAAAGTATAAAAATATCCAATTTTTTTTTACCCCCACAAAACTCTAATAAAGGTATTTTAATACTAGTTATATTGATACTAAGAAGCAAAGACATCTCTTCGTAATTAGTCAAGCATGGTTTGTAATTCTGTATGTATGACTAATAAGTAACACGTCTTGTTAATGTAGAAATTGTCAATTTAACTTTAAAAAAATTCACAGAGCTGCCTTAATTTTTGGCGGTCTGAATATTTTTAAAAATATGAAAAAGGGTTCAATATTGTTATAATTTTTTTATTTATAGATATTATAAAAATTCAGCTGTGCTGATGTGTCTTTTACGATATTGCAACGATATAGGAGTAGGTTCAATGAACATGGGACCTACTTTAAGTTCAATTAGCTCTAACACCTTACGATTAACATTATGATCTTATACGCACGGAAATTGATACAATCAAGCACATATTTTAATACGAAGCGCACGAATCTTAATACAATCAGATGATCCCTATATCCATCGAACCAAAGTAGGTCCGATGAGCATTTGACCTACTCTGAACACTATTGCAACACCTAAGCCAATGGCTGATATCATGATATGTATCTGTGATGGGACGGACCCCATCTTGTAGTTGCCATTTTAAAATTATTTAAATTGGAATTGGATGGTGAGAGAGAGAGAGAGACGGCGGCTTTAGGCTTCCTCTCCATTCCTGATCCGGATCTTAGGGAGAATATATAACAACTCTCTTTTAATTTCTCATCAGCACGAATCATGATGCACATCCAAAATAAAATATAGCAAAATTTATTGATAAATGTAAACACAGCCAAAAACACGCCACATGGATTGACTGGTCTAACGGTCAAACAGTTATTGTGACAAACAAACAATGCTGTTGCTACTTACTACCAAAGACCACAGAAAATTGAACAATGCAACGCCGACTGAATCATGTTATATAAGGTACCTCAAATTTTGAGTTTGAATCCGGACACTCCAACTCTTGGGTGTTCGGTTTGGTTCAAATGGAATTAAAATTGACAAACTAAAGTTTTACTTGATTTTAAAAAATTAAACCGAATTGAATTGACCGAACAAACCGAATTAAATTTTGATTTGTTCAGTTGAACCAAAATAAAATATTAGTCATAAAAATAAATACCTTTTTTTATTGATTTTTAATTTTTTTTTGAAGATAAATTCAAAATTTTAGTTTAGTTTGTTTTAACCGGTTTTAAACTGAAACAAAGAATATACATTATGTTGTAATTTTTGAATTTTTTTAAATGTCTAGTTCAGACTAAAGTAGAGTTTAAAATTTTCAGTCAAGTTTTAAAATTTCTAAACCAAACTGAACCAAACTGATCTATTTAATTATTTAAATCTAATTTTTGCGAATCAGGTTAACACCGATTAGACCAACACCGATGAACACCCCTATTTCCTGCTTGGACCGGATTGGCTCGAATTCTAATTAGACAGTCTGGATCCAAACTGTAAAGTTTATGTTACTTCAGGGGTATGACTCAAGCCAGCTAAGTCAAGTGTGAAATGGAAATAACAGGTTAAGTGTACAGATATGAAATGAAAGGAAATAACAGAGATGAATGAGACTTGCTAATAATACACATTTGAATAACTATAATCCAGTCCAAATCCAATCACTATAACCAGTTAATACCCAGTTCATTTCCCTCAGGTAACAGATTATTTTAGATACAACGGATCTCTTTAATATTCGTGCGGATTCTGATCGGATGATTCAGATGTAAAACAAAATGTGAGCTACCGTAGAAGAAACGAATTCACACAACAGATCATATAGCCAGGCAGTAACTCTCAGGTAACAGATTATTTGAGTTTAGATCACAACCGGTTACCAGACAAGGGTGTCATCATTATTCGTGCGGATTCTGATCGACGGTTTATATTTTAGTCAATAATTTACGATACCTTAGAGAAGATGAATTCATGAAACACATGATATAGCCAGCCAACAACTCTCTCTCTCCTCTCTCTCTCCTCTTCCCCCTTCTCTCTTTCTCTCACCTCTCTCTCTCTCTCCTCCTTGGCGCCGACATGGCTGACGATACTGTAAGCCCTCTCTGTCTCTCTCTCTCTCTGTTGTCTCTCTGTCTCTGTCTGTCCATCTATTAATCTATTTTGGGAGCTTTGGAAAGAAATTAGGGTTTGTAGATCTGAAATTTCGGTGCTTTTTTATGAGGTGAGATTTGGGGCTCTAGGTTTTCCAGATCTCCTTCTGAGAAACCTAGTCAGGCCATGGAAGCCGGGCCCCACATTTCAGAGACCACCGGTTTAGCTGTCTCGGTGCCTCTCTCTCTCTCTCTCTCTCCCCCTTTCAAAGAATTGAGCTAATTGTTGTTTTGTTTATCGAATTAATTTGGGATTTAGGGATCTTGCATGTTGTTTCTCTTAGTTAAATAAATTAGGCTAATTTTACTAATGTGTGTATATATATTAATCTGGAAATATTTTTTTTCCATTTTTTCAGTTTAATTATTGTGACTTTACTGTTAATTTGTTAATTAATATAGCTGTTCTTTGAACTCCATATCATAACTTTCTACTTTAGGTTAATTCCGCGAAACTAGTACTTTAGGTTACTGTAATTTGCGAAATTAATTTGTTCCCTATCAAATCAAAACAAAAAAAGAAATAAATTAAGTGTTCTTGTTTCGGCGCCGGGGAAGGGGGGGGGGGGGGGGAGGGGGAAGAACTGTTTTGATTTTGTCTTTCGTAATTTGTTGCATTTTTCTTACTTTCAGACCAATTTCAGCTTGTTAAAATAGTTATTTTTCTTACTGTATGGTGGTGTGCCGTTCGATTTGTTAATTAATATAGCTGTTCATTGAACTCAACAAATCATTATTTTGGAATTAATTTGTTTGATCCATATCATAACTTTCTGCTTTAGGTTAATTTCGCGAAACTAATACTTTAGGTTACTGTAATTTTGCAAAATTATTTTTTTTCGCATCAAGTCGAAACAAAAAAAGAAAGAAATTAAGTGTTCTTGTTTCGGGGCGGGGGGGGGGGGCTATTGTTTTGATTTTCTCTTTCTCAATTTGTTGCATTTTTCTTACTGTATGGCAGTGTGCCGTTCGATTTGTTAATTAATAAAGCTGTTCTTTGAACTCAACAAATTATTATTTTTGAATAAATTTGTTTGATCCATATCTTAACTTTCTACTTTAGATTAATTTGACAGAACTGAATATGTGTTCCCTATCAAATCAAAACAACAAAAAAGGGATATTAAGTGTTCTTGTTTCGTGGGGCGGGGTGGCAATTTCAGCTTGTTAGTTGAATGAAATGAAGTATAAAATAACTATGAAAAATAATTATTGGTTTAAGTTGGTGTTAATTTGTACCATCAGTTACTAATTATATAATTTTTGCAGCAGCAAGCATCGGTAGTAATGGGAAATGATAATCTAAGTGGCCATATCATTTCTACTACAATTGGAGGCAAGAATGGCGAACCAAAACAGGTCTCTTATAATACCTCAAAAATCGAAAAAAAAAAACTCAAAATGTTTTCAAATGTTATTAATAGATTTTGATCTTTTGTTCTCTATTTCTTGTAGACTATTAGCTACATGGCAGAGCGTATTGTCGGGAGTGGATCTTTTGGAGTTGTTTTTCAGGTTTAAATTTACTTTTCTCTTCTCTGTTAAATTTCTTAATTTAAATTTTAAGGGTCAATTTCATGTATACCCCTCAAAAATCTTGAAATCGCATATTCCACCCTCTAAAATTCATAATATCATATGTGCCCCTCCCAAATTTCAAAAATAACAAATTTACCCAATTTATTACCCTTTTTTATTAAGAAAGCAGAAGTAACATGCGGGTAATTAATTTTATTATTAAAAATAACGGTGAATTTCATGTATACCCCTCAAAAATCATGAAATCACGTATTCCCCCTTCTAAAATTCATAATATCATACGTACCCCTCCAAATTTAAAAAAACAATCAAATTTACCCAATTTATTACCCTTTTCTATTAAAACATCTGGGTAATTAATTTTATTATGAAAAAAATTTAGGCGAAATGCTTGGAAACGGGTGAAACAGTTGCAATAAAGAAGGTTTTACAAGATAGGAGATACAAAAATCGCGAACTCCAATTAATGCGCTTGATGGATCACACAAATGTTATTTCGCTTAAACACTGTTTCTACTCTACTACTACCCGAGATGAGATTTACCTCAATTTGGTAATGGAGTTTGTGCCTGAATCCCTTTCTGGAGTTCTGAAGCATTATACCAGCAGCAACCAGAGGATACCCCTTATTTATGTCAAACTCTACGCTTATCAGGTTAGTTTTTTCAGTCATTTCATTTTTACCAGACCAAAATTTATATTTTTTAGAATTTTTTTACTAATTTTTGGACTGTATTTATGAAATTTGGTTATGATGCTTGATTGAATTTATGTTGGAATACAGATATTTAGAGGGTTAGCGTTTATGCACAATGTTGCGGGAGTTTGTCACAGAGATGTGAAGCCTCAGAATATACTGGTATGCAAAATTGTGACATATATTTCATGTTGAAATTCACTTTTTGTATTTAATGAATCAGAGAGTTAGTACTAATGCACCCTCTATTTTTTGTATTCACAGGTGGATCCTCTCACTCATCAAGTCAAGATCTGTGATTTCGGAAGTGCAAAAGTTCTGGTAAATAATAAGTCTCTATTATTTAATCATAGTTATTATAGTTGATGTTGTTATCTTTATTATAATTCAATTGTTATGAAAATGTACTTGAATGCCAAATTTTACATTTTTTTATTTTTTTTACTATTTTATTAGATAGGTCAAGTGATTTCCTACCTATCTTAAAAAATAGTAAAAAATTCTAAAAATGTAAAATTTGACATCCCAGTACATGTTTATATGAAGATCATATTTTACATGGCCTCATTCTTGTTATCTTTATTATAATTCTATTGTTATTTATGATCAAGAGGGTAATTTAAGGAGAATAAAATTTGCCCTAACTTCCAAAATAAAGTAAATTATTTTACTTCAATTAATCTGGTTCTTAAATTCTTAATTAATTCGTAAATGTTTGCTTTATTTTGATGTAAATAATTAGGTAAAAGGAGAACCGAACATATCATACATATGTTCCCGTTATTACCGTGCACCCGAGTTAATTTTCGGTGCCGAAGAGTATACTACTGCTATTGATGTCTGGTCGGCTGGTTGTGTACTCGCTGAACTACTACTTGGGAATGTAATTTACAGTTTTACCCCTTTGTGCTTCTTTTCTCGGAAAATTTCTCCTTATTTAAATAGAAAAGTAAATTTTGGCAATGAAATTTGCACGTTTACCCCTATTTTGCTTCTTTTCTCAGAAAGCTTCTCATTCTTTTAACAAGGGAAGTGAAATTTTGGCAATGAAATTTACACTTTTACCCCTATTTTGCTTTCTTTCACGAAAAGTTTCTTATTATTTTAATAGGGAGTGAAGTTTTGGCAATGAAATTTACACTTTTACCCCCATTTTTGCTTCTTTTCTTGGAAAGTTTCTCATTATTTTAATCAGGAAGTGAAATTTTGGCAATGTAATTTACACTTTTACCCCTATTGCGCTTGCGAAATTTTCTCATTATTTTAATAGGGAAGTGAAGTTTTATCTTTTTTTTTTACAGCCGTTATTTCCTGGAGACAGTGCAGTGGACCAGCTTGTGCAAATAATCAGGGTATTTTACTTCTTCTTTTTTTTACTAAGTTGTACATGAAATTACGCATGCATTTGATTTATTTTGGGAAAATTAATTTTTTTTTTTTTGTTCTTTCAGGTGCTAGGTACACCGACCCGTGAGGAAATAAAATGCATGAATCCAAACTATACAGAGTTTAAGTTCCCTCAGATTAAGGCGCATCCTTGGCACAAGGTTTGTTTGCAATTGCTTTCCCTTTATTTTATTTATTCAGTAATTATGTTATCACCATTAAGTAATGTCTAATTATCTTTCTTGTGGTTAAATTTCAGATATTTCACAAGAGGATGCCACCTGAGGCCATAGATCTTACCTCTCGCCTTCTCCAGTACTCACCAAATTTTCGCTATTCTGCTGTATGGTTCTTGTTCTATACCATTTATATATATATCAACTTTTTAGTGATATAGAACACACATTCTTGCCTTTTGATTGTATATATATATATAGAGAGAGAGAGAGAGAGTGACTAATGTGCATTCGTATGCATATGGCCCGATATGCATACGGTCCAAATTTGAAATTTCAAAATCCAAAACATCGATCCGTACCGTTCATCTTGTTCTCCATATTAATATGTGCTTGGAGACTAAATTTTACATTTTTCTGAATTTTTTTACTATTTATTAAGTCACTTTGAAAATTGCTGATTCAATGGTGGCTGCTGATTTTACTGTTTTATTAAGCCACTGTTGGATCAACAATTTTCAAATGCATATCGGGCCATATGCATACAAATGCACATTAGTCACTCTCTCTCTATATATATTAATCTGTAAACAAAGCAACACTATCTTTTATGGGTTGCTTTAAGATTTGTGCTTAACCGTTCAGATTTTGTCAGGATCAACTAAAAATTTGATAGATCTTTAAACTTGGGTAGATAAAAAAAATCAAGATTTGATGTACTAGAATTTCAATTTTGTTATTGGGATGAAAAATTTGTTATTTAAATGATCTGTTAAACTATTTTTTTTATAATCAATCCAGTTGGAAGCATGTGCACACCCGTTTTTTGATGAACTGAGAGAGCCAAGGGCCCGGTTACCTAACGGTCGTCCCCTTCCTCCCCTCTTCAATTTTAAACAGGAGGTAATTAAAATCTCAAGTTTTAAAACCTGTTAAACATAATCTTCAAATTATTGCAAATTTAAATTAGTAAAATAATTTGGTTGATTTTATATATGCAGATAGCGGGTGCTTCACCAGATCTACTGAGCAGGCTGATCCCAGAGCACGTGAAGCGACAAACCGGTCTAAATTTCATGCAAATCGATGCCGCCTTGAAATAAACTTCTTAGAAGAAGAATTATATATCTCGTAAATTACCCAAGTTTATAAAGCAACAAATTGTCTCATCTTTTGGAAGTTCAAATGGGCAGAAGCCGTAAGAGGTAGCCCGAGTTTGCACCGTTTTCTCATCCAAATCTTTATGTAAATTATTATATTATTATCATCATTGTTACCATCTTTTAATTTCTATTGTTATGTCCTTTACCTCTATATATTATTCCTATCTTAGACCCTTTCTATGGTTAAAAAAATGTTGGTTGACCCACTTTCTAGGGTTTTCATACCAAGTCTTAATGGTACTACTACTGCCTAGGGTATTTGTAAGCAACCCCCCCACCCCCCGAACCCGAACCAGTTTAAATTATTGGCGTAAAATTGTACTTTCTAGTTGAGAAAAAAACATTTTCCCTCTGTATTTTGTACTATGTTTGAATTGACTAGTGGAGATTAATTAATATACACTTGTATGATTATTTAGTGCAATGATTATTATGTGCTCATGTTTTTATATTTGTTGGTGCTGGTACTTTGTTCTTTGATTGCCTCCTTTTGATGCTACACATTATATTATTTAGAATGTCTTTGATTATAAACTAATCTGTAGTTGCTTTCCATAATATATTTTATTTAGCTACTAATCCTTTTAGTGAGCACTTTTCTCTCTTTTTGTTTTCCCCTTTTTTATTGAATTCGTATCTAATGTGGTACTGGAGTACCGGACTGTGTAGAATGAGATCTGAGTCGTCTGTTTTATTGACACGAATCTTAAATCAGACCACTTTGCAATTCAAATTGATTTTGGTTCGTTTGAGAGTAGTCTGTGTGGTAGAATTCGGATCTCCTCAGTACTGGACAAGGGGATCTTTTAGAATTACTAGATTCAGACCGTTCTTTTAACTTTGCACGAATTTTAAAGGGGACCTCTATGGTCAATGAGGCATTGGATTGAGTTTGGTTTGATTGGGAATTAATGCATGTGGATCGTAAAGTTGTGGGTCCTACTGTTGAATACTTGAGGGAATACTCTTTTTTATTTGGGGCTATACATTTTTCTTCATTGATTGTGATATTTTTAAAATTTGGTTTCCCTTAAGATGATTGCATGTGGGAATATTCTTTTTTTATTTGGGGCTATACATTTTTCTTCATTGATTGTGATATTTTTAAAATTTGGTTTCCCTTAAGATTATTACATGCATTTATTTTTAATTCTTTTTTTTTTGTGGCGTCGTTGTCACTGGTAGGTGCTACCTGCCCAGTGGTTGCAAATTTTATCAAGTAATGTACTATCAACCAATTTATTTTGACAATTGCAAGAATCGACATTAAAATTCATGATGCATATTCATGTTTCATTACGATACATTGTATAATTCTATCAATGTAATATGCGTTATTTTATAATGTGTTTACTATATTTATAAATAGGTACAAAATCAATTGATCTAAAATTATGGACCATCCGAAAGTAATAATTTTTGACCTATCTAGAATAGTAAAAAATATATAATTTTATCTAATGTTATATGATATCCGATCTGTATGTATTCGTCAAATATCCGATCTGTATCCGAAAAATAAAAACAGATACGAATATGATTTTACCACTATCCAACCCGTATCTGATCCGTTTGCACCTCTAGGGAGCAGAATTTTGAATGAATTATCATGCAAGTTTTACTTGATTCTTATTACGTAAGTATTTCTAAATTATATAGATGTTGTTTGCGATATGTTCTTGTATATGGTAGAAGAGCGAAAACTCATCAACAAAATTTCATTTATGTATTTATTATTTTCATAGAGAAATTCATAAAAATAAGAGTAAATCAACAGACTTAAAAAAATAAACTTATATTTATATTTAGTTTATATGTATTTTTAAGTCTACAATGAGATTTCAGAGTAAATCAATGAAATTTAGGAACTAAAAATAGATTTTTTTTATGGGTTGTAATGTTTCTTTTTTATTTCAAGAATGCATTTTATAAATGCACAGTAAATACAGTAGTTTTATTAAGTTTCTTGTAAAACCAAATTATAGCTAATTCTTGTATAAAAGTTAATAATTAATATTTTTTGTTATATCATATATATATAATGTACGAAATTAAACTATATTATTTTAAGTTTTGTTGGTTATATTTTTAATCAATTTAGATCATGTACGTTTATGATTCTAAAAACACTAAAATTAATTGTTCATGCGTAAATCTTTTTTTTTACATGTGCATAAATTTATTCACACAAAATCAAACATATACATCAAATAATATAGAGTTTGGCTAGTATAATATCAGTATCATTTCAACCTATATAACACATACTCTAAAACCTATCAAATCGACTTCACACGGTAAATCCAAACCGTTCAAACCAATCTACTTCATTAGTTGTGCGTTTACATGCAAAATTTATAACTTTTCAAATTTATTTAGTATTAAGTCAAGCGGTCAAATGTGTGTGTTTTTAAATTAATTTTAATACATTAATTTTTCAATATTTTGCTGCTTGATTTGATACTAAAATAACTCAAAAATATAAAAAATTTGTATGTAAACGCATCACTCATGATGTAAATCGGTTTGAATGGTTTGGTTTAGTCGTTCGAAGTCGATTTGATAGGTTTTAGAGTTGGTGTTATATAGGCTGAAATGACACTGATGTTATATTAGTCAAACTCAATAATATACATATACATATACATATACATACACACACACACACACACACACACACACACACACACACACACACATATATATATATATATAGAGGTAGGCTAATATACAATCGATTGTTCCTGAGGTTCCGTACAACCAAGTCATTTTCTGATTTGTAAAGTCCAAATGATCGATCCAAACCGTTCATCTTGTTCTCCATATTAATATGTGCTTGGAGACCAAATTTTACATTTTTCTGAATTTTTTTACTATTTATTAAGCCACTTTGAAAATCGCTGATCCAACGGTGCCTTAACAAAACAGTAAACCAGAAGCTACCGTTGGATCAGCGATTTTCAAAGTGGCTTAATAAATAGTAAAAAAATTCAGAAAAATATAAAATTTGGTCTCCAAGCACATATTAATATGGAGAACAAGATGAACGGTTTGGATCGATCATTTGGACTTTAAAAATCAGAAAATGACTTGGTTGTACGGGACCTCAGGAACAATCGATTGTATATTAGCCTACCTCTATATATATATATATATATATAAAACATATCTTTTAGGAACACAAAAATTAGCTTATGAATACATTTAAAGACATATATAAAGTGAATACTTAAGTGATGGATTTAAAACAATTTTTCTTCTAATAAATGGTTCATAATTTCTTAGTTTTAACCTGCATCGCTGCTTCAACCAAAGATAAAAGCACGGGTATAAAAGAAGAATAAAAAAAAAAATCGAAGAAAAATAGTTTGATATGACCTTAGTTCTAGGTTTGAAAAATATGCTGTGACATACATTGTTTGGCATGCTGCCATGTCGACACGACACGGGTTGACACGTGATGTGTCATGTCAATACGTATCTGTTAACGTGAGCATGGTATCTCAAAGGCAAGGTAAGTGCGGTGTTGACATGCCATGCCATAATTTTTTTTGCCAGAGCCAAAACACCAAAAAAAAATTAACAAATAGAAAAAAAAATAAGTTCTAGAATATTAGAGGTAAATAATTTCTATGAAATTTTCAAATATTTCACTATTTTACAATCTTATTAAAAAAATCAGTGGAACTAAAAAATATGGGATATTTTCTGCGAATAATTCATGATTTTGGCACATGCCATATTTTACCATGATTTTGATACATGCCATATTTTAATCGGTTATAAATCGAACCGTAAAAGCTCGATTTAAATTTTAAAACTAGTTAGTCTTAATTGACCTAAATTTTTAAACACATCTCTTGTCCGAGTCAAATATTTAAAAAAAATCAAAAATTACGACATAATATGCATTGTTTGGTTAAATTTAAAATCAAACCAAACAATTTTTAAATTAATATTTAAAAGAAAAGAATTAACAAAAAAATATTTATTTTTATCCTATTTCGGTTCAATAGAACAAACCAAAGTATACTTCAATTTGTTGAGTTCGGTTTGATTTTTGTAAACTAAATAAAACTTTAATTTTTCAATTTTAATTCAATTTAAACCGAACTGAACCGATGAACACCCCTACTCGCTCCCTATGCTTGTCTTTAATTAGCCTCCAACTGTTTACCACAAATTGCGTTGTTAATTTTAAATCTAAAAGAGATACATCTCTACACAAGAAAATCTCAAAATTTCAATTTTAACACTAGACAAGACCCATTAATATTTATTTTTAGCATAAATCTACTCAAAAAGCACTAAACAAGACCCATTAATATTATTTAAGCACTAAAAATATGCATAAATCTGCTCAAAAAAAAAAAAAAAAACCTCTCCCCCCTCCTCGGAAGTACCTCAATTATGAGACAATCATTTCACGTTTCAAACTGGTTATGACTGTGATAGACGGGTGGAAGCTAAAAATTAAAATACACAAATTGTGACTAGTGAGAATTGAATCTAACCTCTCCAAAATCAATATCTAAGTTCTTACCATTAAACTACAAGAGAACATGCGATAATTAATTAGGGGGACTGAAATATATACAATATTCCAAAAAACTAATTTTTAATTAAATAATAATATATGAGGAGGAATCAAGTTACACCAATTTTTGAGTTACAACAAGTTACCACAACTATTTTCTACATTTTTAAAGTCCAAATTGTTGATCCAAACCGTTAAATGTGATCTCCACAATAAAATGTGCTTCCAGATCAAATTTTATATTTTTTGGAACTTTTTTACTATTTATTAAGATGAGTACAAAATTCAATGGTCTGAATTTGACTAATTTTTGTAATAAATAAAAATGTAAAATTTGATATGAAAACACATTTTATTGTAGAGATTACATTTCTCCATCGGCTTGCAAATACGTTTGCAAATCCGACGTGGCTCCGACGTCATAATTGTAAAACCTGCTTTCACCGATGGAGAGGAACATCCAATTTTGCAAGCTTGCATAATTTGAAAGCTTGCAAAAGCCTTTCATTTCGCTGAATGTTGTTGAATTCCACCTCGTCGCTCCATCCAGATCCAGTCTATCTTTCATTTCCCCTCTTCCTGTCTCAGCTAAAATTCACAGGCACACACCTCCAAGAATTTCCTCTCCCCCTTCCTGCTCATGCCTCCGCAGATCTGACCTCCGTCGCCACCACCTCCGGTCTTCCCCTCCCCGTTCCCCTCCTCCACATAGCCACCGCCCTCGTGTTTCCTCGTTCCCCGTTCCCCGCGTCTGATTTTTCACTTCAGATTTATGCTCTTCTAATTTCTCAGTTCGCATCCAAGTTCGGACATAACTTGTAAACGAACCCTGCAAAATTATTCACTCCAGAAATAACAGGAACGAGCAAGCGCGAGACCGAGAGAGAGAGAGAGAGAGAGATGAACTACGAACCCTGTCAGCTGAAAGAGCTAGTACGTGCATATTTTCTCTTTAATCGTATCTTTGTTTCAATTTTGGATTGTTATAATTAATTTTGTTTCAGACGCGTAATTAGTTAACTTTCCCTCTCAAATTTTGCTGAATAGATATTCTTTTGTTCTATGTTTGTTAGTTTTGTGGTATCCTTTCATAACTATTCATCTACTGGTACACATTCTCCCTTTAGTACCAGTTGGTACACATTCTCCCTTGTCTACTGGTACATATCTCCTCATTTAAAGGCCCTTTTATCAGCAGCCTTGATCTATTTTGAGATATACTAGTTACTTTGACAGAAAATAAGATGTCGCTTTACCTTTCTTTTTGTATATCATGGTTGTGATTTGCTCTTGAAAAACAAGTACAATTAATACGCCTTTCCATTGGTCTTGTAGCTTAATCGGTTTATGGTTTTTGATTATGTGATTCTGGTGAGTAAGGTTTTCTTTGAATAACTCAGTCTCTATCTTACTCTTCTTGCTTAGTACCTTCTTTGAGGTATATGTTGAAGATGAGAGCACCTCGGCATCTGACATAGTCCGACTCATAAAAGTCTCTCAAGAAAGGTATCTTTCTTTGTTCTCTTTCATGCCAATGTGTGGTTAAATCTTCAGGTAGCCAATTTTAAACATGGACTTGTTATTTTTATCAGGTGCTAGGATCAGGTATATGCGCAAAGGTAGCTTAATCGGGTCAGTGCCTGGTGAAGCTGATCAAAGGTAGCTTGCCTTAATATCACCTTGGGTATGTTATTTTATCAAGTTTAGAAACTAAATGTACTAAGAAAACCTAGAAAATTATTGCCCCAAAAGCTAGTCAAAAAAATTTATGGAATGTGATTTAATTGCAGAATTAGCATATGAACAACATATGAACTACTAAACATGCTTTTCATATTGTGTATTTGCTCTTGGTATGATTAGATATGTAAACCCAAGCACCGATTATATATCCAGTTTACCCTTCCTTTTTTCTTCTTTTTACATAATTTTGCACTTCCAAACCCAAGGTCATTTAGTGACTCGTAAACTATAGTTTTATTATTAAATAAGATTTGGGCCATGTTTAATTCTTTTCTTTTTGCTTGGAACTCTGAATATGCAAAACATCTGGGATTTTGGATAAATTTAATTATGACATGTGTACGTATAACTAGTCTCCTGATTACAATATACTGTTAGTGTGCCCTTTACCAGTATAGTATTGGCTCAATTTGTGGGTATTGTAATACTATCCAAATGAGTAGTTTAACATTAGAATCCAAGTACTGAATTTCTAGATTTACCTGGTATCAGGCCTATACTGTACCTGGCAGATACCATTCTTCAAAGCAATTTTTAGTCTGTAAATTTTGATGAATTATTTTATGGTACAAACTGCAGAGCTGCCTGAGATCGGTCCGTCTGAATCGGCACTGCACCTGATATTCCTATGCCCAGTAGCTGTCCAAGTATGGTGTGAAGTTTCAGCAACGGTTGGTTTCCGACTGATGCATCCTGCTCAGTCACTTGATGGAATTTGGAGTAAATCCATGTCACAGGCAAAAAGAAGCGGAAAGCAAGCATACAAGCAGTGGCGGTCACTCTTCATGTGTGCTTGTTGGCACATGTGGAAAAGAAGAAACGAAAAAATCTTCTCTGGGAAAATGACTACAATGAGACTTCTGACAGACCGCATTATACAGGATGGGAGATTATGGCTGAAGTATTGTAACTTGGGAAAGCATAGAATGATTGGTACCAACTTACTGGCAGACCCGGATTGACTAATGGGTCTGTTAATAGGTCTGTGGGAGACGGGTGTTTTCGCTTAAATTACATTTTAATTTTTCATTTTAATTTTTCAGAATTTTGTTGTGTCGTTAGTGTATATGAATTTGATGTGTTTAGTTACCCAATAGCTATGTATTTATGCATGGGGAGGTTTGCAAAATAGGGCTAAAGGAATTTAATCTTATTGGTATGCATACTGGTAAAGGGGGATTTTTTCTTGGCTTTCTGTTTAGATGTTTTTGCTTGAAGCTGTTCGTTGTTGTAATTTGGATAATTTTTTCTAATATATACATTGGCAGTTTCTGCCAATTTTTCAAAAAGAGAGAGAGGGAGGGAGGGTATCGTGGAGATGGGGTTAACAGAGAGAGAGAGAGAGGGAGGGTATCGTAGAGAGGAGGAACATAGGAGTTTAACGTATTTTGAATTTATATCTCATCAGTCAAAGGAAAAAAATTAATAAAAATTTCGCTGACGTGGCAGAAATGCAATTGAAATGCAATTGCATGGATGTAGAGAATTTGAAATTAAGTTTGAAGATAATTTTATTTGACAGTTATTTTTTATTAGCAATTGCATTTCAATTGCACCAATGGAGATGCTCTTAACAGTTTGGATCGATGATTTGGACTTTAAAAATGTAAAAAACAGTTGTGGTAACTTGTTGTAACTAAAAAATCTTTATAACTTGATCCCTCCTCATAATATATATATAACTAAAATTTAGATCCGCCCCCGATAATAGAACACCTTTCGAGCTGCAATTGTAATATGAGAAACACGCAAAAAAGAAGAAGAGAAAATTCAAAACCTTTTTTGACACCCTTAGATGACATAGGTGCGGAGAGAGAAGGAACCAATTGGAGTGCTCATTTAGTGAAACGAATAGTTTGATTGAATCTTTTCAAATGGTAGATTGAAGAAGGATCCGCTGCAATATAAACGGTGCAGTACCAGGTCCGAGCCGTCTGATCTGCTTTATGATTCGTGCCAATCAAATATTCATTAAGATAGAGGACAGAATTTGTGCGATGACCATTGGACTGATCCGATGGTTATAAACAGGCTTCGGAGAAAAAGCGCGATTTCTTGGGCCGTTGAATTTTGCTTGTGTTGGGCCAGCAATTATTTAGTTGGGCTATTATTTGTTTTTCTAAGATCTCTTGTGTTCCATTTATTTAGTTGGGCCTACTATTTCCTTGTATGAATGAAATGTTTTTGTCTTAGTACAATTTTCAACAAACCGAATTTTAACTTTTTTGCTTGTTTCAGCACAAAGCAAAGTATTTTCAAATGGTTTAGACGAGTAGTGACACAAGGATTTGGGAATTTTTTGTGATACTTAGCTTCATGCCTTATATTACTTTTTGAGTGGGTCTATGGTACTATGCATATTACGATTTGTTACCATGCTACGGCTCTATATTCGAGTTTTCAAATCCTAACGGTCGATCCGAATTGTTCATCTTGTTCTCCATATTAATATGTGTTTGGAGACCAAATTGTACATTTTTTGAAATTTTTTTACTATTTTTTTAGATTTATTGAAAATCACTGTTTTTGGATGGTCCAGAATTTTCAGATCAAGTGATTTTCTAAATATCTAACAAAATAGTAAAAAAATTTCAAAAAATGTAAAATTTGGTCTCCAAACACATATTAATATGGAGAACAAGATGAACGGTTCGGATCGACCGTTAGGATTTGAAAACTCGAATATCGAGCCGTAGCACGGTAACAACCCGTGATATGCATAGTACCATAGACTCACTCTTACTTTTTTGTACATTTTATGAAAGTTTATGACAGCATTTGATTTATTTTATAAAATCAATAAATAATTAGCTATATATAAACAAGCCAAATAAAGAAGAGGAATGTAAATTAAAAAAAAAAGTATCAAATTTCAGGGTCAATATTAGAAATGTACCAATCTCATGAGGTCTAGATCTGGAACCTCAAACTTTCTAACTTGACCAAAGCTTAAGTTTAAAGGCCGGCCCCTTCAGCAAAGAAAAAGAAAAAGAAAAAGCTAGCGAAATCAAATGAAATGCAATAACTAATAAGTGATTATTTCTTGATAAAGGCTTCAAGAACCGGACTCATCCTTCTTACACTTGGTTTTGAATTTGAACTAATAGCCTAAAAGTGCATAATTTGAGTGAATGTTCCGAAATAGTCTATTCATCTTACTTTTTCTAACAAAATCATGCCAGTCTCATCAAATTACGTGGAAATCTTTAGTGCTTTTCACTGTCGGTTTGGGGCAGAGACTGCTACCAAATTTGTGAGTTACATAAAACTCTTACATCCATGCTACGAATTTGTGATTTGTGAGTTACATGTAGCTCTGACAAAAGAAATATATCACTACGCATGATAGGGTTATATACATGGTGCAATGCAAGTGGTTATAATATGAGAGATGGAAAACTTACAAGAAACAGTATTTCAACAAATTGTTATTCTACCACAATATCTCTCAAAAACCATTTACATGAGTATAGTATTCAGTCAATTCACTCAATGTAACTATGCTCATGTGTAAATAATGAAGGTTATAGAATCATAACACAATTAAACATGCATAACAAACACAAACCTAAAAGGGTAAATATACTATTTGATTTAAATGGAAACACAAAATTCCATTGAAAACATTTATTTTACTCAATGTATTCCCAACATACATTATCATAATTAACACACTGATACAAATATCATAGCATACATTAAAACAAGAACATAAAGAACAAGGGACACACAAGCACACACAAAAAAAGAAAGAAAGTTAAACTCAATCAAAGGAAGAGACCGAAAGCAGCATTTTCAATCATCTATATCAGAAATTGTAACAGTCAGATTAGAAGGGTGGTTCAGTTTCCCACATTGAACAACACGCAGTGTGGTAAGCTGTGACATAGCATTCGGTTCCACCACCCAATTCACCAAGTTCTCCAGTTTCTTAAGTTTTAAGAACTGCAGTTGTGGAAACCCATTTGCTGAGCAAAGCATCTGATTACCTGTGTATGCTTCATCTTGTAACCTCAGCAATTTCAGGGACTGTAATCTTCCTAGTGTCGGCATGGGGTCTTCCTTTAAACCGGAATTGGTTAGGGTGAGCTTTGCAAGATTTGGGGGAAATTTATAATTATCTATGGAAAGTTTTCTACAATATTTCCATTGTCCCTCTAATTTAATAGATTTCACTGTCTTGAGGTTAGGAAATGCCCTTATATCGGCACACTCTGACGGTATAATGTTGCCTATAATTGCCATTGTGATGAGATTATCTGGGTGATTCAATAGGCTAGAAATAGATTTCCAGTCTAGATTTTCCCAATTTGAAAGTGCGAATTTTCTAAGGTTTATCAGGAAGTTTGGAATGTTTTCTTGCCACGACTCATGAGCCGCAACTGTTTTCAGGATATGCAGGTTTGGTATGATTGCTGCTGAGGGTGGGCCTTTAATTTGAGGGCTAGGATTCACGTAAACATGAAGAAGTTTTGAGATGGTCCATAGAGATTCAGAAAGGGTTTCTATGCTTGTATCTCTAACATCCAACGTTTGAAGATATTTCACGTCTCCTATATTTTTAGGAAGCTCACATATGTTAGAACCCCTCAAGCCCAAATATCGTAGGAAATTCATGTTTGGTAAAATTGTTACTGGGACTGTGGATTTTCTCAATTCCAACACTCTGAGGAGCACGGCACTTCCAAGAACATTTCTATCAAAATTAAAGGCTAAAAAGGAAAGTATATGATTCATTTTGACCTTTGTGTATTGTTTCTTGTTGTCGTGATGGATTGCTAAACGGAGCATGGATTGAACTTTTTCCTGATCTGGATTGGCAGCCATAAAATAATCCTTGTAGGATTGTTGGATGGCAAATTCATGAACTTGACGAGGTAATCGGAAGCTTTTTATTGTGCCTAATAGTGATCTCTTTGAAACACAAACCAACGACCTACATGCACAAAGAAAATTAAGGAAACATCAATTAGTACATATTCATTTTGATAAAAGAACAAATTAGTTTCTCAATTTACTTATAGTAAGAAAAATATTGCTTTGTTTATCATCAAGTAGGCTAAATTAAGAAAGTTATATACTATTGTAATTAAAATAATTAAAATAATTAAAATAATTAAAATTCATTTTTGTCGATGACCTCATTTTAAGAAACCATGACCTAATGTTTGAACCATCTTATTAATAATTGCGATATCATTTATGCGACAACAGGAAATAGCATAGAGCTAGTAATCACCTATAAATTGTGAGAACGAACTAATGTCAATTTTCCAAAATATTAAGTATACCTTTGGACAAGTTGCTCCAGATACTTATTTGCAATCCGTTCTTCTTCCTCTGGTGTAAGCAATCCTTTTTCAATCCATTCTTCTACCTCTGGTGTAACAAATCCTTCAGCAATCCATATGTGAGATAGAGAGGTTGCAGGAATCTCGTTACCAATTGGGTAACTTGCAAAATAAAGAAAGCAGAGCTTGAGAGAGTTGGGTAAATCATTATAGCAGTAGTTAATAATGTGCCACGTATTATTGCTCGTAACACAATTATTAGGCTCTTTGATCATGACCAGATCATCTTTCACTCTGTTCCAGGTGTCGTAGGAGATTGGTTTGAATGAAAGGAGACCCCCTATAAGTAGAAGAGAGAGAGGTTGTTCTACACATGCCTTGCAAATCAGCAAAGGGAGACTTTCCAGTTCTGAGTTTATCTCGAGGAGTAAGCGGTTCTGCTCTTCGGTGGGTGTATGCATAGCAACTGGAATCGCTTTCTTGAGGAGGAGTACTTGGCTCTGCTTCTCATTCAGTGTTTTGCAGTTTGAACAATCTACTGTCTCAAGAAGCATGTTTTCAATTCTCTCTATGTGGTCGCAGCTGAACTCGGAGAGCACCTCACCTTCTAATTGCAGTGTACCATAATTGCTGCGGATGAACATATCCATGATTGAATTTGCGATTTCTCTCCAATCTTTCTCCAAATCATCTCTCGTAATAGAGCCTGCTTTTCGTCCAACAATCTCACTCATCAAATTTGTTACTTTACGGGCTAGTAGTTGCATACTCTCAATTTGAGCTTGCTTTTCCTCCTGAGGGAGCCCCTTGAATGTTGTGTACCTCATTACCATCAGCCGGTGCACCAACTCACCTGAATAAATACCAGGGATATTTTCTGAAAGAAAATTATTGACGGCGGGATGGGATAGCATATCAATTATGGAACTTAGTAGTGAGGTATCCATCTCTATTTCAACTATCTCAAAATCAAATTCAATTCAACTCCAAGCTCAACCAAGTAACTGCAATGCAAAAGAAACACTTAAAAATGGGAAATACTATAAATGGTGAGTGAAACATTAAAACTTCAGACCTAGAGCCCATTGGCGGATCCACTATATAACTCGGGGGCAGTTGTCAACTGCTCTAATTGGATTTTGAAAAGTAATTTTGATTTACTATATCCGGATTAATTTATCCTCCCTGGAAATTAAATCCCCCCTATTGTTTTTCTTGTTTTTAATGTGTAAAAGAAAAATACTATTTTGTTGTTTCTTATTGTGTAAGAAATTATTTTTGATATTTTTTTTATCATGTGAGAGACTATTAATTTTGGGGTTTTTTTTATATATCTAGTATCAATAAGTTAATGTATTTGAACCCAGTTATTTAAATAAGCTCCTCTACGTACATCATTCAAAACTATTGAGATTCCAAGAGTGAACCCTAGCAATAATTTAGAGTCTGTTACATGCAAAGTGAGATACTTTCGATAGTGTCTAAGTTTAGGAATAAATAAAGACATACTCTTGGAATTTTTTATTTTGTATGTTCCCCACAGCCCCTCTATGGAATTTTTTTTTATCGAACTTAGTATTGAATGCCTTGGCATTAATTACACATCATGTAGACTCAGTTGGATTTCTAAAATGCTAACTTTTCACACAAAAAACATTATCTTTAGTTACTTAATAAAATATATTATTTATTTTGCCTGATATTTAATTGTAATTTATATTTTATAATCTATTATAAGTCAGCTATGCTGCTAATTCCATGGATTTGGAAAGAAAGAGAGAAAATGTGGAACGTCAATAATTCACTAAGAAAATCTTTTAAAAAATTATGCGATACAATTGAAGCCAATGAATCTTTTTTCAAATAAGTATTCAGCTAAAAAAAGTTTTCTATTATATTTATCATAATATTATTATAAAAATAATTAAAAATATTTTAAATTCAAAACCTGTATGAAATCTCGATTTTAAATTTACAAAAAATGTCTATTGAAATTTCCAAACAGTTAACTCCCATTAATTCACATTCATTTATAATTGTTAAATCGAATAATTAACATGCATAAAGGCTAAGATAAGGCCGTGAAATTAAATATCCTATCAAACAGGTTGATTTTTTCTCAAAGTCAATATTTTGACACTATACTCTTTATTATGAGAACTAGCTTTTAATTTAGTGACAAATTAAAATAATGATTTATGTGTGGAAGGTCACAAATTCAAAATCCAGATGATTAATTCCTTGAGAATATAATCTTGTTGGATATATAGTTTGCCCCTCCCCCAGATTTATTAAAAAAAAAATCTATACTCTTTATTATATCTAATATGACGTTTCAACATATTCTTTCCTTTCTTATTTTGCCAACAAATTAATTATTCATAATTGATAAGTCATTTTAATCTTTCCTTTTTTTTATTAGTACTCTTATTCTCCTTTAGTATTTTTTTTCTCACTTCATATTTAGCACCTAGCACATCTAGCTATTTAGATATAATATGAAAACAAGATAAAGGTGCACCTTGAGAAATACCTCCAAGGAGAGCGGAGCCCAACTAATGTCGACCTGATGAGCTTGACAGATTTTTGAGATTAATACCCTGTCATTGCCAATTATAAATAAGCTTATCTACATGAATCATTCAAAACTATAGAAATTCAAAGAGTAAACGCTTAATAATTAAAGGAGTCAGAGGCTAAACTCTTAATAAAGGAAATCAGTGAGAGAGGTAGGATACACATACCCGCGGGTATCATTGCTCTTTCACTAGAGAAGGTTGGATCTGTGGGATAGATTGTTGATCTCTCGTTCTTCACCTAGCTACTACCCCAATAAATACTCTCTCCCCCAAATATAAAAGGTTGATTGACAGATTTTTACATTAGTACTCTCTCATTGCCAATTATAAATAAGCTTCCAAACGTACACCATTCAAAGCTATTGAGATTCCAAGAGTGAACATTAGCTATAGTTTAGAGTATGTTGCACGTAAAGTGAGATACTTTGAATAGTGTCTAAGTTTAGGAATAAATAAAGACATACTCCTGGAATTTTTTGTTTTTGTATGTTGTCCACATGCATGCATGAGGATAGGTACGTAACAGCTGGATGCAAAGCAATTATTCTCTTGTCATTGTAACTTCTTTGTAGGAAATTCTTATCATAAACTTGTGTCTATTGCGTTCTTTTGAACTTTTGATGTAAAGTATATATCCTTGATCCAACTAAAGCAATTAGAATTAATGAAGAACCTGGTCATGCGCTTTTCAACTAAATTTTGCATTGGTGTGCCAACAACGATTTTAGTAGTCTTCAACTTAATAAAAATGTATTATAATGCAAATTTTGACCTTGACAAGAAAAAAAAATGCATCCTTTTCATTTTGATGCTAATTGTACACAACATCAATTTCTTTTTATTTATCGCTTTTATTGCGACAACAATTCCGCACGACATGTAGCTTCAAATATCTTGTTTCAAGAGCGAACAAAGCATATAGAAGTGGATTGCCACTTTATTAGAGAAAATGTTCAAGCAAAAGAAATTGAGACACCATACGTAAAAAGTGAAGATCAACTCGCGGATATATTCACTAAAGGCTTGGATCTGCGTCCATTTGAACAAATTACAAGCAAGCTAGGATTGTATGATATATGCATTCATAGCTTGAGGGGGAGTTAAAAATAATGGCTAGATATAATTTTTGAATTGTAACGGCTAGTTTAGAAAATAGTGTCTTGTAATTAATTAATAGGAGATAGTGGTTAGTAGTTGGTAGTTGTAATTAATAGTACAATGGCTAGTTTTTTAAATTTCTCCTATAAATAGAGATACATGTAAAGTTAAAAATAAAATTGGAATAATAAGTTGTTTTCTTATAATCTCTCATCTCTCTTGTCTTATAAAAACTAACACTACGCAATGATAGGGTTATACATGGTGCAATGCAAGTGGTTATAATATGACAGATCGAAAACTTAAAAGAAACAGTATTTCAACAAATTGTCATTCTACCAGAATATCTCTCAAAAACCATTTACACGAGTTATTCAGTCAATTCACTCAATGTAACTATGCTCATGAGTAAATAATGAAGGTTATAGAATCATAACACAAACATGCATAACAAACCCAAACCTAGAAGGGTAAATGTACTATTTGATTTAAATGGAAACAAAAAATTCCATTGAAACATTTATTTTACTAAATTTATTCCCAACATACATTATTATAATTAACACATTGATACAAATATCTTATCATACATGAAAACAAGAACCAAGGGACACACAAGCACACATAAAAAAAGAAAGAACGTTAAACTCAATTAAATTAAGGAAGAGACCGAAACCAGCATTTTCAATCATCTATATCAGAAATAGTAACAGTCAGATTAGAAGGGTAGTTCAGCTTCCCACATTGAACAACACGCAGTGTGGTAAGCTGTGACATAGCATTCGGTTCCACCACCCAATTCACCAAGTTCTCCATTTTCTTAAGTTTTAAGAACTGCAGTTGTGGAAACCCATTTGCTGAGCAAACCATCTGATTACCTGTGTATGCTTCATCTTGTAACCTCAGCAATTTCAGGGATTGTAATCTTCCTAGTGTCGGCATGGGGTCTTCCTTTAAACCGGAATTGGTTAGGGTGAGCTTTGCAAGATTTGGAGGAAATTTATAATTATCTATGGAAAGTTTTCTACAATATTTCCATTGTCCCTCTAATTTAATAGATTTCACTGTCTTGAGGTTAGGAAATGCCCTTATATCGGCACACTCTGACGGTATAATGTTGCCTATAATTGCCATTGTGATGAGATTATCTGGGTGATTCAATAGGCTAGAAATAGATTTCCAGTCTAGATTGTTCCAATTTGAAAGTGCGAATTTTCTAAGGTTTATCAAGAAGTTTGGAATGTTTTCTTGCCACGACTCATGAGCCACAACTGTTTTAAGGATATGCAGGTTTGGTATAATTGCTGCTGAGGGTGGGCCTTTAATTTGAGGGCTAGGATTCACGTAAACATGAAGAAGTTTTGAGATGGTCCATAGAGATTCAGAAAGGGTTTCTATGCTTGTATCTCTAACATCCAACGTTTGAAGATATTTCATGTCTCCTATATTTTTAGGAAGCTCACATATGTTAGAACCCCTCAAGCCCAAATATCGTAGGAAATTCATGTTTGGTAAAATTGTTACTGGCACTGTGGATTTTCTCAATTCTAACACTCTGAGGAGCACGGCACTTCCAAGAACATTTCTATCAAAATTAAAGGCTAAAAAGGAAAGTATATGATTCATTTTGACCTCTGTGTATTGTTTCTTATTGTCGTGATGAATTGCTAAACGGAACATGGATTGAACTTTTTGCTGATCTGGATTGGCAGCCATAAAATAATCCTTGTAGGATTGTTGGATGGCAAATTCATGAACTTGACGAGGTAATCGGAAGCTTTTTATTGTGCCTAATAGTGATCTCTTTGAAACACAAACCAACGACCTACATGCACAAAGAAAATTAAGGAAACATCAATTAGTACATATTCATTTTGATAAAAGAACAAATTATTTTCTCAATTTACTTATAGTAAGAAAAATATTGCTTTGTTTATCATCAAGTAGACTAAATTAAGAAAGTTATATACTATTGTAATTAAAATAATTAAAATTCATTTTTGTCGTTGACCTCATTTTAAGAAACCATGACCTAATGTTTGAACCATCTTATTAATAATTGCGATATCATTTATGCGACAACAGGAAAAAGCATAGAGCTAGTAATCACCTATAAATTGTGAGACCGAACTAATATCAATTTTCCAAAATATTAAGAATACCTTTGGACAAGTTGCTCCAGATACTTATTTGCAGTCTGTTCTTCTTCCTCTGGTGTAAGCAATCCTTTTTCAATCCGTTCTTCTACCTCTGGTGTAACAAATCCTTCAGCAATCCATATGTGAGTTAGAGAGGTTGCAGGAATCTCGTAACCAATTGGGTAACATGCAAAATAAAGAAAGCAGAGCTTGAGAGAGTTGGGTAAATCATGATAGCAGTAGTTAATAATGTGCCACAAATTATTGTTCGTAACACAATTATTAGACTCTTTGATCATGACCAGACCATCATTCACTCTGTTCCAGGTGTCGTAGGCCATTGGTTTGAACGAAAGGAGACCCCCTATAAGTAGAAGAGCGAGAGGCTGTTCTTCACATGCCTTGCAAATCAGCAAAGGGAGACTTTCCAGTTCCAAGTATATCTTGAAGAGGGGTAGGCTCTGTTCTTTGTTGGGTGTATGCTTAGCAACTGGAATTGCTTTCTTGAGGAGGAGTACTTGGCTCTGCTTCTCATTCAGTGTTTCGCAGTTTGAACAATCTACTGTCTCAAGAAGCATGTTTTCAATTCTCTCTATGTAGTCACCGCTGAACCCGCGGAGCAGGTCACCTTTTTTATGCAGTGTATAAAGTTCGCTGCGGTGGAATATATCCGTGATTAAATGTGTGATTTCTCTCCAATCTTTCCTCAAACGGATTCTCCTCCTAACACCGTCTACTCTTTGTTCAACAATCTCACTCATGAAATTTCCAACTTTATGGGATAGTAGTCGCATACTCTGAATGTGAGCTTGTTTTTTCTCCTGAGGGATCCCCGTGAGTCTTCTGAACTTCATTGTCTTCAGGGTGGGCACCAAGAACGGTAAATTATTAAGAAGGTTATTTTCTGAAAGAAAATTAATGACGGCGGGATGGGCTAGCATTTCCATTGTGAGACGTATGGCTGAGTTATCCATCTCTATTTCAACTTAATTTCTCAAAAACAAATTCAATTCAACTCCAAGCTCAACCAAGTAACTGCAATGCAAAAGAAACATTTAAATGAGAAATACTATCTGTGTGGTATAGTTGTCAACTGCCCTATTTTTTTGTTGTTTTTAATGTGTAAAAGAAAATTAAATACTATTTTGTTGTTTTTTATTATGTAAGGAATTATTTTTGCTATTTTTTCTATCATGTGAGAGACTTATAAGTCAGCAATGCTGCTAATTCCTTGGATTTGCAAAGAAAGAGAGAAACTGTGTAACGTCAATAATTCACTAAGAAAACCTTTTAAAAAATTATGTGATACAATTGAAGCCAATGAACCTTTTTCAAATAAGTATTCAGCTAATCAAAAATTTTTCTATTATCTTTATCATAATATTATTATAAAAATAATTAAGTATATTTTTAATTCAAAACCTATATGAAATCTCGATTTTAAATTTTAAAAAATGTCTATTAAAATTTCCAAACAGTTAACTCCTATTAATTCACATTCATTTATAATTGTTAAATCAAATAATTAACATGTGTAAAGGCTAGGATAAGGCCGTGAAATTAAATATCCTATCAAACAGTTTGATTTTTTATTCAGTTTTAATATTTGGAAATTTCTTGCATTACAAAGCGAATATATTAGTGATTTGTTGATTCCACAACCTATATTTTGATCAAACGATTAGCTCATTAATTAACAGTGTATTCCTCTTCTGTGTCAATTAATCAATTCGTCAATATATATATATATATATATATATATATATATAACATTTAATTTTCTTCTATAGATTATTAATGAATTTACTCATTAATAGTATATGTTATACTATTTAATATGTTAAGTCATCACAATCTAAAGAATTTCGCAACATGAATTTCTTGATCCAACGGTCCTTAGGATATATATGTGATTTATAACATTAAATTGTAAAGAGCTTATCATTATCAAAATCAATTTAACGAGTAATGACCTAAAGGGGGAACCCAACGCTAGTGAGAGAGAAATTTGCTTTTCTCAAAATAAAGCGCTTAGAGCCAGAAATTCAAGGCCAATTGATTTATTATTTTAACACTCTACTCTTTATTATGAGAATCAACTTTTGATTTAATGACAACTTAAGGTAATAATTTATGTGTGGAAGGTCACAAATTCGAAATCCGAATTAGAAATCACTTGAGAATATAATCTAGTTGACCCCAGCTTTTCTCAAAAAAAAAAAAAAAAAAAAAAAAAACTATACTCTTTATTATATCTAATATAACGCTTCAACATTTGGTTTTCTTTCTTATTTGCCTACAAATTAATTTTTCACAATTGATAAGTCATTTTAATATTTTTTTTATTAGTACTCTTTTTCTCCATTAGCTTTTTTTTTTTCACTTCATATTTAGCACCTTGCACCTCTAGCTATTTAGATATAATATGAAAACAAAATAAAGGTGCACCTTGAGAAATTCCACCAAGGCGAGCAGAGCCCAACTAACGTCGACCTGATGAGCTTGACTTATCGATCTACAACATTCATTCAAAACAATGGATATTCAAAAAGTAAACGCTTAATAAAGGGGTCAGAGGCTAAACTCTTAATAAAGGAAATCAGTGAGAGAGATATGATACACTTAGCTACTTGCCTAGAGAACGTTCGATCTGAGGGATAGATTATCGATCTCTCGCTCATCACCTAGCTACTACCCCCATACATACTCTCTCAAAAAGAAAAGGTTGATTGATATAGATTTTTAGGTTAGTACTCTCTCAATGCCAATTATAAATAAGCTCCTAAACGTACATCATTCAAAACTATGGAGATTCGAAGAGTGAACTCTAGCTATGCTGCTAATTCCATGGATTTGCAAAGAAAGAGAGAAACTGTGAAACATCAATAATTCACTAAGAAAACCTTTAAAAAAAAATGTAATACAATTGAAGCCAATGAACCTTTTCAAATAAGTATTCATCTAATAAAAAAGTTTTCTATTATCTTTATAATAATATTATTATAAAAATAATAAAAATATTTTAAATTCAAAACCTGTATGAAATCTCGATTTTAAATTTAAAAAAATGTCTATTAAAATTTTCAAACAGTAATTAACTCCTATTAATTCACATTCATTTATAATTGTTAAATCGAATAATTAACATGCGTAAAGGCTAGGATAAGGCCGTGAAATTAAATATCCTATCAAACAGTTTGACTTTTTTTTTTATTCAAATTCAATATTTTGACACTATACTCTTTATTATGAGAACCAGCTTTTGATTTAGTGACAAATTAAGGTAATGATTTATGTGTGGAAGGTCACAAATTCAAAATTCGGATGATAAATCCCATGAGAATATCATCTAGTTGGATATATAGTTTGGTCCCCCAGCTTTATTAAAAAATAATAATCTATACGCTTTATTATATCTAATATGACATTTCAACAGATTCTTTCCTTTCTTATTTTACCTACAAATTAATTATTGATAATTGATAAGTCATTTTAATCTTTTCTTTTTTTATGAGTACTCTTATTATCCTTTAGTTTTTTTTTTTCTCACTTCATATTTAGCACCTCTAGTTATTTAGATATAAAATGAAAACAAGATGAAGGTGCACCATGAGAAATACCTTCAAGGAGAGCGGAGCCCAACTAACGTCTACCTGATGAGCTTGACAGATTTTCAGATTAATACCCTGTCATTGCCAATTATAAATAAGCTCATCTATATCAATCATTCAAAACTATGGAGATTCAAAAAGTAAACACTTAATAATTAAAGGAGTCAGAGGATAAATTCTTAATAAAGGAAATCAGTGAGAGAGATAGGATACACTTACCCAGTATCGTTGCTCTTTCACTTGAGAAGGTTCGATCTGAGTGATAGATTGTCGAACTCTCGATCATCACCTAGCTACTACCCCAATAAATACTCTCTCTCCCAAATATAAAAGGTTGATTGACAGATTTTTTTTAGATTAGTACTCTCTCATTGCCAACTATAAATAAGCTTCTAAACGTACATCATTCAAAACTATTGAGATTCCAAGAGCGAACCCTTGCTATAATTTAGAGTATGTTGCACGTAAAGTGAGATACTTTGGATAGTATCTAAGTTTAGGAATAAATAAAGGCATACTCTTGGAATTGTTTGTTTTTGTATGTTGCCCACATGCATGCATGAGGATAGGTATGTAACAGCTGGATGGAAAGCAATTATTCTCGTCCTTGTAACTTCTTTGTAGGAAATTCTTATCGTAAACTTGTGTCTATTGCGTTCTTTTGAAATTTTGATGTAAAGTATATATCCTTGATCCAACTAAAGCAATTAGAATTAATGAAGAACCTGGTCATGCATGCGCTTCTCAACTAAATTTTGCATTGGTGTGCCAACAACGATTTTGGTAGTCTTAAACTTAATAAAAATGTATTATAATGCAAATTTTGACCTTGACAAAAAAAAATGCATTCTTTTCATTTTGATGCTAATTGTACACAACATCAATTTCTTTTTGTTTATCTCTTTTAATTTTTTATGATGGCTGAAATCAAAGAGATGGAATGCCAACAACATGATCGCAATTGCATAGAAGTAAAAATTGTAAGCACGGGAAAAAATAATATGTTTAAATCATCTTATCAGATATTTGTTTAGCAGATAGCATATGGGTTGGCTATAAAATCTTTTGGTTGATATGAAATTGATGAAAATTATTATTGGAATGAATGAAAATAGTAATAGCAGAAGCTATGCACCTACATTTCTCTGATTCACCTAAGCAATTAATTATTTTAATGGAAAATTTCTAGTAACCCTGTACAAACTTTCAAAATACTCAATTATTGCATAGAAGTAAAAATTGTAAGCACGGGAAAAAATAATATGTTTAAATAATCTTATCAGATATTTGTTTAGCAGATAGCATATGGGTTGGCTATAAAATCTTTTGGTTGATATGAAATTGATGAAAATTATTATTGGAATGAATGAAAATAGTAATAGCAGAAGCTATGCACCTACATTTCTCTGATTCACCTAAGCAATTAATTATTTTAATGGAAAATTTCTAGTAACCCTGTACAAACTTTCAAAATACTCAATTTTCCAACAAAAACACCAGAATCTCGTTTTCTTAACACTGTCAATGGGCCCATAAACTTCTGTAAAACACTAATTGTCCCAGATTGCAACAGTAGAGAAACTTCAAACTCCCTGACACAAAATTCTAATACTGTCACCTATACCTCAAGGCTTTTATGCACTACTGTTCAGGCCTTAAATAAGAGCACAGAATGCGGTTCAAGCAAGAGACTCCGATAGGTTGCATATTGCTTGGACTGTATATGTTCGATGGAATGCCTGATATAGCAAAAATTCAAGAAGAGCAAAAATTACTGATGCTAGTTCACCTAAAAATCAGATGGCAGGCTTGTATCACACAGTATACCACAGTAAGGAGCTGTGAGATCACGTGTAGTTGCACATTCCAACACAAAAAATTACATTTCAACAAATGAGATACTCTAGAATTAAAAAAAACTTAAAAATTATGGTTTTAAATTGATATTATGGTTTCTGATAATTGAAGACCGCTTTTGTATATTTCAGTTCTTACTAGTATGTTGGTATAAGATAGGGATTAGAACCATAACAAAGCAATCCACGATATCACACTGAACTAACCTCAACAAATTTGTTCACTTCTGACTGCAAAGGGAATTGATTCAATTGAATGTTGTCTAATAATCGAAGTTTTTAGTATAGTATTATTGTAATACTATCTAGCCCTAATCAGCAAGTGATGGAAGTTCTTAGATATGCCAGTTATAGTATCGAGAGAGGAGGGAGGAGGTATATCTGTCCATTTTATTTTAAAAATAACTTCATAAAATGTTATATAAATAAAAGGGGATAGAACGAAGAATTTTAAATTTGTGTACAGTCTAGTCTAGAATTTTTAGATAAAGTAATAAATGGAAACTCAAGTGCAGATGTAGAGTTTCTTGATCTCACTCTATATTATGGGTATGATTGCATGACATTTAGTATATATATTGGGTGGTACTGTCCTTGTGTTTTCCTAGGGGTTTTTGGGTGTCCTAGTCTTTGTATATAATTTTGGGTGTAGTGTTGTCCTTGGGTTATAGTTTTCTGCTGAAAATTTGAGTTTTCCTAGGGGTTTCCTTGTAAATTGGAGTCTCAGCTAACATATATTAATTGTAAGGAAGGATTTCTACTATAATTTAATTGGTACTCGGAGCCTATATATATATATTTATTTGCTGGGTTTTGAGATCTGTTTAGCCAATATATATTGGAAAGGAAGGGAAGCACGTACTAATGAATAGTGATATTGACTGACGAGACCCATGCACTGTTGCGATTACAAGCTGCATGATAGGAGCACTTACTCTCTTGGTTTTGCATTGCTTCTTGCCAATGATCCTGATCAAAAACGCAATGCTACGTACTTAGACGACGTGGCCTGAAAGAATGCATGCACAGATTTTATTTTGTAGTTGTGTATAATATAATATAATTTTTTTTTTGAAAAAGTGGTGACCCACCGATTTCATTAGAAATCATAAAAATTGTTTTTGCGTCTAACTCCAAACAACTGGAGAAACGCAAACAATATATATCCAAAAAAAACATATAGGCAGTACACAGTAACATGCCCAGTCAAACATCCAAAACTAATAGGAAATAAAACCATCTAATAAAACCAGCAAAACAACAAAAGCATGCGAAAGTAAGCATCTAATAGCACCAGGCCAAAAGAAACACAGACTAATCATTTAGAAACTCTAACCCAAGCATATGGGTTAAATCTTCCTATGCCAGCAGAGGGTTCTCTACCACTAGCTCTGATTCCCCCTCTTGAAATGTTTCCTGTGGTCCTAATATAGTCAAATCCTGAGAAGGCAAGTCATTAGTGTCGAAAGGCAAAATTAAAGACAAATTAAGCAATGAACCATTATTTAAAGTCTTACACCAAAATGTAACTAAAGCAATAATTTTGGAGCCAATGGCCATGTGAGATTGTTGAAAACAGAGCTTATTTCTTGCAAGCCATAAACACCAAAGTACAGCTCCTCGAACAAGCTCAATTAAAGGTTCATCTTTAAGGAGAATAAAAGCATTAATAAACCAAATATCATCCATAGTGGAGCCCTCAAACATAAAGTTATTATGTTGAGCAATCCAAATCCATAATTGAAAAGAGAAGGGGCAATGCACAAATAAATGATCAGTGGATTCAAAAGAACCACAAAAGTGACATGAAGTATTACCTATCCAACCTCTATGAGAAAGATTTTCTTTAGTTAGCAATTTATTTCGTTTGAGAAGATAGAGAAATATTTTGACTTTTAAAGGAATTTTTGATGACCAAATAGATGTAAATTCAAAATTAGGAATACCTCCATATTCAAGCCACATATAATAAGAATGAACTGTGAACTTACCTATAAGTGTCATTTAAAAGGGGATTAAGTTTACAATTATTTAAATGAGAGAGCAGATTATGCCACTCATGAAAAGTGACACCTCTAAGTTGACGTGTGAAAGATATATCTAAAAAATCATGTGCTAAAGCCTCACTAGCCAACAAATCAGGATCTTGAGCTATAAGAAAGAGAGTTGGATATAAAGATGCTAGAGTATGTTCTTAGTACCATCTATCCTTCCAAAATAAAATGGTAAGACCATTACCCAAAGATCTGGCCAGCCCAGTATTGACTACATGTGCACCCTTTAAGATGCCTCTCCAAAAAAGAGAGCATGTGGAACCATACTTAGCCAAAATTAATGATTTCCATTTACAACTAATATTCGGATCTTGAAATCTAATCCACCATTAAGCAAGCAAATACTGATTAAGTCTTTTAAGATCAATTAACCCCAATCCTCCCTGTGATTTACTTTTACAAACAGTTAACCAAGAAACTAAATAGTATTTTTTTCTGACGGAATTGCCCCCAAACCAAAGAAATTGTAATTGGAGGGAGCATTAATTAATTTTCATGTAAAATTGTGGATCTCATGGCCTTGTATGCTTATATATATTGAGACTAAAGCTTAGAATTTTTTTACCAGTTGTAAGTTGGAGGTTGTTTTATCTGTTGTAAAATACGAATAAATGAATATAGCACCATAGGGTAGGATGCTGCCATGCACAAATGAATCTGCTTTTATTTTATTAATTGCAATGATTTGCACCTACAGCACTCTCTTATATGCTTTGGGCCTAAAATATAAAATTTATTTTGTTTCAATTTTAGAACTTGTGGGCCGACAAGGGGTCCAAAACAGTTTGTCATGATCGTTCACGAACCATAATTTTTGTTGGGTCTCTAGTTGCCGATTTTTTTTATTAATAGAAAACTAAATAAATAAATATCAAAATAGGGATAGAATGTCGTAAATCTTGATATATAGGAAGAATGTGACAGCCATCACGTCCAATTAATCTAAACCATAAACACCACACTTGTTAATTAACTAAAAAAAGAAAAAAAATTATTGGACGTGATAGAGTATCACGTCCTGCCAAAACCATGTGAAGGGTTAATCTAAACCATAAACACCGCACTTATTGAACGCAATTTTTTTTTATTTTGCTTCTTTATTTAATTAGCAAGTGTGGAGGGTTACGGTTTAAACTAGCTGAACGTGATGGTTT
This sequence comes from Carex rostrata, assembly GCF_964058835.1. NCBI lineage: Eukaryota > Viridiplantae > Streptophyta > Magnoliopsida > Poales > Cyperaceae > Carex > Carex rostrata. The sequence goes on from NC_135951.1 coordinate 956,033, forward strand.
ATAACATCCAGCGGACGTGTTATCACGTTCTTCCTATATATATTTCGAAATTTCACAAAAATCCTACCTCTATTTCAATATTTATTTATTTATTTCCAATATATAAAAAAAAATCGATCGGCTCTAGCTAGTTGGTCCAGTACAGGTAGAGTAGATAATTAAGAAAGTTTTATCTGAATCCCAACCAAAAGTGTTTTCTTAACATAATTTGGGCCGAACTACCTTACACTCAAATACGAGTATAAAATATTATCTACCAATGAAATAAAATGTTTTTCTACGAAATAAAATGCATTTTGATGAAAACAAATAAAAATTATTTATTTGAGTGTAATATTTTTATCTTAACATAATTTTTTCACAATTAATTTTGACCGTAGGTGCGATCGGAATAAATCAGAGTTTTTCTTAATTTTTTATTTTTTTCATGTAATCTTATTTTGTAAGTGGTGTTTTCTCACGATCATGTATAGGAGCAATGATTACTTGACATCTTTTTGCAAGAGTAGAAAGTGTAGAGCGCCGTGCATATGCCACAAATTAAGAAGGTTATTCATGGTTCAAGTGCATTTGGGTTTTTGGAATGTTTTGTCGATGTGTAAAACAATGCTCCTTTGCATGAATTAATAAATTATGGTTCAACTCAATAAATAAAATGAGAATTAATTATTCCATTTTCAATATTTTTTTTGCTTTTTTTAGTGGAGGGATTGTGTTTTATAATAATAATAAACTTCGGTTGGAAGTTGTTTTAATAAAAGGAGAATTCCATTTTTCTTTTAATTTGTTCCTATATAATTTTAACAAAGCAAAAATATAACAATACAATCGCGATATCAATTTGTACATCAGTTTCTTTCTTCAGAAAAAGTTTCTTTAATTTATTTTAATTAAAAAACGATTTTATTGCATACTACCAATTGTAAACTAATAAAAATTTAACAGATTCAAGGTTTTTGAAAGATTTTCTTCAGAAAAAGTTTCTTTAAATTATTTTAATCGACAATGCAATGCAGTTCATTAATTACTTCAACAATGCGAATTGATTAGGATATGATATTTGAAATATGTATAATCATAAATCTAATAAATATGGTGACAAATTTTTCTTTTTTTTAATAAAGAGAGACGTTTAAAATTTTCACAAAAATTATCTAAAAAACGATTGTCAAGATCAACAATAATCTTATTTTATTTTAAATATTTGATAAGAAAAGATCAATAGTAATTTTTGGACCATATACATTTCGATAATATTAAATTTTTACGTGGTTTACAATGAACCCATTTATCAACTGCTAATGAATCACATTAAATTATTATTATATTTTCTTCTCAAATGGCTGACATTATTCTATTTTTTTTATTAAAACATCTTATAAATTTGAAATAAAAAAATATATAAATGAAGTTGATATAATAATAATTACCAACACACAAATTATATATTTTTTCATAAATGTGACTAAATTATTTATAATTCTGATTTTTATATCATAACAACTAAAAAAGAGAGTAAATAATTGAGAAGAATCATTAATCAAACACCACTGCCAAATAATAACCCATGTACAAAATTATCGACATAGATTCTCATACTTGATCAGCAAGTTAGTTTTTTCCAATATTTTATTTTAATGAATATATTTGTTTATTGAAATCATTTAAGAATAATTTTTTTCTTAGGTGCATTAAATAGATCAAGTACCGTAGATCAAATTTTTTTGAATAAATTTATCTATTCATATTTCACAATTGATCAATTTTTTTAAAAAAAATTGGGATCAACTTCTGAACATACAAAAATTAAACAAACTATATATGAAAACATAAATGAATCATATCATTCATTAAACACTGACCAATATCAAAATCGAAAACAGATCCTTCATGTAACTATGAATTTCATATCCTACATGTGATATGTGTTTCCGGCATTATTTTAAATAATTTAGGCATGAACTCAAGTATATGATATTTTTATTAGTAATTTAACATACACTTACAATTTTTCTTCTTCTAATAAATAGAGCAGTTATAGTTAATTAAAAGATCAATTTTAAAATAAAATTTTATTTCAAAATAGATAATGCATCCTCAAATAAATTAAGTTCTAAAACCAACATCGATGTAATTATATAATTTTATATCTCAGGACTTAAATTTGATATATTTGTCAATGTTTCATATTCAATATTCTTCTTCATTGGTTTGCAGGGAGACAATAAACTTAATTTTAGAGATTAATTCATCAATCAAATGAATTAAACTAACTTTAGAGATTAATTCATCAATCAGATGAATAACTTATGATAGTTTGGGCTTTTAAAACAGTCTTTTTATCAGTACCGTAGATTAAATTTGATCGACGTTTGTTAGTCTTGCTTTCACACTAAGTCTGAGCTCGTGAGTAATTTGTGGAAATGATTTGAATATACTATATTTACAAAATTTCTCTATAGTTTGCTTTATATTTGTTCTTGTTTGCAAATTTCTTTTATAAAATTAGATGGAAATTTCTAACTAAAAAAAAAAAGATAAAGTTAGATATTAAAATAGACATATATCCGGTCAGCAATTTTTTTCAACTTATAACCGGTTATTAACTGTCCTAATTATAAAAAAAAATAGAAATGTATTTAAGAAAGGCAAAAAATAGTTGAAATTTTACTTTGAAAATAGCAGCTCTTTTTTTAATTAGGTCACTCCATTGCCGCCTCCTTTAAGTGCTAATCCAAGGTTAGACAAGCCAGCACTCAATTATATAGTTACGAACCAATTAGCAATTTCTTGAGAATTCTCTTTCATTTGCATCATGAATTTCAATTCTCAGGAAAGGAATTCTCTGAGTTTATAACCAATTTTTGTCCTTCTGATACCTTCAACCTGCAAAAATACCAAAAAGTATGTTCATCAAAATCCTTCTTTTTTGTTTTTTTTCATTTCCACTGCATGCATGCAGGAACACATAACTTTTCAATTCTTTTTTTTTTCTTTCTTTAGTGGAGGGATTGTGTTTTATAATAATATTAAATTTCAGTTGGAAGTTGCTTTAATAAAAGGAGAATTCCATTTTTCTTTTAATTTGTTCCTATATAATTTTAACAAAGCAAAAATATAATAATACAATCGTGATATCAATTTGTACATCAGTTTCTTTTTTCAGAAAAAGTTTCTTTAAATTATTTTAATTAAAAAACGATTTTATTGCATACTACCAATTTTAAACTAATAAAAATATGCAAGGTTTTTGAAAGAATTTCTTCAGAAAAAGTTTTTTTTTTAATTATTTTAATCGACCATGCAATACATGCAGTTCATTAATTACCTCATCAATGCACAATGCGAATTACTTAGGATATGATATTTGAAATATGTATAATCATAAATCTAATAAATATGGTGACAATTTTTTTTTTTAATAAAGAGAGACGTTTTCAATTTTCACAAAAATTATCTAAAAAACGATTGTCAAGATCAACAATAATCTTATTTTATTTTAAATATTTGATAAGAAAATATCAATAGTAATTTTTGTACCATATACACTTCGACAATATTAAATTTTTACGTGATTTATAGTGAACCCATGATTTATTATTATATTTTATTCTCAAATGGTTGACATTATTCTATTTTTTTAATTAAAACATCTTATAAATTTGAAATAAAAATATATATAAATGAAGTTGATATAATAATAATTACCAACACACAAATTATATTTTTTTTCATATATGTAACTGAATAATTTATAATTCTGATTTTATACAATAGCAACTAAAAAAAAGGTAAACAATTGAGAATAACCATTGATAAAAAACCATTGTCAAGTAATGACCCACTTACGAGTTATAAACAAAGGTCCTCATACTTTTTCAGAATGGGAAGTTAGTTTTTTCCAATATTTTATTTTAATGAATATATTTGTTTGTTGAAATCATTAAAAAAATGATTTTTATTTTAAGTGAATCAAACAAACGGAGCAATTGTTAAAATATAAATAAAAGCATATCACAAAATCATTATGATAGTTATAATTTTTTGTCACACTAATGTACAAAAAACAATAAATAATAAACATATCACAGAAATATTATGATCAGTTCTAATTGTTTGTCACATCAAACTTACCAATCAAAACAACAAAAGTGTTACAGTAAATATCTCACACGAATCATGCCACAGTTCTACGTCATTTATAAAAAAAAAATGTTACGAAAATTATTTTACTATATTATATCGTGATGTCTCATATAAATCGTGCAAAATTATTGTATTTGAATCAGTATTCCTGTAACATCTCGCAAAATATGTATATGGAATTTATAATTGAAAATAATGTACGAAATGTCTAAATATGTTTTAAGTAAAATAAATTGCATTTTAGTGTGAAATATATAATTTTATTTAGCAGACATGATAATTAAGTTGCTTTCTCGAAATATATGTTATTAATTTGAAATTCTAAAATGTTTGAATATGCTAAAGTAAAACAAATTAATAGATACAATTAAGGATTTAACACCTAGTAATAATTATAATCTTCTTATTTGTATTTGGACTATTTTGCAAAGCTTGGAAATATGAAGGTTAAATATGAAAAATACAAACTTTATATACAAATGGCACAAGTCCACGCGTTGGTCACTGGATGAAACATACACCTACTTGAATCTCACTTAACTTAGTTAAATTAGTAAAATGAATTTTATTTACTTTGACTAGTGGGACCCACATGACCTTATTTCTTGCTTTCTTTTTCTATTTCCTTCTCTCTTCTTCTGAAAGCCTCATATCTCTTTCTTTTCTTTTAAAATTCCACCGTGTACCTCTAGAAGGTTTCCATTTTATTTTCTTTCCTTTTATGAAGCTTTCTTTGCCTCCTCTTTTTATTGTGCAAATTGAATTGGTTGCCGAGCAACCTTATGATTCAAGCATGTTGGATGTTGCTCTCTCTTTCCTTGAACCATGTTGCACATCTATTGGTATATTTCTCTTGTTCTTTCTTCAATTCTATGAAGAATTAGGTTATTTGTAAATTAATGAGTAAGAAAGCCTATTTTATTGTGAAACATGTTAACAAAGCTTACTTGAATGTGAAATTTTAGTATTTCGTTTTTCTCCTGTTGAATCCCTAGAGGGCTTGAAACCGAACTGTCATTAATACTGATGTACTGTGTTGGTTTATCAGGGGTTGGTTTGTAAGAAAGTATAAAATGAAATGGAAAAATTTGTAAAATTTCTATGGTTGGGTAATATCCCTTTTGTCAGAGGGGTCAAATTGAAAAGAAAAGGAAAACTTTTAAATACTCGGCTGGAAGCATCCCGATCAATGAAATTTGAATTAATTAATGGACCTTTAATTGGATGAAGGGAAATGTGATAAGTAATAAATATTTGAACTATTGGACTTGACTTTCGGGCTTAGCTTATAAAAGATAAAAGTTACTTGAACTGAATTTGAACACAAATGGACTTGGAAATTGGATTAGATTCAATTAAAAGAAATGATTAAGGGTATAAGTAAATGATTAATAAAAAAAAAATGTCATTAATTAGTAAGGGTACTTTTGTTAATTAAATACTGACTAATAACCCAAACTTCAAATGAAGTAAATTGTTTTGTTGCACTAAATGATTATAAGTATTGATCATTATATATTATAATGATATAGGCATAATTAAGAAAGAGACTGATGATACAGAGTGTTCAGGAAGAATGGACTGCTAGCGACCTCACCTGTTGCCATACGATATCAAGTGCGAGGTTATTGGATTAGTCTGAGATTCATAACTAGGAATTAAATCGTAACTCGCTGTGCATTTTGAATATTTGATTGACTGCATTGATTGAACTGTTGCATCATATGCATAGACCAATACAACTGAAACTGAATTACAGGTAAGTCTGTTGACTGTCATGTTGATATTGTTTATCGATTGGTTTATTCTTATTGCAAATGATTGATTGAGACCACAGTGATTGAATTAAATGAATATTGAATACTGAAATCCTTGAACCTCCATATAGTGGAGAAAAAGGATTATTATACGTAAAGTCTAGCTAGCTACTAGACTTTACTCCAGGACCCTTATGCGCATATGGTGAATGGCCCCAACTGAATCCAGTACCGGTTGGATAGGGGATATTGAATAAATGTGAATTGTGACTGTAAGACTAATGAACTGTGGTAACTGTCTTATCATTGATTTTCTTTCCGATAATGATAGTAGTGTGATATTGATTCCGTATTGTTTCCGTTAATCAGATATCGGGATAGTTAGAACGGTATAAGCCCTGACACGACAGATACATGTTATAGTATCTATCAGTGTGACCAAACTAGAAATTGTAAAGTTAAGAAACCAAACGTTACCAGACTTAGTGGTTATAAAGATTAGGTCCCAAACGTTACCATACTTAAAGTATTAAGAGATTTCGACCCAAACCATTTATTCTGATAAGATTCTTAGAGTTCTGATTTATTTATATAATTTTTGTTGTTCAATTGGATACTGTTATTGAGCATTTGCATTCGTCATTATAGAACTGAACTGATAATTTCTCGTGCGGTGATTTCATTCTGAATATGGATTTCCTTCGAATCCAATAATCTGAGTGGCAATCAGCACTGAGAAATAATTTATTATTTCTCACTCGTTTCCCCTTGTGGGTTACAGGTTTTTATACAAAGATAAAGAGCGCTTCCGGGTAATATTTGACAGCAGGGCCACCTAAAGGTATGGGATTTGGGATTATTATATCTGACATGGTGCAGAGAATATATCTCTAGCATCATCCACTATAAAATGTCAGATAATTATTGTAAATAAATTGGGATGTGGCAAAAATAATGGATGCTATTGGCAATGCATAAAAAGATCCATGTCTTATGTTCTGTAATTGAATGGTAAATAGACGCGGTAATAATCGTCGCACCTCCGGATCGGGGGTGTGACAATTCCTAGGGAGCAATGTCCATATTTTTGGAAGAGATTTACAATATATATCCATATTTTAAAAACCATATTTTTAATTTGTTTTTATAACCAATTCAAAATGAATTTTGTTTGACCATTGTGGCAATAAATAAAATAGATTTCTCTGGACTGTGAAATTAAAAATGGTTAGGACTTATATAAACATTTGTGTTCCATAATGCAATAAAAAAACATCAATTATGGCAATCAAATAGAGAACTATATGCGTTGTATTTATTTTTTCTTGAAAGTCCAAATTGACTAGTCTTTTGAAGGCAATTTAAACCATGGTTTTCAAGCCTGAAAGTACTCATAAAATTTTTATTCTACTAAATTTATCATCTTTCCAAAAAATTAATTACTTGAACCATTTGTAAATGTAGCAATCATATTATTAATTAGAGAGGAAACAAAAATGTTTGATTGTGCCTTCTACTTTCATGATGAACAAAATTCTATTTTGATAAATTTAAAACATAAAATTCAAAACATAAATTCTATGTTGTATATATGAATCGCATAAAACCATCGTTTTTCTTATCAGATAATTAAACGTCAAATGGCAAAGTCAACCCGTTGAAACGAATATAGTTTACAAATAATGCATTTACATACAAAATTTATAAAATTTCTCATTCATTTAGTATAAAGTCAATCGTTCAAAAATGATAAAAAATAAATGCATTAAAATTAACTTAAAAAATGTTTCATTTTTTATCACATGACTTGATACCAAAAAAATTTATAAATTTATAAATTTATAAATTTTGTTTTTGACTTAATATAATTGGCAATGTTTTATGAAACTGATTGAGAATCTAAGAAGCAATTCTCAATCAACTAGGTTGAATTATTAACCTAAATTTTGGTCTAAAAGCCACACAATTATTACCCTTCTAGTTCTATAACATTTTCATGTGATTCTTCGAGTAATATATATTGACACAAAATAATGCAGGGTTTAGAAAAGACTAAATTATAGAGTCTCCGTCATATTATTTTACATGTTAATCAATTCGTCAAAATCATAAATGTGGCAATAAAAAGACGCGTAGAGTAAATTAATTGATGTGATTGTGTCCATTTCATTTATTTCCATGGATGAACTCATTAATAGTATAATATAATAATATTATTATTATTATTCTATGTGGGGTCAACCCAAGAAAGCCATCACAATCTGAAGAATTTCATAACATTATTAATTATTTCTTGATCCAACGATCCTGATGATGATATGTGACCGTGTGCAACATTAATTTTTAATTAAAAAGATTTTATTATTATCAAAATCAATTTTATGAGTAATGACCAAAAGGGGCAATCCACCACATATTTTATTTTCTCAAAATAAATTAATAGCAAATAAGAGCCAGAAATTAATTCAAGGATAATAAAAAGAAAAAAATATAAAAAAATAAAAGAAAGCAAATTACAAGTGCATGGATTCTAAATTTCAACATAGAAATTATTATCACATTTATTGTTTGTTTCTTGGAATGAAATTAATCCACTGTTTTTTTTTTCTTTTTCTTTTTAAATACCAAGTTCATATATATATAGACGCAGATCGGCAGACGGCCTTTCAAATTAAGAATTTTTATTTATCTAGTACAAGTTATAAGTGATGACAATAATCTTCAATATTCAATATTTTAGCTTATTTACCTCATAATATAAAATATATAAATGATGATGATGGTTGGTGGTGGTGGTAGTCATTGTACATAGGGATCTTTCTTATAGAAACAGTGATTTATATAATGACGACCCCCACGTGACAATAATATATATATATATATATATATATATATATATATATATATATATATATAATGATGACTAAGTGACTAACTAATATAAATTATATATACAATAGTTATTTTACGTTATTCGACCTATTTATTGAAATAGTGAATTAAATTATTATAGATTATTTCGAACTCTTTTAATATATGCATGTGGCAATGAATTTTACTATATTTTTCACGTTTTCAACATATATCAAATTAATTACCCCTCAAAATATTAGCATTTTTTCTTTAAAGGTTCCAAATAGAAAATATAAAGTTCTTAAATTGAAAATTCAATTCAGTTCTTACTTAAACCTAGTTTAAAACTTCAGCGTGCAATAACATAATTTTGACTTTGTAATAAATAAAAGATAATAAAATAATTATGTTATAAAAAAAATTGAGTAGTGCCGGTTCAAGGCAAATTAATCATACCAAAATTTTGAAAACCGATTATATATTACTTTCTCTCACTAGTGGAAAAACATGAATCAGGATCGGCCTATCTGGATCGGTTATATGAAACAACCGATACTAATACCTATCTGGATCGGTTTTCTGAACAAAACCGATCCTAAAAACTAGTTAGATCGGGTTTTTTAGTCAACCGATCCAAATTTGTGAACTATCAGGATCGGTTGTTCTAAAAAACCGATCCTGATACTATCAGGATCAGTTGTTCTAAAAAACCGATCCTAATAGTTAAACTATTAGGATCGGTTGTTTAGAACAACTGATCCTGATACTATCAGGATCGGTTTTTTTATAAAACCGATCCTGATACAATTTTTTTTTCAAAATTGGTTCTGCAAAAAAAAAAAAAAATCTGGGTCGGTTTTTTTATTAAAAACCGACCCTATTTTTTTTTTTTTTTTTTTTTTTTTTTTTTTTTTTTTTTTTTTTGCAGAAATTTTTTTGAAAAAAAAAAAATGTATCAGGATCGGTTTTATTGCTAAAAACCGATCCTGATAGTATCTGGATCGGTTTTTAGCAATAAAACCGATCCAGATAGTTTTTTTCTTTTATTTGGAAAATCTTTTCATATGGTTATGTTTAAATAAATATAAAAAATTACATATTAGAAATATAAGTTAATTATTTAATAGAAATTTTAGAAAGCGTGCATTTTTTTTTCTCAATCCAAAATTAATGCATGTATCTAATAATCATGACTCATGAGAGATGAACCATATATATTATACGAGTAAGGCTGGGTGCTATGGATAGCATAGAGGCCTCTATGCTACGGCTCAATATTTCATATTTTAAAATCCAAACAGTCGATCCGAACCGTTCATCTTATTCTCCATATTAATATCTGCTTGGAGACCAAATTTTACATTTTTATGAAATTTTTTACTATTTATTAAGTATTTTACAAAATTGTTGATCCAACGGTGGCTGCACAAAACAGTAAAACCGTTGGATTAGCGATTTTCAAAGTGGCTTAATAAATAGTAAAAAAATTCAGAAAATTATAAAATTTGGTCTCCAAGCAGATATTAATATGGAGAATAAGATGAACGGTTCGGATCGACCGTTTGGATTTTAAAAACTTGAATATTGAGCCGTAGCATAGAGGCCTATATGCTATCCATAGCACCCCAGCCTTACTCATATTATACTTACCACTATATGTATATGAGGCTTACATCATTTGTCATATATATATATATATATATATATATATATATATATATACATTAATTAAAAAAAATGTAAAAGTTTATTGTCTTATTATTAATGATATTTGAGAATCTTAAAGTCATTTTGGTCGTTCTTTTGACGACCAATAACAATTCTAGTATAAAGAGCAACAATATTGGTCGTTGCAAATCTGATCATTTCAAACCGGTCAAAATATACATAGAAATTAATGAATTTGACATTGGTCGTCAATTGTTATAAATCAGAGAGAATCTCCTACATAAAAATCATATAAATAGCCATTGTTAATTTATTAACCCGATAACTGTTGTTTTAATAAGAAAGTTTCTTCCATAAATTATTATTGTAATTATACATATACCACAATATATATCTAAAGATAATCAAATTAAACATATAGCTGAAAAAAAAAAATCCCCTTCCTTCATTTTATTTAAGTGTTGAAATGGAAAATAAAATATATTATATGGCACAAGTCATTGATGCATAACCATATGAAAAGAAAATATATTATATGCACAAGTCATTTGAAAATTAAATAAAATTTTTATTAAATAATTAACTTATATTTCTAATATGTAATTTTTTATATTTATTTAAACATAACCATATGAAAAGATTTTCCAAATAAAAGAAAAAAACTATCTGGATCGGTTTTATTGCTAAAAACCGATCCAGATACTATCAGGATCGGTTTTTAGCAATAAAACCGATCCTGATACAATTTTTTTTTTTCAAAAAAATTTCTGCAAAAAAAAAAAAAAAAAAAAAAAAAAAAAAAAAAAAAAATCAGGGTCGGTTTTTAATAAAAAACCGATCCTAATAGTATTAGGATCGGTTTTTTATTAAAAACCGACCCTGATTTTTTTTTTTTTTTTTTTTTTTTTTGCAGAAATTTTTTTTGAAAAAAAAAATTGTATCAGGATCGGTTTTTTATAATAAAAAACCGATCCTGATACTATTTTTTTTTCAAAAAAATTAGTATCAGGATCGGTTTTTTTATAAAAACCGATCCTGATACTATTAGGATCGGTTCTTTATAAACAACCGATCCTAATGATAACTTTCTATATAACCAGCTTAGCTAGGGTTCTTCTTATTTTCATTTCGCGCCTCTCATTTTCAATTTAGCGTCTCTGTCTCTGTCTCCGTATCTCCCTCTCAAATCCTCAGTACTCTCTCTCTCTGTCTCCGTCTCTCTCTCTCCTCCGTGTGTCTCTCTATCTTTCTCTCCGTCTCTTCCTCTCAAATCCGAGCATCTCGCACCTCCGGCTCAATTGTGCCAATTTTTTATTTTTTTTATTGTTTCAAAAATGAATTAATGGTGTTTGTATATTGTTTTACAGTTTTGAGGACATCTCTCTCAAGTTACTTAATCATCCGGCCGATCAACTATCATGGTATTAGCTTTATCTAATTTTCTCATTATTATACTTTTAAAACACATTTTTTTGTATTTTTTATTGGAAAATGTTTTTCTATCTAATTGTTACCTTTGTTTTTGTTTTTAGGATTTTTTTTAATCTCAAGTGATGTGATTGCAAAAGAGGTAATTATTGATTTTTTTATTGTTGTGCTTTACATTAATTGCATAATTGTGTATATTGCATAAATGTGTGTTAATTGAAGAAATAGCCCAATTAGTCACTTGTATGTTTGTTAATTAATTTTTTTTTTGGATTTAAATTTATTGTTATAATATGTAATGCTTCACAAAACTTTGTATGAAGTACATGAATTTTTTGTAATAGTTTAAGATGTGTATGATAATTAATTTAGAATGTGTATATGATATTTAATTGATTATTGCTTCTTACTGTGCAAAAAAAAAAAATTTAGGATGCTGGCCAGCAAAATATATATGGAAGCTGGTCAAATAAATAAAAATATTTTTTTTAGCCTCAATAAAACATCAGGATCGGTTTTATATAAAAACCGATCTTGATAGTACGTATCAAGATCGGTTTTTATTCAAAAACCGATCTAGATATGTAATTTTAAAAAAAAAATCGAAAATACTATCAAGATCGGTTTTTATATAAAAACCGATCTTGATATGTAATTTTTAATTAAAAAAAAATTCGAAAAAAATATCAAGATCGGTTTTTATATAAAAACCGATCTTGATAGTACTATCAGGATCGGTTTTTAGCAATAAAACCGATCCTGATACAATTTTAAAAAAAAAAAAAAAAAAAAAAAAAAAAAAAAAAAAAAATCAAGGTCGGTTTTTAATAAAAAACCGATCCTAATACTATTAGGATCGGTTTTTTATTAAAAACCGACCTTGATTTTTTTTTTTTTTTTTTTTTTTTTTTGCAGAAATTTTTTTGAAAAAAAAAAATTTGTATCAGGATCGGTTTTTTTATAAAAACCGATCTTGATAGTACGTATCTGGATCGGTTCTTAGTCAAAAACCGATCTAGATAACAACTATTAAGATCGGTTTTGTTAAAAAACCGATCCTAATAGTTTCTATTTGGATCGGTTCTTTAAAAAATATAAAACCGATCCTGATAGTATCAGTATCGCCTTCAACAGGATCGGTTGGATTCCGATACTGATATGTGTATATAACCGATCCTGATTCCATATTTTCCACTAGTGTCTCGTTCCACAATAAATATGAAAATTCTGATTTCCCTTTGTAATCACACAAATGATATATAGTATTAAAAAATCGTTCCTTTTTCATGATAGTATATATTAGGAAAACAATTCTCAGATATAAATATTTCGCTTAATATTTTAATTGAATACCAATACAAAATCAATTTTAACTATAGAGTATAATTTACTTATAATTTTAAGTTTTCATTATTGGTAATTAATGTATCCTTCAAATCTATCCTTATTAAATTTTCATTATTGGTAATTTTTCCATACTTTTTTAATTCGCATCACGAAGAGCTACACCACATGCGCTACACGAAATACAAAAAAAAAATTATGACAAAGAGAGCCCAAAAACAAAGCTTAGTTTGCTTATCATTTCCTGAATAGAAGATGTCTTTTTTTTTTTCTTTTATTAATGAGTGTACTTCTGGAGATAATATATATGATTATTGTGTCTTAATTAATAACTATTCATCATGTCAAACAACAAGATGTAACTAAAATTTCATATGATTGATGATTTTACAGTTTACATGATACCCATGCATATTTGGATATAATTTATGTTAAAAATTAAGAACGATTAATACAACCATGAAAAGAAGTAATTGAAAGGGAAAATACATACATGTACTTTTCCACATTATTATTCAAATTTAAAATTAATTAACCCAAGTAGGTCAAATCAAAAATAAATTGCCACATAATAGTCCTGCAGTGCCAATTAAATGCTCAAAAGGAACATTTTTGGGAGCCCACACGGTATTTGTTATTTTAATTAGAACAACTTTGATTTTAGACACGGAGATATAGTAATTACATATTTCAAATATAAATAGACTTCAACACTAAGCTTTAAAACCAATACTGAGGGGTTTTGTTTAATCTATTATTCCATTTTATTATATCTCTCTAGCTACTTCTTTTAATTTACACAACACATGCCATGGGCAACGCACCAAGCTCGCAAGATAATGAGGAGAGGAGAAGGCACATGGCAAGAGGCAAGAGACCAGTGCCAGGTAAAGATAAACATTGTTTTTATTTGTGTTTATGTATGTATTTATATTTGTAAAAAGAGAACAAGTAAAAAAAATAAGTAAGAAATCAGTTTAGCATGTAAGGCTTTAGAGAAATTAGTTCAATAATTTGCAAGTTTTTTTTATTATTACAGTGAAATAAGCTTACATTAGCACAAAGTGTACATGTGTGTGGGTGGAAATTTTGCACTGCTTTCTATTTGAATTCTACAAGCTTTTCTAGTAGATTGTTTAAATCCAAGTGATCTTTTTTTTTGTTCTTTATACACATTAAAATTTTGTTATAATCATAAGTTGTTGGTAAATGTTTTCTTTAAATCTTGTTTATCCTCATATAATACTTTCTTGCAGAATTCCGCACCAAGCAACAAAACCAAAGAAGTGAAAACCCCGAAAGAACCGAAATCTTTCAAGCACAAGCAAGCAGCAGCGTAAGCAACCAAGAAACCGTTGTAGAATGCGGCGATGCGAGAATTCAGCTGCTCGCCTACTCCATCAGGTCCGATCTCAAGATCGATTGCCCGATGGTTGTGATCGATCATGGCAGATTGAGACGTATCAGTCACCTCTCCAAAGTGCCTCATAGAATGGCAAGTCTCAATCCCCGGGCCTACATGCCAAGTGTCGTTTCCATCGGGCCTTACCACTGGGGAAGTTCATCCCTAAAAGGTATGGAGGTCGAAAAACGTCAATTCCTCGAACTCAACCTTTGGTCAAAGGATGAAAATACATGGAATAGCTATGTCGAGGTTATAGCGAAACTTGAGGCCGATACAAGGAGATATTATCCCGATTGTGTTAACGCGATGGATACCAACGCGTTTCTAAGTATGATGCTACTTGACGGGTTTTACATGTTTGGTTTGTTCTACCCCTTGTCGTTTGTCAGAGTACAAAGCAACGAAGCACACGATGCGGTTGATATATGGCATGATCTACTTCTGCTGGAAAATCAGATTCCTTTTGTAATTGTCGAGCGCATCGCTGAACAATGGGCACAGAATGCTGGTGAGGATAGTGAAATTGTGCTAGCAATGATCAAAGAACAAGCTGCCGGATCGATCGAATCCGTGTTGTGTAACCTATCTATGCCATTCGCGATCAATCCAAGCCAAAGACCTGAAAATTTTGAGCATTTGCTCTATCTATTGCATGCTTACTTCAAACCTAGCAATTTGCGCAGCTCCACCATTGCACACGGGGACCAGACACCGACAAGTAGACCTCCAAATTTAATGTATATGAACCGAAACTCGGTTGGTCGTGTAGCAGGTCGTGTACTTTACAAACTCTCAATTGTTTTTTTAAATTGGGCATACAATTTCTACAACCGGAACCGGCACCACCAAATCGAAAATAGCGATAGTACATCTCAACATACTTCTCATTGTCACCTGCACCTACACCGAGCGGTGCAATATGACGAAGCCGGTATCAAGTTTACGGCGAAAGAAGGTGGGGGACGTAACCGGCACTCCTTGTTGGATATAACAATTTCTAAGGACGTATTAGAAATCCCCCGCCTTCGTATCAACGAGTCTCTTTATTGGCTCTTTGGCAATTTGATTGCGTTTGAGCAAACGAATGCTTCGATCGAAAAGGATGTCACGGCATACGTCATTTTCATGTCTCAGTTGATGGCCACAGCAGATGATGTGAACTTGCTCAGCAAGGCAGGAATTGTGCAGCACCAACTTGGTAGCAACCGAGACGTGTCGATCCTCTTCGCCAACTTGGCAAGGGAAGTCATGTTTGACTTTGACTCGGAGTACCACCTCAGCCCGGTGTGTGAGGCGCTAGAAGCACGGTACCGAAAACCACGAAAATGGCGTCCAATGTGTGCTCGCCGGTACTGTACCAATCCATGGGTGTGGCTTGGTGCATTAGTGATTTTTCTCATGTTTGTTTGCACAGTTATTATGACTGTGTTCACTATTATGGCATATGTGAGGCTACCCGATCATCCTCGATCCTGATAAAAATTAAGGTTGTAAATTAAAATGAACTACATTTAATTTTTTTATTCTTTTATATGAGATGTAATTATTTTTTTTAATAGAGAAGAGATATAAACATACTATATCTTGTAAAGGTAAATTTAAATTATGCATTTTATCTTATCTTGTAAAGGTAAATTTAATTATGCACTAGGCATGTTGGTTTGTATTATGAATTAGACGTAACTTTATTTTTAAAGTTCAAACAATCAACATGAATTGTTCAATATCCAAATGAAAATATTCTTCTAGATCAAACTATATTTTTTTTGGGAGATGATATGAGTACCCGCACTCTCATCCCCCCATTATCCCCCCAATTTTATTTGTTCAATCTCGTCCACATTTCTCATGATCTATAAGAAATTTTGCGAATCTAAAATCACGAACATCTTCTACACAATTTTATCTTTCAAATGAGATCCATGATGACATACTTTCAAGCTCGTCATCACACAAGTATTTATACCTCGTCATTTAAGTATTTATACATAGTATTTTTCACATATGACACTGCTGACATTTAAAAGTATTAATATCAAGTATTACAAGTATTTATATCTATGCACTGAAGTATTTATACCTATGTGGTCAACTATTTTTGTTAGAGAAAGGTTGACGCAGGGACGATTAGGGAAATGTGATGCGGAGATGCGGGGTCCACGATTGGGGATAAATACTTACAAGTATAGGTATAAAGACTTGTACGATGAGGTATAAATACTTGCACAACGAGGTATAAATACTTGTGTGACGATGAATCCGAAAGTACGTCATCATGGATCTCATTTGAAAGATAAAATTGCGTAGAATACATTCGTGGTTTTAGATTCGCAAAATTACTCATAGAACGTGAGAAATGTGAAAGATATTGAAAAAAAAAAAACCCACCTCTAAAAACGTGTATGATTCTTCTCCTCATGTAGTTTGAGTGGTCTCTCCATATAGTATACATGCAAGTATTAATATCTTAATTTGCAAGCATTAATTTATTATCTTCCAAGTATTTATACTAGTGTTTTGAATAAATTTAATTAAATTAGTTAGTTAAGTTAGTTTATGGGAAATTAAAATCTGTTTAAGAGATGAGGGTATAATGCGGGTACTGGAGTGTGGGGATTGAAATAATTATTCATTTTTTTTAGAACTTTTTACTATTTTTTAGATGGGTAGAAAAACACTTGATCCAAAAATTCTAAACTATTCAAAAGTAGTGATGTTTTACCTATCTAAAAGAACAGTAAAACAATTCTGAAAAATGTAAAAATTATATTTATAAGTACATTTTCATATGAAAATCACAGAGCAGTTCTGATTGATTAATTTTGAACATTGAAAATGAAAAATATTGATATGTCGTGCAAACTAATATGCTTTATGCATAGTAACTTATTATAGCCTCATACTCTTATGTAATAATCCAATTATGTAGTAAAAACAAAACAGATAATATGCATGATTTTTGACTACCTAAGAAAATGAAAAGGGATAAATTTGAGATAATGTGCTAAATTAATACAAAAGCAAAAAAATATGGAGCTTATGAATGAAATATGATTCAAGAGGAAAGCTCTTGCAACCTTCCTTGATAGCTCTTTTTCCTTCAATGGCTTATCACATCAGTCATACATAATCATAAATGAACAGGAAATGTCATCATCCTACCAGAAAAAAAATTCAAAAAGAAGATAAAATCTTGATTTTGTATTGAATGCACCCACCATCACGATTTAATTTAAGCATTTTAATTACAATTAATTTGAATTAGGGAAATTTGTTATGAAAATAGAGGTAAAGTTGTTAACATCATATGGGAACTAGTCTTTTCCAACACATATATCTATCGCTAGAAAGTTGGTTGTTTTATGCAACTATCTGAAGAAGATATTTAATTTAAGATACAAAAATTGAGAAATTATGGGTTTTATTGGCAAGATTACAAATATTGGGTCTACAATGCAAAAGTGAATTTTTCCCAAGTATGAAATGGTCAGACATAATTTTATAAATATATTTTTACCTTATTATGTTTATAATATTTTTTTAAAAAGAAAAAGAAAAATCATAATATACAGGAGGTTAAACGTGAAGCTCTGGCCAAGGGGTTCCAACAGGCATCAGACTTAAACCTGTCTGATGCTAGGTCTTGTAAGTTGTCCGAAATAACGTTGAAATTCGTATAGACGGTTTAGATTAGTGTAGATTTAAATTTGTTTGCACGAATTTAAACATGAATCGAACTGTTTGCACCGAATATCAAACAAATTTCGGTCCGATTTTCATTGAAAAGAACAAACTGTTCCCCTCTGGGTAAGATGCAAATGGCTGTCAGTTGTGCAGGATACCATGCGAGGTATCAACTAACTAATAAGTGACATCTTCAGATTCAATCACCACCAGACAAAGTTCCTTTCTTTAGAAGCCCAAAAGGCCCAAAATAGATGATGCATTTCGACTTCATTACATGTCTACATATATTGAAGCACCTTGATTTTATTGGGCTTTAACATGTTAGAATTTGAAGAAATTTATTGTTATAATTGAATTTTTTTTGTTTGGTATTATTACTTCAAAAAAAGGGATTTTGTTATTACAATAAACTTCACTTGGATTTTTTATACTGAATCTTATGTTAATTATCAAATGCAAGCTCTTTATTATTGGCTGATTACTATAAAGATATTACAATAAAGTTAAATTAACTAGTTGAAACCCTACACTGTTTGACATTTTGAGTGTGCAATCTTTTTTCAAGTTGTTATGTATGTGGGCCTGATTCTAGGAGTATGCGGGGGTGGCAGGGGGGCGGCAGTCCCCTGCGAGCGGTGTCTGAGGTTACAAAGTAATTGCATGTGAATCCTTCAACCAATGGCCCAGATTAGTCTAGTTACCCATCAAGATGTACGGCCCAGATTAGTCTCAGTTTAAGGCTTTATCAGTGGGTTTTTTTTTATATATATACTAAATCTCTCTGTAATTGGTTTGTAACTGACTTTGAGAAATTAGTGAATTTTTTGTTTTGGCGAGCGGCCGTGGGTTTTCTTCCCCTAGAGGATTTCCCACGTAAAATCTGCGTATTCTGATATTGATTCTTTCTCAATTTCCTTCTTTCTGTGTAGTGTGATTGCTCTATGCTACTAACCTCCTTAACACAAGTACCATTTCCAATTCATCCAGTTGCAATTGGTACCTGTCATTTGTCGGTCCCACTGTACTCTTTTTTATTTGGGGCTAAACATTTTTGTTCATTGATTGTGATATTTTTAAAATTTGGTTTACCTCAAGAGGATTACATGATTTTTTTTTTTGTTGGTGTCGTTGTCACTGGTAGGTGCTACCTACCCAGAGGATGCAGGAATTCAAGACGGGTATATATGTCAAGATCTTTGTACCGGGCAATGAGTGTAGGAGGAAAGGTCAAGTGAAATTATGATCTAATCTGGGCATGTAAGGCTCCACCGATGGTAAGAATTTTTTGTTATCTTTTGATGCAAGAACGGATACTAACACAGCCCAATAGAATCCAGCCTGCACCTAATTTTTACATTTCCCTATGCGGTTGAAGTTTGGTACTGGATATTTGAGGCTAACGGGTTCAGAATGATCATCCCAGATCAATCAGTGCATCTGGTATATATGGGCATCATCTTTAGCACAGTTCACATTAGGGGCAGAGGGGAAGGAATAGAGAGAGTCTGGACCTCCTATTTCTTAGGAGCGTGCTGGCTAATGTGGAAGCAATGAAACAATGTGGTTTTCGGAGGCACGGAAAAATCAGCAAAGCATTTGGCGGACCGAGTGATGCATGATGTAAAATTATAGTGCAGGTTCTGTTGAACATAGAGGAAGCACTACAGCAGAATAGTTTTTCAGCGACCGGTATCAGCGACTGGAGCTGACGCCGGTCGCTGATGGAATTTTTTTTTCAAAAAAAAAAAGAAAAAAGAAAAACAGCAGCAACCAGCATTTTCAGCGACCGGCTATGGTGCCGGTCGCTAATAATCATTTTTTTTTTTAATATCTGAAATTTTTCGCTGAAAAAAAGGCGCCAGAGCGTCGTCTCTCCGCCAAAACCCTCCTTCTTCTCCGCCAAAACCCTTCTTCTCCGCCAATTCCTTCTGTCGTCGTCTCTCCCTCGATCGCCAAAACCACAAACCTCTCTCTTCTCGAAAATTGATCGCCTCTCCCTCCTCCTTCTCCGCGCGCCATAACCCCAAACTCCGGTGCCCAACGCCTCTGTCTCCTCCGGCGCCTGTCCCTCCGCCGGTGCCTCTCAAGCGGATCCTCTCCACTGTCTGCCGTCGTCTCTCTCCTCCCAGCGCCTACATGTAATTCTTAAACCTAATTTTAGTACCGAATTTCTTTAAGTACAGACTTTTCTGATTTGAGTAATTTCTGATTTTCTGATTTGAATCAGTCCGGTTCTGATGTATGCTAGTCCGATCTAACGATGTTTCAAAATCATCAAATTTGGCTTGTATATGAAATTGTTGGTCTTGCTTCTATTTTATTAAGCAAAATAATAAAATCAAATGTTTCAAAACCAGTAGCATTTGATAGTTGAAACTCATAACAAAGGGGGTCTACTTTTACTCATAACACAAGGTTTAGAAAAGCTAGTTATGAGATTTAGTTGGCTTGTAATTCTGTTTTGAGAATTAGATTAGCCTGTACACTTCTTCTTAATATACTGGTATATATATATATAGTGGTCTGTTACTGCACCAGTTCGTTTATTTGAAGTTTGTTAAGACTGTAGGAGTGTTTCTCACAATTATAAAATTTCTCAAGGATAAATGGTTAATTTTCTAAGCATGATTGTGTAATCAAATAATTCTTTAGGGGTCAATTAGTTATTTCCAGTCTCTAGATTGGTAAAGATTTTCTGATTTGATAAAAATCATTTTTCTTAAACCTTAATATAGTTCATCACTACTAGAAAACCTTAATATTGTTTGTTTGATGATTTTAGGGTCATTTTAGACATTTATTTTCTGATTTTAAAAAAGTTGTTTGTTTGTTTGTTTGATGACTTTGAATACTTTGAATACTGTATACAAACTCATGTTTAAAAAAGTTGATAAGTTAAGAAGTTATTTGTCTGAGTATGTGATTTCAATGCTCAAAAGAGATTACAGTATAAAAAAGGTTTTCCTTCATCATACTGTAATCACCAAAAAAAATTGATTAAGGTAGTGTAAAATTAATGTTTTCCTTTGCCATTTATTTTAGAATAAAGATTTTTATCCCCCAATCTATTTCCCTCATTCATCCCTCAGTCAATAACTACTTGTGCGGACCATTAACTAACTGCACTTCATTAATTACTTGGGGAACCACCTAATATTTGATAGATTTTATAACTGACGCGTGCAAATCTGAATACCTATGCACGCAAGTGTTAATATATAATACATCAAGTATTCATACCTAAGATATTAAGTATTTCGAAAAAAAATCTGGACACATTGCACACACATCTTTTACACTTTTTTAGAGTTGAATTTTTTTTCCGTTCAATATTTCTAACGATATGTGAGAAAATTTGCAAATCTAAAATCATGGACGTCTTCTACGTAATTTTCTCTTTCAAATGAGATCTATGATAACGTACTTTCGAGTTGTCCGTCGTGCAAGTATTCATATCTTGTCATGCAAGTATTCATATCTTGTCGAGCAAGTATTCATACATCGTCGTTCAAGTATTCATATCTTGTAATGCATGTGTATATAATTCATGTCTGAAGTGTTTGTACCTAACATATTTTATCAATTTTTTTCTATATGATACAAGAAGACGTTTGAAAAATATTAATATTAAGTAGTGCAAGTATTTATACATCGTCATGCAAGTATTCATACCTTGTCATGCAAATGTTAATAGTTTATGTATCAAGCGTTTTATTTAAAATGAATACTTACACGACAAGGTATTCACGACGATGTATGAATACTTGCATTACTAGTTATAAATACTTGTACGACGAGGTATGAATACTTTCACGAAGGACAGCTCGAAAATATGTCATCATTGATCTCATTTGAAAGAAAAAATTATGTAGAAGATGTCTATGATTTTAGATTTGCAAATTTTCTCACAGATCGTCAGAAATATTGATGAGATTGAAGGGAGAAAAAAAAACCAACTCTAAAAACGTGTAAAAGATGTGTGTGTGATGTCCAGTTTTTTTTTCGAACTACTTAGTATCGTAGGTATGAATACTTGATATATTATATATTAACACTTGCGCGCCTATGTATTCATATTTGCACGCGTCAGTTATAAAATCTATCAAATATTAGATGGTTCCCAAGTAATTAATGAAGTGCAGTTAGTTAATGATCCCCACAAGTAGTTATTGACTGGGGGATAAATGAGGGAAATTGACTAGGGGATAGTTAGTTGATCCCTTTATTTTATTCATAGTTAGTCATGAGATTGCTAATAATCTCTCAACTGATTCCCTTTTTAGTTAGAAAAATATTGCTAATAAACCGGTTTAGAGTTGATAGCTCGGGGGTACTGTTTTGGGGTATTTTGGGATCTATTTTTGTAAGATCAGGATCAGATCAGACACGATCTGGATTTATTTCCTAAGATATGGTTTTTCTACTTGTCTTTGAAATTTACAATTAATTGAAGTTGGCCCTATTATGTTATTTTTATATTTATATAATATAAAATTATTGCCTTATATAAATGACCTAATTCACTTCTTTATTGATTGTTGCTTTGGGCATACAGTCTTTTGAAGCATTGTAAGTTTGGAATAAGTGCATATGTAATAAAGGTGCATATGTGCATCTGTATAGGTTTAAGTTTTTGTTGCATCAAATTTTTTTTTTAGCTCTGGAAAACTATTAAATTCAACATTTCTTTATTTTTCTATACCATAATTGTTCTCTAATCAAGGCAAGGCAAGGCAAGTGAAGCGTCCTATCTCTCTCTCTCTCTCTGGTACATACGTTTAAATTCATAGTCTAATCAAGGCAAGGCAAGGCAAGGCAAGTGTATGGCTATATACAAGTCCTATTGCAGCAATCTTTATATTTGATTTTTTTCAATTCGCATGAGTGAAACTAATTGATTTTTATCATCTCAACTCTAGATATGGCACCAAGTAGAAAGAGAAAGGGAAAGGCACCGGCGGAAAACGAAGAAGAGTCCAATGAGAAAAATGTTCGCGGTCGAAATGCATACAAAGCGCCGCCTTCAGATCTGAGTTTGCGACCAGTGCTTCGGTTGGCAGGTTTCAAGTAATATTCAATTTTTTTGTATGTTGTAATAATTATGCTTTAATTGTAGTGATTGTAATAATAATTTCTATTTGCAGGACTTTTGACGCAGGGCACTCAGAGAAGACAAAGGATGTCGCAAAAATTATTTCGCAGGAAGTACGAAATAATTATCCTGGCCCGTACTACAGATACACTGATTTCCCCAATGATACTAAGAATATTATCGAGGCGGAGTTTTTGGTAACTAAAATTTTCTGAAACAAAACATGTAATAATTACTTAGTAACTTTTTTTAAAGCTAACAAATGATATTAATTATCCACTATGCATTGCAGAAGTACTATCAGTTTGCACCTGATGTAGAGGAGCATGAGGCATGGTCTACATTTAGAAAGATAGCTAATGCACGGCTAAAGGATATGCTGAATAAGTGCAAGGGGGGCAGCA
The DNA here is from genome assembly GCF_964058835.1 of Carex rostrata. NCBI lineage: Eukaryota > Viridiplantae > Streptophyta > Magnoliopsida > Poales > Cyperaceae > Carex > Carex rostrata. The sequence goes on from NC_135951.1 coordinate 979,817, forward strand.
ACCAAGCAGTATGGAGATTCAATGGTTGAGTGGAAGGAGCGTGGGGTTGCTCCTCGCCCCTACTGCGAATGGATCACGCCAGCGTACTGGCCCGAACTCGTCGATCATTGGTGCAGCGATGATTTTACCAGTCGGAGCAAGCGGAATGCAGAAAATAGGGCCAATGCCGAAGGTTCAGGGGCCACGACGGGCTCTGTTAACATGCTTGTTCACAAACAGCGCTTCGTAAGTTGTTTTTCATTAAATTAATTTATTTTCATTCCAATTAAATCTAATCGAACTAACCTTGATAATCTTTTTTTAAATGAAATAATCTTTCTTAACAGGAGCAAACATAAGGGCGCGAACCCAGATGGTCGGATGAGTTGTTCCAGCCTACCCATACGAGAAAGAAAACGGGGGAATACATTAATGTTAAGGCTAAAAACGCACATGCAATAATACTTTCGAATCATTTAGATTACACCAATTGGTTCCTGGTGTACATAACATTATTGTTATATTTTACAAAATTTGCAGCTAAAATATGAGAAAGCTATGACGGAGAAGTATGGAGCGGATAGAGGCACATGGCCCGCATACGACGGCGACCTCTGGTACTCTACGGGCATTGATGATCAGAATGTCCATGGCAACAACTATGGTCTCGGTGCTCTAGGTAAAATAAACATTCTTTGAAATTTTAAATTTGTTTTAATTTTGTCATTTCGCATTAATTGTCTTACTTTTAATATTCCAGGCAATACGAGAGGCATGTTTCGCTCCAATGGGTCTAGTGGTTCTCAGTCGCATTCTTCACAGTCATATTCCTCTATGCCGCCAGCTCAGCGTCTCACAGAAGAAGATATCGACAGGATATCTTCTCGGGTACTTCATGAGATGGAGGCTCGGGTGGAGGCTCGGTTCAGAGCTTCTCAGGTATGAAATTCGATAAGTATGTTTTAATTGTGAACCGTAAACCCTAAATCCTAATTATGTAAACTATTTTCTTATAACCTCACAGGCCGGAGGTTCGGGCTCGCAGCCGGGAGGTTCGGGCTCACACCAGGCCTCGCCGCCCGCTCCTCAGGATGACGAGAATGATGACGACGCTGATGACGAGGAGAAATGGTCGGATGTTGGCGGTGATGGTACTGCTTAGGTCTTTTTTATATATTTATACCTTGTCAGATGATATTGTTTATGTTACTGTTTAGATGGTACTCGATATTTATGTTTATGGTGCTGATGGTATTGCTTGACATTTAGACTTACTGTTTAGGTTTGATGAGATGATATACTATTTTTCGATTTTTATGTTTATATTTGTTTGTATGCTTATCTTGTATGTTGATTGTGTATCGATATTTATTTTTTGCTTGTATGTTGTATGTTGTTTGTTGTATGTTGGTACGTGTGGTACCAATTATTAAATGGTGCAAATTTAAATAATAAAAAAAAGTTCAAAAAACTGATAAATGGGTATCAGTGACCAACTTAGACTATCAGCGACCGTTTTGTGTTGTCGCTGACAAACGTTACATGACGTCAGCAAAAAACAACAGCGACAAAAAAATTTGGTCGCAGAAGAAGTATCAGAAACCGGATGACGTCATTCAACGACCAGTGATGTCATCAGAAGAGTATCTGCGACGAGGCTTTCAGCGACCGGGGTATCAGCGACTGTTTTTACCTTTCTGTGACCAGAATCACTTTCAGCGACCGGCGTAATTACTATCTGCGATTGGAAAAACGGTCGCAGAAGCCGTTCTGCTGTAGTGAAGGGAAGAACAGATGTCTTATTTTATATTGCTATTACTGGTATTATATCTTTTTTTGTTTTAAATACAGTAGGCAATGTAGCATTAAAAGTAGCTGCTAAATAGTGTGTAGTGCCTCAGCAGGTGAAGTGGTAAGATACTGGTATGTAGGATCAACTATTTTTATTATTTTTATTTTTATTTATTTTATTGTGTGATGTAAAGACAATATTTATTTTAATTCAAAATTGGCAGCCACTGCCAATTACAATTATTTCTAAGAGAGAGAGCTAGGGAGAGGGGTGATAAGTTAATCTTTGATTAATTATAGGTTTTAAAATATTAAACATAAGTTAATTTAAATTTTGGATATATTTGATATATACTAAAATTATATTAGATAAATATGTGAGTTATTAAAATTTAAGATGGTATATATGTAATTATAGAATTTAGAGGGGAAATATGTAATGAAATAGTGACGAATTGACTCGTTAACTACTCAGATCAGTAACGAACAAGCCGTTAACAATCAAGTCACATACAAGTCCCAATCCTCGCAATAACTCTTTATATCTTTCATTTATTGGTTCCATCTGCAAAATGTAGTAGCTAATACTCCATCCATAATTACAAATATTTAATTGCGCGAGTACTGGGTTGGTACGTACTCTAGTACTCTACTGCATGCTATTTATTATAAGCCAATGCAATTCATAGAAAAATCAAACATATCACTAAAACGTAAAAACGACAGCTTCCCTCATCCCCATGGACAATCCTTCACTTTCACTTAGCCAATGTAATTCAAATCCTCTTAAGGCTGAGGAAGGAGAAGAGGCAATAATACTGAGGTCTCGTCCATCGATGAAGAACCTTCAAAATATTGAAGAAGTGGATAGTAAATACAAAGAGATCATTCTTACACTCCCAAAAGAAGAAGGATGGCTTGTGTTTCCGATGCGATACTTCAAAGGTTTTTGGCTATCTGAACGGTTTCTTCCAAGCATTATTGCGATGCAGGAGGCATTCCAGCCGCGCCCAAGTGATGTAATCGTGGCAAGTTTTATGAAATCCGGCACCACTTGGCTCAAAGCCCTCACTTTTGCTGTAATACACCGAAACATGTATGGTAATTTCTCGTCTCACCCTTTGCTTAAACTCAATCCTCATGATTGCGTTCCATTCATTGAATATCACTATGCTATGCAAGATGAACAGTATCTTCAAACCCTTCCTTCTCCTAGAGTTCTTGGAACTCATCTACCTTACTCATTACTCCCAGAGAGCATCAAAACATTAAAATGTCGAACAGTTTACATTTGTAGAGAGCCAAAAGATGTCCTAGTCTCCCTTTGGCACATGATCACAAGATATGAAGGTTTCAACAAACGATTCCCTTTTACTCAAGCCTTCGAATTATTTTGCGAGGGACGAATGCCCTACGGTCCTGTTTGGGACCATGTTCTTGAATATTATACGAAGGGGTTGCACCCTCGTGAGAAAATTTTGTTTCTGAAGTACGAGGAGATGATGAAGGATCCGGTTGATGGTGTGATGAGACTAGCAAAGTTCATTGGATGCCCCTTCTCAGAGGAGGAGATAAAAAATGGTCTAGTGAAAGAGATCGTTGAGTTTTGTAGCTTTAATAAACTCAAAGATCTTGACATTAATAAAAAAGGAGGAATAGATATTGATGTACAAAATGATTACTTTTTCAGAAAAGCTGTTGTGGGGGATTGGCAAACCCATATGACACCTGAGATGGCTATCAAATTAGACAAAATCACTAAAGTGAAACTAGCTACATAATTCTGGTCTTACCTTTTGAGCAGCAAGCAACGAGAACAAATTAACAGTGATATTGTTCATCAACTGTTTTATATTTTTCATTTTGATGTTCTATTGGTCTACTATTAAGGATTATAATTGTTGCCAAGTTAGACGAGATGCATACAATTTATTTTGTTTGTGTGCCCTAAATCGTTATTCTGGGTTTTCAAAATGGTTCAGTTAATTATGTGTATGTTATTTTGAATAAAATGGCTTGGTTTGTAATTCGAGTTAAATTTAGTGTTAAAATTAAAATAAATATCTTGAATTCTAATTGATAATTAGAATTATAAATTGAAGCATCAGAAATTATAAGTCAAATCATTGTTTTTTTATATAAATGAATGCGATCTTGAAATATATCTAATATTAGACCATTTTGCTTTTAAAGATGAAGGTGGTCATATGAATACATTTTGGAGAACACTTTAACATTCAATTTGAAATTTGAAATGAAGTCTATACATACTTGATGCATTCTCTACTTGTAATAGGAACCGAACAGGAGATTTGATTCCCTTGTAATATGTTAAGCAAATAAGCATTGAATAAAATAATAGATGAGCCTATATGAAATATTATATAATAAGATTCCCATCCTCCTTTCCCAGAGAGCATGTGTGTTGGGCCGTGAACCCATGTGTTGCAAGTACTAAAAGATAACGCATATCTCAAAAAAAAAAAAAAATGACAACGCATATCTCAATAAGAGATTCCCAATGGTGATAAGGCTCCCTCCCCCCAGTTTTTGTTAGATTTTGTGTGGTTCGTTTTCTGTTTAAAGAATAAAACAGCTTATTTGAACCTTTACGAATGCATATTTCGACTCACCTCATTATCTGCCACACAAAGTCATCCATGGAAAATGATTGGAAAATGATTGGTGCCAAAAGTGTGTGGCTTGGTACATTACTATTTTTTTTTTTCATGTTTGTTTGCACAGTTATTATGACTGTGTTCACTATTATGGCATATGTGAGGCTACCAGATCCTCCTCATAAAAATTAAGGTTGTAAATTAAAATGAACTACAACTTTTTTTATTCTTTTAATTATATGTATGTAATTATTTTTTTTAATAGAGAAGAGATATAAACATGCATAACTTTATATTGTAAAGGTAAATTTAAATTATGCAATAGTCCAATTATGTGGTAAAAAATGCCAGATAATTAACATGCATGACTATTGACTGCCTAACAAAATGAAAATGGGTAAATTTGAGATAATGTGCTAAATTAATACAAAAGAAATTTTTTTTATGGAGCTTATAAATGACATATGACTCAGAGGAAAGCTCTTTTAACCTTCTTTGATAGCTCTTTCCTTCAATGGCTTATCACATCAGTCGTACAAAATCATTAATGAACATGAAATGTCATCATTCTACCAGAAAAAGAAATTCAAGAAGAAGATAAAATCTTGATTTTGTAATGAATGCATCCACCATCACGATTTAATTTAAGTAGTTTATGACTAATTTGGATGAAGAAAATTTTATTTTAAAAATTGAAGGAAAGTTGTTAACATATAGGAATTAGTCTTTTCCAACACATATCTATCACTAGAAAGTTGGGTGTTATATGCAAATGTCTGAAGAAGATATTTGATTTAAGATACAAAAATTGAGAAATTATGGGTTTTATCGGCAAGATTACAAATATTGGGTCTACATTGCAAAAGTCAATTTTACCTAAGTATGAAATGGTCAGTTGGGCTGGCAAAAAAAATCGTAGTTCGTGATTCGATTCGAGTTTGATTCGGGTTTGATTGGAGTTAATTCGATTCGAAATTAGTTCGAACTGAAACAAACCAAATCAGGTTTGGTTCGAAATTAATTCAAACCAAATTCAAACTAGGTCTGGTTCGATCGAAATGGGTTCGCGAACTTTTATGATTCGAATCTCATAATAACATCAGCCATTCATTTACCTGATGAAATCAAAACCTAAGATAGAGAGTCATAATTTAACCTAGCCGACACTCCTTGGCTCTCAAAACACTCAGTTCTTGTAAGATTACTTGTTAAATTGCATATTTCAGTTCTTGTACTTAATCCTCTTTTTACGATTATTTGTTGTGATGTATTTTTTCATGAACAATTTTTCAACTTAAAAACACTCATTTCATACTTTGATGTCACACTGAAACTCTTTTTTTAGTACCATAGTGGCAATTGTGAGAGTTAATGTAGCAGCTATCAGTCTTGCACTTGTCTATGCTCAGTTGGCAGGATTATAGCAGCTAACAACTAATAAACTAGCCCATAATCCATTAGTGTGAATTCGTGAAAGGTAAAAGAAAGCTGTGTGAATTGTCCCGCGAGAAGAAAATTAATGTATAAACTACCGGTATAACTAGGGCTGCTAAAAAAAAAAATTTAGTTCGTAATTTGATTTGACTTCGATTCGAAAAATATGTAGTTCGCAATTAATTCGATTCGAAATTAGTTCGATTCGAAACAAATCAAACCTAGTTCAGTTCGAATCTTATTCAAATCAAACTCAAACTAGGGTAGGTTCGATTCGATTTGATTCGTTGCCACCCCTAATGGTCAGACATGATTTTATAAATATCTTTTTACTATAGTATGTTATTATATTTTTTTTTAAATAAAATCTTATTATACAGGTTAAACGTGAAGCTCTGGCCAAGTAGAGGGGTTCCAACGGGCATCAGACTTAAATCTATCTGATGCCTAGTATTCTAAGCTGTCCGAATCAATGTTGAAATTCGTACAGATAGTTTAGACTCACAGTACGGTTGAGATTAGTGTAGATTCAAATTTGCTCGCACGAAATTCAACGTCAATCGAACTGTTTGCACCGAATATCAAACGAACTTTGGTCCGATCGATGTTCATTGAAAAGAACAACTGTTCCCCTCTGGGTAAGATGCAAATGGCTGAGACAATTGTGAAGGACACCATGCGAGGCATCTAATAACTAATAAGTGACATCTTCAGATTCAAATCACCACCAGACAGTTCCATTTCTTTAGAAGCCCAAACAAGTTCAGCTCAAAAGGCCCAAAATAGATGATGCATTTAGACCTCGTTACATGTCTACATATATTGAAGCACCTTGTTTATTGGGCTTTAGCATGTGAGAATTTGAAGAAAAAATTTCTTATAATTGAAGTTTTTCTGTTTGGTATTATTACTTCAAAAAAGGGATTTGTTATTACAATAAACTTCACTTGGATTTTTTATACTGAATCTTATGTTAATTATTAATTGCAAGCTCTTTATTATTGGCTGATTACTATAAAGATATGGCAATAGAAGTTCAATTAACTAGCTGAAACCCTGAACTGCTTGACATTTTCAGTGTGCAATATTTTTTCAAGTACCACTTCCAATTCATCTAGTTGCAATTGGTACCTGTCATTTGTCGGTCCCACTGTACTCTTTTTTATTTGGAGCTATACATTTTTCTTCATTGATTGTGATATTTTTAAAATTTGGTTTACCTCAAGAGGATTACATGCATTTTTTTTGGCGTCGTTGTCACTGGTAGGTGCTACCTGCCCAGAGGATGAAAATTATTTTGACAATTACAAGAATCGACATTACGTAGATTGTATAATTTTATCGGTGTACTATGCATTATTTTATAAAAAAATTACTATATTCATAAATAGGTACAAAATTAATAGATCTAAAAATTATGACCCATCTAAAAGTAGTGATTTTCTATCTATCTAAAAAAATAGTAAAAAATTATAAAATATAAAATTTGGCCTCTAATTAAGTTCATTTTTAAATGAATCATGTTGAGGGGTATGGATCGATTGTTTGGAATTTGAATATAAAAATATGCATTTATAATATGTACCAAAGTGTGCTATGTGTAGTACTATGCACAGTACCATAGTCTCGCTCATATTTTTTTTTCTTCTTATATATTAATGTAGTGTACGTTGATTGGTTCTTGTTCAAATTTTTTTTTCCATTCATAATTCTTTATGTTTTTCTTACTATCGTATGCTCGTCTACTAATAAATACATGCTTAAAACGCGAGAGATGCTAAAACACCTGTTGTACATGCTTGCAATATACAATTAGTTTTCATCGAACCTGAAAGTCTGTGTGCTGCGTCTACATGCCATTCTCATGTTTTGTCGTGGCAATCAAGTAGACATCATGTAATGCTGCTTGGGTAGCATTAGAGGTTGTGTACAAGAAAGGCACAGAAGTTGTGTGCAAGGGTTACATACGAGTTCTTTCCATCATTCAATCGTCTTTTTGTGGATCTAATTCTGGGCTATAAGAAATGGGAGGACAGCCAGAAGTATTTCTTTCGCTCGTGAGTAACATAAAAGAATTTTATAAAAGAGAGAATTTGTATTAATATTGTATATTTGAGTACAATGACATAACGCCTATTTATAAACTTGACTATAATTAATTCTAAACAACTCTACTAAGTATCTCCTACCTACCAGCATTACAATGCTAATCAACTCCTATAATTCGCACCCACTATTAATGCACTATATTTGATCCTCTATTAAACATAAGAGCCAGAGAGCCTTGCCAAGTTTTAGGTGTTGTTTGGGCCCACCAAGACGAAACTACATGCTTCCGATATCCGGCGATGCGGCTGATCACGAGCACCCTGATCTCAAGTTTGCTCCCTAATTTTTCTATGGGAATCATATTTTCTCTGATTTCTCTTTTATCTTTCTTTCACTGGATGGACTTAGGGGTTCTTAATTAGATATTTAGATAGGAAGTGCATGATGCTTAGCCTTTTACTTGGTGTGCAAGTTTGTGCATGTTATACACAGTGACATTTATGTATACGTCAGAAGTAGAGAAATGGACGGCTTGCTCTCAGAAACGGAGAAATTAGAAGACTCACATTTTTCTCTTAAAAAAGCTACATTATTTTTTTTCTTTTTCCCGTAAAGGGTAAATGGGTATTTTTAAAGTTTCAAACGAGTATAAATAAAGGGTAAGATGGGTATTTTTCTTAAACTGCAAATCAGAGATGTTTTGATCGAACAGGAAGTTTTTCCCTTACAAAATGATATGAAACAAAAATTTCCAAATGCAAAGTACCTATTATTATTTCAAAAATCTCTACACACATGGGAAATAAGTCTTTGGAATAACATGAACCTGTTATTCCGATCCCAACCATTGATCTTTGTTGAGATATACGCATGAAAAACTTTCTTCCTTAAGATTTGCACATGGAAAATTTTGAATCATTGAGATCTGAATAACAGGTTCCTGTTATTCCGTGATTTTTATTGATAGGAAAATAAAAATTAAAAATATTAAAAATAAGAAAGGATGCGTAGAAATTTTAAAAACAAGAAGGGATACGCGACCCATGGCGTTCCTGAGGGACGCCATGCCAACTTTCAGTCCGACGAAAAAAAATTAAAAATTAAAAAGCCATGGGACTGTTGATTCTTTAGTTACGCTCCTCAGTCAAGTACCCCTCTAAAACCAAAGAGAGGGACGCCATGGGACTAGAGGGATGCCATGTGACTGTTGATTCTTTGACTTAAAAATTAAAAATTAAAAAAATCAACAGCACTTCATGTGAGCAAAGCACTTTTCACGTTGAAAATGTTGGATCCAAGAATTAGAATGGCGTCCCAGTTTCTAAGATTTTTTTTTTTTTTTTTTTCATTGAACCAAACATTGCCATGGCGTCCCATGGCCTTTTTAATTAATTTTTTTTCCGTCGGACTGGAAATTGGCATGGCGTCCCTGAGGGACGCCATGGGCCGCGTACCCCTTCTTGTTTTTAAAATTTCTACGCATCCTTTCTTATTTTTAGTATTTTTAATTTGTATTTTCCTATCAATAAAAATCACGGCCTGTTATTCCTTTGAAATAACAGCAGATTTATTTCCACAGGCATGAGCCTATTCCCTCCATGCAACTCTCCAATTAGGTATTGCTAATCAGGAAAATCAATCACAGGGACCTGCATCTAGTAGTTAACTGATAAATGATAATAGGGAACTGAGTATATTAGTTTTTGTTCGAAATGAGCTGAATCGGGAAATGCATTCTGTTCGTATATGTGAAAGCTAATTGAAAAAACCAATCATAACCTCTGATCAGCTGAATTAATTTTGCATAAGGTTCGGTTGTGCACATTCTTATCACCCCTATTTAGGGTTCCTCTTTCTCTTTCAAGTAAAGCAAAACAAACCATGTACGCATGAAATTTTGCTTCTGAAAAAGAATCAGAGCCCTGGAAAGATGATACAGAGCGATCCCATGGAAGTTTGTCACGAGCAACAAACAGAGTAATGATTTTATCCATATGCTCATTTTATCTGATGTTCTTTGGAATTTTTTTAACAAAGCCGTATAAAACTGAATAAAAATCCCCAAAATAAAAACTGTGCTAATTGTAAACTTCTTCTCTCCTGGGCTCCTGTTGGAAATAAATAGCAAATATAACATGATGGGGACACAGGTCTTGGAGATTCAAACATAAAAAAACCACAATTTTACTTACAGATTCAACAAATATGTCAATTTATTTAACCAGGAATCTGAAAAACTTTGACAAAAATCACACACTGAAACTTAAATAGCCATAACCGAAGTAGCTAGATAAGACAACCAATATAGACAAAAAAAAAAAGTAGATAAAACAACAGGCATAACCAAAGTAGAAGAAAAAAACACAATTGTTTTTTGCAGAAAGCTTCTTCCCAATCAACATTGTTCTTTTGCAGATCTCAACATTGACGCCTTTAGTTGGTAATTCTACAAACCACAAACAGAAAAGATAAATCAGCTTTCTAGTACTCAAACTTTCTTTGTCCTGTATATCTATTTGTTTGCTGAAATTTTGATTCATGTACTAAATCAGATTTGATACATGTACTGTGAATCAAATCCACAAACTAATTAAGGAATGCTGGTATGTTTCCAAAATTAACCTTTTTTTGTTCTTTCTTCATCTTGTATATCTATTTGTTTACTGAAGCTTTCTACTTACATTAGATAGCTATAGATAATCCCAATTTAAATGACATACCTCACCTGAATGTAAATTATGGAAACAAATAAATTTTTCTAATAACAGTGTTGGGTCAGAATACATGCATCCCAACCATAGAATGAAAAATCAGAATCGGATCGGGATCGACCGATTCGGCTCGAAAAATTGGACTTTTTTGCTAGAAACTTGTTTTATACTAAAAAATCGGAAAAAAAAAAATATATAATATGTCAACAATTCTATTTAAACAAACGATTACAATTAAATAATTCATTAAAAAAATATAATACAAACATTTCAATACTTGTATATAGTACAAAGAGGACGGCTAAGCTCAAATCGTTTGTTCCTGGACTCAGGAACAAACGATTCAGTTCTCTGATTTCCGAAGTTCAAATGGCCGATCCAAACCGTTAGATGTTTAATCTATATTAAAATGTGCTTGGAGACAAAATTTTATATTTTTTGGAATTTTTTTACTATTTATTAAGAGGGTTTGAAAGTCGCTGTTTTTTTATGGTGCAGAATTTTAATAAAAACAGCGACTTTCAAATCCTCTTAATAAATTGTAAAAAAATTTCAAAAAATATAAAATTTTGTCTCCAAGTACATTTTAATATAGATTAAACATCTAATGGTTTGAATCGGCCATTTGAACTTCGGAAATCAGAGAACTGAATCGTTTGTTCCTGAGTCCAGGAACAAACGATTTGAGCTTAGCCATCCTCATAGTACAAATTACAAGGTTTATATATAAATATAGTTGTGTTTCTAACAAATAAGGCTAGTATGTTGGGGTGGTAGTTGGATGGGCCTTTATTGATGAAGAGATCTAGATTACGAATCACGCTGGGAGCAAATTTTTTTTGGAGATTGTTATATGGCTATTTCGGCCGTTTCAGTGGAATTGAATCATCTCGGCCGGAATTTGATTGGAATTGGGCCGTTTCACCCGGAATTTGACATAAATTGGACTGTTTCGGCCGGAATTTGTCTAGCGCGTAACTCAGTCAAAAATCAGATTGGTCCCATCCGATTCCGATATGGAACAGCCAATTTTTCCTTCTATGATCCCAACTACCACTCAATGCCTAAATTGACAAGTGAAATAATGAATTCTATAGTAAGATCCTTGGGTTTGCTGCATTATTGAAGAAATTTATCATGTGAAGAAAATAAAATATTTAAAATTCAAACATAATATCAATATAATACCTGATGCCTACCAACAATTAATGTCCTGGGAATTCATGTTATATATTTTCTCACTAAATTTGTTTTGACTCCAAATTTGAATATACATGCACAATATTTGTCATATTTTTCTTTTCACTAATGCAATTAAAAAAAATTATCAATTAAAGTGCTTAGAAAAGCCTATCTCTTAGTTTGTTTTACTGTAGAATCAGAATAAACAATAATAAAATATGTATGACTGCATGCAGAGATATTTTATGCATGTAATGAATGAGATAATTGACATATACTTCTATTTGAGAAAGTTGTCCCAAAACAATTTTTACTCTTTTATAGTAAATGAAATCACAGTTAAAATCACGAATCATGATAAAGAAAACATGTGTCAAAAACTGATAAGAACAAGCTACACAAAAACCAGGATCACTTCAAGACAATTTGGTATGGTACTGCACTTAACTCCCTTTAAAGATATTTTTCATAGTTAAATCCTCAGAAAATTATACAACAAATAAGGGTTAGACCCTTATTCCTTAAAAAACAATTTTATGAAAATTTGTACAATGACAGATGAAATAAAGGCAACATCCAAATATTCAGAGATAAGGGTAAAATAGTGTTGACAAAGTAAAATGTACAGAAAATTATGGAGTTGACAGTACAATTGCCACAATGAACTGGTAGAAACTAATATACTGGAGCACTCCAAATTGTAAATTCTATGCTCTGTATAATTGTGGAAGACTGTTGGAATTGTGACTATATGCTGCAGCCTTTTCTAGTACAAAAACAGGGATTTACTCTATGAATTGCAATTCTTGTAGAGAGAGAGAATTTCTGAAAAAATGCTGGTAAACAGAAGCAGATTTGTCAAAATGCTCAATTGTACCCTCTAATGCACAAATTACAGAAATTCATACATATTTATAACACTACAGCATTCCTAAAATAAGCACTACTTTCCTAAAATAATATCCCACTAATTTACTAAAATAACAGCCCACTAACCAATGCAGATTTCAACAAACAATTTTGAATTACTTCTCAACAGAGACTACGGTGGATTTAGATCAAGCAAAATCATGAATTGGATCTAATATTTGAATAATTAAATACATGACAATTAATATAAAGCTAGTTAGATCACGTACAGAAATTAATATACCTAAAAACAAAGAGTAATGACAAGATCACATCATCTCTGAACTGACCATGTGCGTCTCCTTGGATAGAAATCTCCCAAAACATCTCCTCACTACACTTGATTGCTAGCTTCTGCAGCATTATCGTCATCAAGTAATCTGGGAGGGCTTCAATTTCAAAATCAACCAAATATCAATATAATACATGATGCCTACCAACAATATCCTGTGAATTTATATTATATATTTTCTCAATAAATTTGTTTTGACTTCAAATTTGAATATACATGCACAATATTTGTCATATCAGAAAAACCCATCTCTTAGTTTGATTTATTATAGAACCAGAATAAACAACAATAAACTCTGTATGACTGCTTGCAGAGATATTTTATGCATGTAATGAATTAGATAATGAGATATAATGCTATTTGATATAGCTGTCCCAGTCCCAAAACAGTTTTTTCTCTTTTATAGAAAATGAAATTACAGTTAAAATCATGGGTCAAAACGGATAAGAACAAGTTACACAAAAAACAAGCTCACTTCAAGACAATTTGTTGTCACTCCCTTTAAAGATATTTTTCATAGTTAAATTCTCAGAAAATTATGCAACAAATAAGTGTTAGACCCTTATTCTTCACAAAAAAAAGAATTATGAATATCTGTACAATGACAGATGAAATAAAGGCTCAGCAACATGCAAATATTCAGAGATAAGGGCAAAATAGTGCTAACAAAGTAAAATGTACGGAAAAATTGGAGTTGACAGTACAATTGCCACAATGAACTGGTACAAACTAATATACTAGAGCACTCCAAATTGTAAATTCTATGCCCTGTATAATTGCAGGAGACTGTTGGAAACGTGACTATATGCTGCAGCCTTTGTTGGTACGAAAACAGGCATTGACTCTATGAATTGTAATTCTTGTAGAGAAATGCTGGTAAACATAAACAGATTTCTCAAAATGCTCAATTGTACTCTCTAATGCACAAATTACAGAAATTCATACATAGTTAAAACACAACGTTCCTAAAGTAAGTACCACAACTTTCCTAAAATAACATCCCACTTATTTAATAAAATAACAGCCTACTACATAACATGCTGAAAAAACCTAACCAATGCAGATTTCAACAAACAATTTTGAATTACTTCTCAACAGAGACTACAGTGGATTTGTCAAGAAAAATCATGAATTGGATCTGATATTTGAGCAATTAAATATATGACAATTAATATAAACCTAGTTAGATCACGTAGAGGAATTAATATACCTAAACAAAAAAGAGTAATGACAAGATCACATCATCTCTGAACTGACCTTTTATTTATATTGGTGGTGAAATTGAATGGTGTCTTCTGGTAGGTAGCATAGAGCGATTTATCGAGTGTGGAAAGCATCACCTTGTCAATGTGCTTGAATTTGTGCCACTCAGAACCCGTGTCTCCTTGGGTAGCAATATCCCGAAACAGCTCCTCACTACACTTGATTGCTAGCTTCTGTGGCATTATCGTCATCAAGTAATCTGGGAGGGCTTTCATTTTGAAATCAACCAATTGCATTCTTTGTAATGATTTAAGGTTCTCCAAAGTTCTTAGTTTTGGGCATTCTTTAATGCTAATAAATGAGATGCTGGGTATATTAGAAATCCTCACCAAGTTAGGATTTTCAGAAATAACAATTGCTTTGGTTGTTGGGAGGTTCTCTATGGTAATCAGATTGTCAGCACCTTTAATATTTACACGCTCCAAGGAAGTAACATAATGTGAAAAACCCTCCGAAAGAGATATCAACTGGGGGCAAGCTATAATATAAAATTTTGTTAGTTTGGGCATGGCTGGTTGTCCCTTATTCCACTGCCACTCTTTCCAATTGGGCATATCTAAAAAGTATAGTTTACTCAATTTGGGAAATGCAGGCTTGGTAAGACAACTCGTTGCTACTGTTTCTCTGCTTTGGATATCCCCCCAAAAGAATTCTTCTCCCACACTAACCACTGAATAGGCACCATATATTTGAAGGATATCCAAATTGGGGAGTTGGCCTAATGGGGCAAGTCTCTCAAAGCAAGCACACTTTACAATAGTAAGATATTTCAAGTTTGGAAAGGCTGCTCCCAGATTCAACCAATTAGGAAGATATCTACCAAAGTAACCACTAATTCTAATAACATTTACAGAACGTGGAGGACAGAGCTCATTTAAAACATCCTCAGTTGACATCTTCTTCTCATTAGTTTGGGAAAGTTGTTCTTCCGAACTAAATAAAGTGTAGAAAAGGTAAAGTTTTCTCAACTTATTCTTGGTTATAAGGTTAGCTCTTTTTGCTATGTTCCTATCAGATACACTCTCTAAGCCCACTAGCCTAAGTTCAATGAGTTGTGATAGAGATTCTAGTCCGTCTATGCTACTGAATCCCTCGAAACTATTCTTGTATGGCTGGAAACCATATAAACCAATGAGCTTTTCCATATTCTTTAATCCCATTGGGATTGCTTTGACCTTTGTATTTGTAAAACTAAGACACCTCAGCTCTCGTAGATTACTAATGCTTTGGGGGATGTGGGACAACTCAGTGCAGTCTGTACAATAAAAACATTCTAAATTTCTTAGATTTCCTAAGGAATTTGGAATAGTTCTCAACATCGTTTCACTCACATTCAAGTATCTGAGATGCACAAGGCTAAACAAAGAATCTGGCAGGCTTGAGATATTGGACTTAGATATATCTAAAATGCGAAGCTTAGGAGCAGCTTTACATAGATCATGAAGTGCAACATCACGTTTATTACAAAGTACTAATGTTCTCACCCCTTTTTCATTTTTAATTACTTCAACTTTCACCACATCATTTCCTTCTATTGATAACCGTCGTACTTTCAACGAATCGTCAGACTTGGTTAAAACTTGTTTCTCCCTTAAAAAAAAGTTCTCATCTTTTCCTAATTGACGGGCAAAAGACCACAAAAGGTCATGCATTTTGCATCGTTCCCAACTAAAGGAGCTTTTAGTATCTTCCAAAAGATTTCGCGCTATTAACTCTGTGTAATACAATTGGCCCAATTCCCAAAAATTTCCCTTACCTTTAAAAAAACCTTCTGCTTGCCACATATAGATTAAATCTACTTGGTAAAACAGAAAATCTTCAGGATAGAGGGAGCAAAAAATGAAGCATTGCTTCAAAGGCGATGGAAGGTCCTCATAACTCAAATAAAAAGCACGATGGACATCTTCCGATAGCCCATTCATGAACCACACATGGCTTGCAAGAATTGCTTCCCAGTTATCTCTCGTGTTGCCTTTTGTACAAAGTACACCGCCTATGCTTTTGATAGCAATAGGCAAACCGTCACATTTTTTAATAATTTGCATTCCGATTTCCATGAGATCTTTAATCTCACTCTCAACTCCATTTGGGGCTAACTGTCAAATAAGTGCGTAAAAATCAATTAGTTGGTAACTTTTGTATTCTTTAATTTTCTTCTTCAAAATTAATGATATGCATATCAGAAAATTTAAATAAAGGTAGAGGATTCAAATTTTACAGTAAATGAACAACCCAATTTAGTTTCCCATGGTCGAATATTTTGTATTAATTGGAATTTTTTAAAAAAAAAATGCTATATCTGACTGCATTTCTTTTTATACAACTAGATATAAAACTATACTTTTAATTACCCTAGTTGTGAACTGCTGCTTCATATAACAAGAAGCCAATTAAGAACAAAAGTAGAGCAAATTTGAGCAGGTTAGCACATCGAATAAAAATTCAAATTAGGAGTATATTGTAAAATACCATCATAGTTATAGATAATACCTGTTTAACTAACAAGGACCAGCCATCTTCCTCAGATAACTTGTTCATTTGATGTGATTTTGCTGCCTTCATTCCATTTGCAACTCTTCCATCCCGAGTGGTGACAACTAATCGACTCCCATGTGCTCCGTCAGTCATGGGAACACGCAACAGGCCATCCCACACATCTCGACTCTCTTCCCAAACATCATCGAGAACAAGAAGGAATTTTTTCCCCTTAACGAGCCTCTTGAGTAAGGGCACCAGCTCAGATCTTTCTTTGGCATCACCATACTGACCTCCTATCTCTCGGATCATACACTTTAAAATTTCTATTCCTTTCACTTCTTTTGAGACACAGACCCAAACTTTTAATTGGAATTCCTCATGAATTCTCTGATCATTGAATATCCTTTTTGCTAGAGTGGTCTTCCCTATACCACCCATCCCCACAATAGCTGCAACACAAATCTTTTCTCGCCCACCCTTCTCTTCTTCGATCAGCCAGTTCACTAGCAGCTCGGTATCTTCTTCAATCTTTTCTCCCACAATATCATCTAGCAAAACCGTGGGATCAGTCTTGCGGCTTATGATCTAGTCCACTCGGCAAACTCGACTAGAAGGCCTGGAAAAGATTTGTGATTCGGTCAAACCTAGTTCATGCTTTCTCTTCACAATCTCCTCTAGCCTCAAATTGATATCCATGATTTTGGACCCAATCTGATGAGCAAAGAAGGGGTTGCGGAAGCAAGACAGCAAAGGGATACCACAACGGGCATTTGAAGAGGAATATGAACTTGAGCCAGCAAGGCATTCTGTTGCCTTGATCTTACAGAGGTCGATGACATCATCAGCATCATACATGACATCCTTGAGCTGCCTGAGCCAGCGCTCAATGGCTTTGCTATTGCTCTTCTTCCTCTCAGCATCTACAAGAACACATTGGATGTCACGAATGGTGTTGTTGAGGTTCTCCATCTGACCAGGGATTCCAAGCAGCATGCCCACCTCATGCTGCACCATTTCCACAATAAGTGCACTAATCTTTGGCAGGAAGGCATCGAGTATCATCACCATTTTTGTTTTGAATGGCTACAGCTAGTGTTCAAGAGAAAGAGAAAATGTAATGGGTATAGTTGGAGAATGCAATTTTTGTATTATTGAGATTTTAGTAGGCCTTTTCCCCTAATATATAGTCTAAGAAAATATCAGATTAAAAAAATCACACTGATCAATTGTAATCTAGTGGCACATGCAAGTCATGTGAAGTAAATCAGGTTTAATTTAATCTACATAAATTGAGGGTAGGGGTATCAACGGGTACGGTAAGGATCAGGTGGAAGCATTTTCATACCCGTACCCATCACAAATTATCTTTACCTGTACCCTACCCTTACCCGTTACAAATTGACTTACCCATAGCCTACCCTTACCCATTGTAGTTGTCGGATAACGAAACAGTAGCGGGTAAATAACGGTTAATACTTGTATAATAAATATTTTTATTATTTATTAAATAAAACACTAAGACACATTTATTTGTCGCATATATAATCACATTACTAATATGAAAATTAATTCCAACTAAATTATTTTTTTATCAAAACACAAATTCAAAAACACAAATATCTTTGGTCTTTAATAAAAAAAAATCAGACATGCAAATAAAAGCAAGATGATCAATTGTTCAAGTACTTTAATAGTGAATTATGTTTAACACAATTACATAAATAGTCAATTGTTCAAGTTAGAAAATTTAATAAATTTTATTTTCCAAGATCAAGAGTAGTTGCCATTTGGACTATTGGAGATGAATAATAATTCAATGCTCATTAAGATATATAATATATATATATAAATTTTTTTATATAATTACCTGATCGGATAATGGGTACGAAATAGGCTTTACCCGTACTCTTACCCGTTTTGATAACGGAAAAAAATCTTTACCTGCACTCATACCCGATAAGTTTACAAAAAAAAAAATCTTACCCATACCTGTCATATCGAATACAGTATGGATCAGGTAAATGGATAAAAGGGTGTCATTGACCCCCCTAATTGAGGCCCTCGATCGACCAACCCCCATTAATGCTTCATTATTAGCTCGGAATGAAAGCTATATATTATCTCAAAGAAATAATATATAAGAAAAATAAAACCAGAGAAAAAATTTCAATAGTGGTTTGTTTATAATGAATCTTGTAGGAACAAATATTTATTAGTCAGAGAAATTCTATCTTGAAGAAATATCTTTACTTGCGAACAAGTTTTAAACTTACTAAGCAATACAAAATAGTTAGATGAAATTCTCTTACTAAGAATATACAAATTAAAGTACCAAGTTGTGCAAACAAATATGCATACAAATAAAATTTTAGAGTTCCAAAATCTAAATGTTACTTGTTATTTTTTCCAGAAATTTAAATCCACAGCATTTTTGTTAGGTAGGATTAATTATTTCTCTCACCAAATTCTTGTATATGTATGGTTCAAAAATTAAATAATTATAAATAAGCTATGACATGATCTCCAAACATAGTAGAAGTTGGACTCATTGTGATCGAAATGGTGAGATGAATATTTTAAGAATAATCGAAATCCAGTTCGATATATATAATAAAGTCCATAGACACCTTAAATATTTCCACTATCTTATAGAATGATTTATTGCAATAAAAGGAGGAACTAAATTTTAGATAGGAACTGAAAAATAAAATGTAAAATTATATAATGTGTGAGAGGTGGGATATTGAACTCTAGTTCTTCCACAACCCAATAAACAATTTTAATTACCAATTTTAAGCTATATAAAAACTTTTAAAAAAATTATTAAATTTTAAAATATCTAATTAAAAAATTAGAATTATGGAGGTGACTTAGCCACCTTTAAAGTACACTAAGATTCGCCCTTGATTGCAACTAATATATAAATGCATGCGGCCCTGAAACCATTCTGCTTTCAAAGATGAAGGTCATCATATGAATACACTAATATGAAGGTGCTCATATGAATACATTTTTCTTTCAAAGATGAAGGTGATCATATTAATATTTAGTTTGAAATTTGAAATGAAGTCTATCCATTAATACCAATCTCAATGAAAACGGTATAGATCAGGTAAACGGATGAAAAGGTACATTAAATAGATATATATGAGCCATGAATAAAACTATATCATATCATGCATCATCCCCATATGAAAATACATATATATATGATTATTAAGGTTGGCTAATATCAAAACGTTTGTTCCTAGACTGTGGAACAAACATTTCACATATTCAAAATTCAAATAGTCGATCCAAACTATTCAACATTGAATCATAGTTGTATTTTCTTTTACCAGTCTCTTTGTAATTTTTTTACTATCTATATCTATTTTTTTACCAGTTTCTTTGTATTTACTATCCAGTACTTCAATATTTCGAAGGTTCTTTATGGATGGACGAGACCTCAGTATTATTGACTCTTCTCCTTTCTCAACCTTAAGAGGATTGGAATTACATTGGACAAGTGAAAGAGAAGAATTGTCCATGGAGATGAGGGAAGCTGTTGTTTTTACGTTTTAGTCTGTTTCATATGAATTACATTGCATTACTATAAACAGCTAGCATGCAGTAACGCAATTAAATATTTGTAATTATGGTAGTCAACTACTACATTTTGCAGATGGAAACGATAAATTAATGAAAGATAAGAGTTATTGGGTTTGGAGAATATAAATAGCGCCGGTAAAAATGACTCAATCGCTAACAGCTTGTTTGTTACTGACCTGAGCTGTTAACGGGCAAGTTCATCACTAGCTCGGTCCAGAATTAATGAGTTTGAACTGGACCTCGCTCGTCATCGGTTCAATATGGTAACCAGTTGTTTTTGTTTTGTACTAACAACAATTGATCATGTACACAACAGATGGTAAAAGTCACTCCCTCAATACCATCATCCGTTGAACCAAATCGATGTCGAAAACTCACTCAATACTAACTGTTCATAAAATTTAACCGATGACAATGGAGGGGAGCCATCAACACCATCAGTTGGTTAGACCGAACAGTCAGTAAAAAGTTCGAAGTAATTACAGTGCTGCTCCTGTTTACATACACCATCCGTGCGGAAGCACACTAGATGATAAATTGGTGTTAGTAAGAAGCCCAATAAAAGTCAGTTGTGTGGGTCCTGTTGGCAGATTTTTTTCAAAGATAAGACGTGTGGCAGGGATCCCAATCTGCTGCTATTCTCGTTAGAATAGCAGCATGCTGCTATTCATATCTTCTCTATCTCTTTCTTCAAAGAAGAGAAGAGAGAGAATATCATGTGGGAGAGAGAAAGAGGAGAGAGATGGAGAGAAGAGTATGAAAGGAGCATGGAAAAAATAGCAGTGGATCTCGTTCCGTGTGGATGTACGCCTACCACAATTGACTTGATATCTTCGAGCTAGATTCCTTTCACATTATTCAAACTTTGACTAGCCGCATGACTTGAATATAATGTGCACTATTTGCCTTGCTTGCAAAGTATGATCCCGTTTGAAAATATTGTGTGTTCATAGCAAAGACAATGTTTTAAATCCAAATTATTAATATAACTATAATTGAAACAACCATACTATTATTATATATCTTTAATTTTTGTAGATAAATCAAATAATAATTTTACAAACACAGCATTTGATATACATGATCAATTTATGTAAGCAAGGCCGATTCTCCATTAATTAATTATTGATGTTCTCGCCATAAATCAATTCATAAATGTAACCGATATCTTTTATGATTGAATATTTTATCTGATTCATTCAAAAAATTAATCTTAATTATTTTTTTTGTTTTGATTTGGAGATGGATGTGTTGAAAAACTGTATATTGATAAAAGGGTGGCTTCCAAAATCAAAAGTAATTGGGTTGCAAAAATAAAAGATTGTAACCTTTGGAATTAAATCAGAAATTGCAATGACGCAAACGCTGACGTGTTTGAAATATTATTCCGTTGAATTTTATCCAATTTATTCCCTTTCCAAATAAAATTCATTTTAAAATATATAATCTATCCATTTTACTTTTATATATATAAATAAATAACGAGTACACAAATTTACCCATTATACTTGGCGATAGTAAATGTGTTTTTTTTGTAGTAGTGATTGAACTCTTAAGATTTTTAGTTTTAGTGGCAAAAGTACCCAATTTTTTTTATTTTAATCAAAAACTTTTTCAAAATTAAATTTGTAAAAAAAAAAACATGATAATCCCATCATAACCCGGCGCAGATGTATGAAAAGAACCAAGATTAAGATATACATACATACATACATACATACACACATATATATAGAGGGTTGAAATGCCTTCATTTTTTGTGCCTCCATCATGCCTCCATTTTTAAAAACTTAAATAACTCAAAGTTTAAAACTTAAACGTCAAAATAAAATCGTTAGATGTGATCTATGTTATTTTCTCTATGTGTCCATAAAAAATTATCACATTTTGATTTCGCTTTTATATGAATCAATAAGATGAAAAATCAACGTCTAAAAATTATCCACATTAATATACATTTTTACAAGCTCAAGAGACAATCAAAACAAAGTTGAAATGTCATAATTTTCTACACGTGCATAGATAAAATGATGTAGTTCATATCCAATGGTTTTATTTTGAATTTTAAGATTTAAATTTTGAGTTATTAAAGTTTTAAAAAATGGAGGCCGCATGATGGAGGCACAAAAAATGGAGGCATTTCAACCCTCCTCATATATATATATATATATATATATATATATAGAGTAGAGCTAATATGCACTTAAGTGTACCGTACTCCTAAATTTAGGCCGTTAAATTTCTTTAAAAATCGTGTAGATCCTTTAAAAGTCGTGATAGCACGACTTTTAAAGAAATCTAACGGCCTAAATTTAGGAGTACGGTACACTTAAGTGTATATTAGCTTTACTCTATCTATCTATATATATATATATATATAGGGTTCGGCTAATTTGCTGCCGGCAGCATTTTAGCCGGAGGTGCTGTCGCCATTTTTTATTTTTGTGATGTCCAAACAACAAATCCAAACCATTAGATGTTTATTTATTGAAATATTATTGAAATATACACCCATCATAATTAAGTTCACCATTATTGAAATATTATTCTATCAAAATTTCGAAATTACTTATATTTATATCTAACTCAATTGATTAATCTCTATTTCTTAATAGCAAAACCAATGTCTATTTATTCGAGAAACTATTTTTTATTTTGTTGAAGGCCAAGGAACATATTCATTCATAAAATATGTACTAGAACATGCATCATGGAAAAAATCAACGTAATCTGAAATTTCAATTTGAAACCTAAAAATATTATACTAAAATAGAATCACTTCAATTATCCAAAAAAAAAAAAACTAATTTGGATGCAAATACGACGTAAATATATTTTAATAAATTACACTGACAGCAACTTGTTTTTTTTATGTGGTGAGAATCTAGCTAGTGGCTACTACTATATTGAAAAATCAATTAATTAAAATCTGCAGATAAATGCATTTCTAAGTTTCCAACCATTAAAATTTTTTTTTTTTAATTGCAAGGAAAGCATAGTATTATTGTCATGTAAAACCGACGTCATACAAACAGCTATGTTCGTTCTTGAGTTATTCACAAATAATTTGGATTTGAACTTGTTCCGATGGAATCTCCGTATTATTCGGTTTTTCAAACTTTTTCTGAATTATTCATAAATAATTCGAAAAAGATTCCATAATTATACAAATTATTTGCGATTTTTTTATTTTTTGGCTCTCTAGCATACATGTAAGTATACAAATTTATTCGAATTTTTTCTTAATTTTTTTTCAAATTATATCTAAATTATTTTCAAATCACAAACTTTTTATTCCACTAACTTTTCTCGAATCATTAAGTAATCACTATGCTTTTGAAGTCTGGAGATGCTACAAAATAATTCATTACACTATTACACCAATAACCGCATTTAATACCCGCTTGGAAGTTTTTGAAGAGAACAGCGTGGCGCATTTAATGTGCTATACCCGGTTGGCCGGTTGTTATGAAGCCAACTTCACCATGGGCCAGATACACTTACACTCTTACAGTTAATAGTTAACATAAGTTCCCAGTTAGATCAGATCTAAATAACAATAATGGGACTTGCATGTAATCTATGTTGCATGGATATGGGTACGGGTATCATATCGGATACGATACGGATACGACGATACGGCAATTTTCAAAAATTTAGGATACGATACGTATATTATATATTTATTATTTTTAATTATTTTATATATTATATTTAAGATAATCATAACAGAAAATAAATTTGTATAAATAATTAAAGACTTAATCAAAGGATATATTAAATACTATAACTACTAGGAGATAACACAATAGAAGCTCTAGTAGATTGGTAAAATATTTTGACACTCAACTAGGAATCCCCAGTTTGATTCAAGCAAGGGAGGAAAAAAAAATCAATTTTGCTGGTGTATACGCGGTGTATGGGTGCAAAAGCGGTTCACAGGCGCTGCTCGCGGTCCACATGCCCGTATCCAGCCGTGTCCCAATCGTATCTTACGTTTCGGGCCATATCGGCACGTTTCAAGGCTGTATCGAAAACCGTATCAACATGGTTGGGACACACCAGCTGGTGTGTCTAATACGTATCGTGGTCGTATCGGTGTCGGATACGTGTCGGACATGGGTACGATGGGTTTCTAGGAGTATCAAGTTAACATAGCATGTAATATATCTAGCAATGAAAACGGATCGGATAGTTGTAAAACCATATTTATATCGGCTTTTATTTTTCACATATGGATATAGATACGGATCAATTATTGGATATCTAGAGATATGAGCACAAATTAAAATGCCACTTTAATTTGCAAAACATAGTAGCCTTACTCTTAAACTATATAGTATATATCAACTTTTCATATACGAATAATTAAAATTTAAAATCATATATGTATCCGTATCCGTACGAATATTCAAATATATTAGGTCTTTGGTTTACTTTTTTTATTTTTTTTACTTTTACTTTGCTTGTGTTGATAGTTGATTATTTAGTAGATAAATACATAGACTGTTTGCCTTTTTTGTTTCATTTTAGGAGAATTTTTTAGTATATCAGGTTTTTAATTGATAGAAAGATCGGTAAAATTTCTATCTATCATAAAAATCAAAATGTTTGAATTGGTAGGATTTTACCGATCCAAATTTAGTTATTTAATCTGATACATAGATGAAGGGAATTCTTCTATTAGATCTCTAGTAAAATATAAAAAGTTTTTCAAAAATAGATGAAATGTTTATCTCTCTTCCTTTTTATTCCTTTTTATTCATTTTTATAGGAAAAATATTTTGAAATAGTACTCTCTTTAACTTCCTCTGCAGTACCAAGTTCATTTTGTAGGTTTTTTTTTTTCCTTGTTCATCAGTTAATTCATTTCGCTTCTCAAAATTCCTATTCATAAATCAAAAGTTACCATGAATCAAATAAGTGCGCTCCAACATTAACTATTTTAAAAATTAAAAACAAAATTTTGTTGTTCAACATATATAATTTTCCAACTATCTTGACGAAATTTTACAACTTTTCCAGCTCATCTTGATTTATTGACAGAGGCGCTGATACAGATACTGCCAACGCCAGAAAAACAAACAATAGTCAGATAATCTGTGAGATAATTTAAATAATTCTATATATGTAAATAAACCCTAAAACAGTTCTTCATAACACATTCAGGTACTGTACATATAAACCAGTTTGTTAAAAACAGATGACATGCATGCATCATTTTGACTGAAATAGAATAGGTAATATATCTGACAGGTATTGTACATACCATACAGTTGTTAAGAAATCTGACAAGTTGTTGTGTGACTGCCACATATTTATACGTAAAGTAGTGTGAGCATACTACATGAATTATCAATAAAATATATATACTGCCACACATTTATATTTGAACCCCACATAATGTATTTTGATACAAAGGAAATAAATGGACACGGTTATTATATAAGTGTCTTATAGCTATGTTCATTCTATGTATTCAAACTAAGAAAATAAACAAACTAAGTGGCAATATAATAATTATCCTTGTTTTGTCTTTCTGTCTTTACTCCTCACTTTGCTTAGCTACATTGTCTTCGTCACCTGAAATCCACATAAATAATGTGGTACAAATGAGAGCTCGAAGAAAACTCTCTGTGCGGGAATTTCTAGTTCCAGCCTGAATCTTTGTGAAATTATCTTTAGATATCAAATTTACATTTCCCTTTCAAGTTCAATTAATGAAACATATATTTCCTTTCAAGTCCAATGATGCACCAATTTATATATTCCAAAAACATACATTTACCTTTTCATTTCACATATATTTTTCAAGTTTCTGTTAATCTATTTCGTTTGTCCCACCTCAATAATTTTAAAATTAATACATAAAAATAACATAACCTTTATCACTCATGTCACATGACAAATCATTTTGTAATTTTTGAGAAATTACTTCTTGATATTATGTTTGTCTTGGTGCTTTATAAATTTGTCTTGGTATCTTTTATTTGTTTTGGTATATATGCACTACACAGGCATGTTATAAGGAAATAAATTACATTCTAATTGTTTGGTATCTTTTATTTCCCACATGACTAAGAAACTAAGGATGACACGGAATACAAAAGATAAGAAAATAATGCATTTTTGTTTTATATGTTCGCATTAATATGATTTTATTTATGATTAGGCAATGTATTTTAATGTTTTTGGGAAAAAAATGTAACAAAAGAAATGCTAGCTGAAATGAAAATTTTCTTAAATTTGTAGATATAATTTTTATTGGTCTCTATGTCAGTTGGGTATTCTAAGCTCCTTTGCTGAGTGCTGAAATAAAATTCAAAGAAATTGTGAGAAAACTTTTTAAGAAAAAATTTGAAGAAAAAATGAGAACAATAATTTGCTACTTTTCTCATTAACCTACATAATCTTAGTTGTATAATTCCGTGTGGCGAGCGGTTATTGTGTTTATAACAGAACTGATGTTTTGTTGCACTATTTCTAGCATTGTTTTTCTCTGACTTGGGGATTATTTGTACTACTCTGTTTGGTGTTTCATATTTTGAGCCATCAGTGGAATTTTAGGTGAGCCATCAGTGAAACTGCATTATTGGTGGTCCTTTCATTCAAAAAGAAAAAGGCAAAAAGATGAAAGAGAAAAAGATTTGGAGATAACATATTTTTCATTCTGCATTATTGGAGATAATTCACTCCTTAAACACTCCAAGTTTCAACCACAATGATGTAATTTTTTTTATTTAATAAAAACACTAATTTTCAGAAATTCTAAAAAAAATAGTAAACAATTTCCAAAAAATATAAAATTTGATTTCCAAGGCATATTTTATTGAATTTTTTAGCAATATTTTTTTACTTTTTTAAGAAGAGAACCTCTTTTTTTCAATTATGTATTTATGTTAAAGATCCATCTTTAAATTAACAAAAAAAATACATTTTAAACAACGCGCGTGAGACGATTTTTTTATTTATATCAAAAAAATAAAATTTAAAAAAATAACCAAACATGCGCTGGATCTTGAAAACTACCCAAATCGGCAAAAAAATAGTTTTGGTTTCTAATTAAGAAATCAAAAAAATATTTCTGATTTCTAATTAAGAAACAGGAAAAAATTTTGCCAGTATTAGAAACCAGAAAAAATTTTGCCGGTTTTTAATAGGGCAATATTCTAAACTATTTTGGAATTTTATAAATTATTCTAAACCATTTTGGAATGTTCTAAAAAATTTTAAATTATTCGGAAAATATTCTAAACCATTTAAAATAAACTAATTAATTATATTATAAATTAAAACTAAAATTAAAAAAATTAAAAAACCTGAATCGAAGAGCCGATCAATCAGACAGTCAAAGCTCCGAAAGGGATCCGAATAATCCCTTTTTATGTATATATAATATATGTATATGTATATAATACATATGTATATATAATATATGTATAATATATGTATATATATATATCACTGTTTGTAGTAATCATTGTTTTAGCAGTAATCACTGTTTCTGTGTTACCCACAAATTTGAAGAAAAATGAGAACAATAATCTGCTACTTTTCTCATTAACCTACATAATCTTTAGTTGTATAATTCTGTGTGGAGCCGTTATTGTGTTTATATCAGAACTAATGTTTTGTTGCACTATTTCTGGCATTGTTTTTTCTCTGATCTGTGGATTATTTGTACTACTCTGTTTGGTGTTTCATATTTTGAGCCATCAGTGGAATTTTAGGTAAGTCATCAGTGAACTTCATCATTGGTTGTCCTTCTTTCATTCAAAAAGAAAAGGGCAAAAAGATGAAAGAGAAAAGGATTTGGAGATAACATATTTTTTATTCTGCATTATTGGAGATAACTCACTCCTTAAAACACTGCAAGTTTCAACCGCAATAATGTATTTTTTTTATTTAATAAAAACATTGATTTTCAGAAATTCTAAAAAGAATAGTAAACAATTTCCAAAAATATAAAATTTGATCTCCAAGGCACATTTTATTGATTTTTTTTGCAATATTTTTTTATTTTTTTTAAGAAGAGAACCTCTCTTTTTTCAATTATGTATTTATATTAAAGATCCATCTTTAAATTAACAAAGGAATTACATTTTAAACAACGCGCGTGAGCCTTTTATTTGAAATTAAAAATGATAGATATATGCAAACTTATCATTTCATCGATCTATTCCAAACTTGCTAATCATGTTTGGAATCTAGCTTGGTGATTTGAGAATTTATAAACGTTTATTAAATGAATAATTTATTATAATAAATATGTAAATATTTTTTAACCAACACAATTCAATACGTTGTGATCATATTTTCTATTTCTGTTGTATAATTCTGTGTGGTGTGTGGCTATTGTGTATGTACCATAGTCCATAACTGATTTTTTTTTTTTTAAAAGGTTAGCAACAAATTATCACCAACAATATATTGAATAAGAAAAAATTGTATTTACACAGTTTCACTAAGTTTTTTTTTGAGACAGAAACGAGGGTCAAGCCCTCCTTTACATGACAGTTTCACTAAGTTGAAAACAACCTAGTCCGTAAATAAGGAAGCTGTAAAATTAACTACAAAAAAATGGCCGACAGGAGAACGCAGCATGCTTCTGCTGGCCGGCTCCATCACCGCAAAAGAACTATATAAGCAAAACGCAAACAAGAAATGACATCCACAGTTGTCTCTGATGTTTTGTTGTCTCTGATCAGCGAATAATTTTGTACAACTCAGTTTGATGTTTTATATTATGAGCCTGATATAGGATATTGTGAAAAATTAGCTGGGTCCAAACCTGCATTATTTTTGGTACCTTTTTATGCTTTATCCTTTTTTAAAGATAAGATATATATATATATATATATATATATATAGAGAGAGAGAGAGAGAGAGAGATGGGCTATGGTGCATTGCAATGCATGGAGGGGTTTGTGCATTGGATCATAAATCTAAAATTCAAAATCCAAATGGCCGATCCAAACCGTTCATCTTGTTCTCCATATTAATATGTACTTGGAGACCAAATTTTACATTTTTATGAATTCTTTTACTATTTATTAAGTATTTTACAAAATTGTTGATCCAACGGTGGCTGCTGATTTTACTGTTTTGTTAAGCCACCGTTGGATCAACAATTTTGTAAAATACTTAATAAATAGTAAAAAAATTCATAAAAATGTAAAATTTGGTCTCCAAGCACATATTAATATGGAGAACAAGATGAACGGTTTGGATCGGCCATTTGGATTTTGAATTTTAAATTTATGGTCCAATGCACAAATCCCTCCATGCATTGCAATGCACCATAGCCCATCTCTCTCTCTCTATATATATATATATATATATTCTCAACTTTAATGATGCCTCTATAAATTCAACTTTAATCAGAGAACATCTAGAATTTTAGCATATATGCTAAACTTATCATCTCATTTTTCCCTTGCTGATGCATGAATTAAACCAGGTTTGATATCTAACTATCTTATTTAAATGCTAAGCTTGTACAACATTAAAAGTATTTTAAGCAAGAAATAATAATAAATAGATGTTCAAACTCCAAAACATTAACAATTGGCCATCGGTGAAGTGCATTATTGGTGTGGGCCATGTGTTTCATTTTCTTTTTATTGTAATATATACAAATTAATCACCACTGTATTTTATTTTAAAGGTTTAAAAAATTAAAATTAATAGGCTACTTTCCTCTCAAGTCCAAGTGCATGGGCCAATGATGTTGATGATAAGTAGCATGCGTAAATTATTGGATTCCACTATTAATTAGAAGCTGCTTTGCTCTTTAAGTCTCCCTCTTCTATCTCTTTCCCAATATCTGACTCCCTTTCCTTGATATCTAAAAATTAAGATATTACTTAATTACCATAACATCGCAAAAATCAGTCACTTTTGTGATAATCATTCAACATCGATTGCTAAATAAATCGGCTGATTGTTTCGATTCAGCTTCGATTTTACCGGTTTTCTGTACATAACTCACCCACGCGAATAAATCTGCAATAAATTGGTTTGAAAGATGGCCGAGGGTATAGTTATATTTGATAAGTTATGAGTTAAATAAATTATGAATATATACACATAATTTTAATAAAAACGAATTAATTAGCCGCATATATTTCTGATTAATTGGCCGCACACTGATTAATCACTGGCGGTACTATGTCCGTCCGACAAGCGCATACCGTTATTTACAACACTGGCTCTAACTCGTTTCACCTTTTTTCTCATTATCTCCCCGTGAAATGGAGGCCTCCATTTTTAAGGCACATCTCATTATTTATTCTGCAGTAGAAAAAAAATACTTGAGAAAAAAATATAATAAATATTTTATTTTTGTAATATATAAACATGAATCACTTGATTTTAATGATTTTAGTGCTTATTTTACTTTTTTTTTCCTTTTTTTTAAGTGTGACAGATGACTTAAGCCGAATCACATAAATAAATTTATTAATTAATACGGACACTTTTTTTTTATCAGTCACTACCAGTTAACACAACATAATCTAAGTATTTTAATATAATTTTTTACTGTTTAGTAATCATTTTACAGTAGAATTTTTCTTTCCTTAAAATTCATGTTCATAAAATAAGCTAATTTGTTTAAAATTTATTTCTCTCTCATACATTATTCGTAGCCGGTCCTGGTGCTGTGCAGCTAGAGCGACTGCCTTGGACCTCAAAATTTAAGGGGCCTCAAAAAAAAAAAGAAATTATATATATAAAAATATTAATTTGTATATATTAAAAATAAATAAAATATTACGGTCCAAATTTTGTATATCTAAATGGCTCAATTTTTTTTATAAATAGATATGATATATTGGCATATCAATAAAAAATTAGACAGGCTAATCATTTCTAGGGGTGTTCATTGGATCCGGTTTAGTCGGTTTTGAACCAAATCGAATTAGTTTGGACTAAACGGTTCAGTTTTTTCGGTTTAATAGTTTGATTTGGTTTTTTTTTTTAAACTTAATTATAACTTCAGTTCGGTTCAGTTCGGTTTGGAAATATTCAAAACCGAAATAACCGAACTTACCGAATTTTTTTATATTATGAATTTGGTATGGACTGCCCCGGTCTATTTCTTAATACCCCGGCTTATTTCTTAATCAATTGGTTTAAATACTTTGGTTTATTTCTTAATATACTTCGGTTAATTATAAATCAATTGTTTTAAATAAAAAATATATATTTCAGTTTGAACCGAAGAAACTGAAGAAACCGAAATAAAACTTTAGTTCGGTTGCAATGCTAAATCGGTTCGGTTTGGTTCTATTTTTGAAACCAAATTATAACTTTGGTTTGCCTAGTTCGGTCCGGTTGAAACCAAACCGAACCGATGAACACCCTAATCGCTTCCATAAGTACTTCAACACCATATACTTATAAGTCGTTTTTGTGTTTTAAAAGTCCAAATAGTCGATTCAAACTGTTCAACATGATATCCATATTAAAACGTGCTTGGAGACCAAATTTTACATTTTTTTATTTTTTTTACTATTTTTATGGTAAGTATAAAATCATTGTTTTTTATGGTTCAGAATCTTCTGAATCAATGGATTTTCTATCTATCTTAAAAATAGTAAAAAAATTCTAAAAAAAATAAAAGTTGGTCTCCAAGCACATTTTAATATGGATATCATATTGAACAGTTCAGATCGACTGTTTGGACATTAAAAATGCAAAAATAACTTAATAGACATATAGTGTTAAAATACTTATAAAAGTGTATTTGCCGATCTCATAAAAAATTTGTATATATAAAAGGTCTAAAATTTCCTCCCGCTGGACCCCAAAATCCAAAATCGGCCCTGACACCAATATCGCAATTAATACCCGCTTTGAAGCTTCTGAAGAGAACACATGCAATTAATACCAGATCTATCACAATTGACGACCGAGTTGAAAGGTCTTCTAAGTGTCATAATGAACCGCACGAGCATCATAAAAAAATATCACTCATTCTCATCGAAATTGAGAGATCCGAATTAATAAGCCCTAAATAATTAGTGCACATCGAACACACACACACACACACACATATATATAAGTTAGTACACTACTAGAATTCACTCTTTTTTCATGCTCCCGAAAATAGCTTTTTCCAAGGGATTACTCTTGAAAAAAGCCCAAAAATCGTCATTTTCAAGCGCTATCCTTGAAAATACTACCGTTGATAATACCCTCCTTGTAAATAGTCAGTATTTCCAAGGGGACCGTTGGAAATACTATTTTCTAGCTTTTTTCAAGAGACTACCCTTGAAAAAAGGGCCGTTGGTAATACCTTCAAATTTGACCACTGTCTACATTATTTTCAAGGGGAGCATCGTGGAGCCCACCAGATTATTTTCAAGGGGAGCATCGTGGAGCCCACCAGATTATTTTCAAGGGGAGGGAACATGGGTCCCACTTGAACATTTCCAAGGGTGACACCCCTGGGACCCACTTGAGTATTTTCAAGGGCAGTTTATGGAGGACCCACCCCAGCAAATTCATGGCCAACAAAAGTGGGCCCCACCTGGTCAGATGTTGGTGCTATTATTTGAATGGGTTCGTGCATTTTTTTCATGAAAATACTAGCCTCCTTTTTTTTTGTACCAAAATGCTTTCATTGGATAATTCTCTCGGTACCAACCCAATATTCCTTTACAATCCCCAATTCACATTCAAACTGATAACACATCTTACAAATCAATAGAAAACACATTGAGAAAAGATATTGCAAAGCATTTAATAAGCATAAATCATTAATATAATCAACACATTGTATCAAAAGAAGATGAAAAACCCTTTACAACACAGTATTGTGTGCTTGCACACTACTAATATACTCAAAATATATCCACTATGCTATGAGTTAACAAAAATTCACATAATAAGTTACCACCTAGTTTGTTGATATGCTAGAAGTTGTAAATTCACCAAAATGTGCACTTTCGGACACCTAGTTTGTTCTTTACCTTGTTGCATCAAAGTCACCAATATAACAATATTGGGAAGCACTTATCCCACCATCCGGCCCCTACAAAAATTAATAATAAATGACAATGTAAGAAAACAGAGCTCAAGTATTTAATTTTTCAAACAACAGTTCCAAAATTGCCCTTCTTTGCTTACTCCTTCATATATGCAATTAAAAACTAAGCATAAGATTGAGTGCTCGTGCAATACCAAGCAACTGAAATATTCCAACATAATAAGATTGCAGTTTTCCAGTACATGTTGACTAATTATTTTATCAAAATGATATTAACTAAACACATTGTTCATATTAAAATGAGGTATATGACTACAAATACGATCTACTATTTCGGCAAGGTACATTGAGTTTTAGAACAATTATTACCAATTTCTGATTTTTCTACAAATTATAGTGAATTTTCAAAGTTCAGCACTTAAACACAAGTTCCAGCTCAAAAACAACATGTCGGTATCAAACTAACCATGAAAGGAACTTAAATTTAACATAGCTCTGGGTCATTAAATGAATTGAAATTAATTGAGGGTGTAGTTCATGACTCCTTGAAACTTTAGACACCAAGAACACTTCATTGAATCTGCGGTATGTTCTACACAAAAATGACAAGGCAGCATGCTAGAAAACATGAAAAACTGGTACCAGCTTAGGTTGGTACATAATCTGATCTGCACAAAAACACTAGTTCGACCTAGCTAGAAAATTTAGAAAATAATGAAACTTAACAGAGATGTAGATCATGAGTTTCTTGAATTTCAGAGACCAAGAACACCCAATTCAGAGTTATGAGCTGTTCTACACAAAATTCACAAATCAGCTTGTCAGGAAATTAAAAAAAAAACAGCAAACAGTGCCTGGTTCAAAGGAGCAAAAGCATACCCAAAATACTCCTAAAAATCCCACCAAAATAACAAAACACCCATAGACCCTCCATAAGCCTTGCGGTGACCTCGAAGTAGACCCTTATATGAAGAAAACCGAAATGAGAATGCTAAATATGATGAACAATCATGCTGAAAAATAGCACTATCTTGCCTCTTTGTCAATTGAATAAAACCTAAGGGCTTGATTGATAACTTCCCTAAATTCTTGGAGACCTAGACAAACATGTATACAAGACAGCCGCAAACTTGAAAAAATTAAATCCGGTCACCAAAGTTATCAAATCATGTCTTGACACAACACCACAACTTTCTCATTTCAAGTCCAAATCAACCCCAAATGAACCCAAGTTAAATCCTTCATGTTTCTAAACCAAAATTGAGTATGTTCAAGCATCAGCCCACTCATGAAATTGCCAAAATACCCCTTCACTCGAACTCAAGTGGATTTTTCATGAATAACTTATATAGAAATATAGAATTGTGAAATGATAATAAATACACCTCCAAATGATAACAAATAGACAAGTATCTTTCAAATGACAATCACTTAGGCATACTTCTCTTGTTCTTTCAATTTGTTTAGGAGCCTTGATCTTTAGATTGAAATAAAATAAAACTTCACAATTAGCTGTCTAGCTCTCCAAAATTAATAGTTTTGGAATAAAAATTAACCTATACTCTTGTTGGGAAAGAAGAAATTAAGTATTTCAGCAAACAACCCACTCGGCATAGAAGAAATTAAAGTTAACCTTCTTCGACGATGAGTCCTCCAGTGAGATGCATCTTCACAAATATCTTTCCAAGGTCCCAACGGAGGCACTTTCCTATAATCTCTAGCAAAATACTACAACCTTTCAAACAGGAACTTTGGTGAAAAATCAAATCCAACACTCCAGCAATAACGAAATAGCTATGGCATTATCAGAAACTTGGAGAATGAAGGTCAGAGAAGAGAGAGAAAGAGAAAGCCTTGGATAAGAGCAAAAAACCTAGGACCAAGGAGGCGGAGGTCGGAGACGCGGACAGCTGAGTATGCCGTGTGCGGCACGTCTGGGGGGTGGGCTGGTCGTTGTGCGACGCGTCCGAAGACGCGGATCGCTGAGTACGGCAGTACGCCGTGTGCGATGCTTCTCTGCCTCACTGGTGGGGATTAGGTTACGATTAGTGACTCAGAGAATAGGAAGGGCGCAATTGAAATTGAAGGACTTGGGGAATTATGGATCGTAATTGAAGGGAACCCCAATTGAAGAGGGAGAAGTAATTTGGCAAAATTTTCGTTTCGCGCTTAAATGGACTTAGAGAATAGGAAATGGGGGAATTATTTTCCAAAATTTTCACTGAGCGCCTCAGTTTGTCAAAAATTTCGCTATTCATATCTGATGTGTCACGTGGGACCCATTTGTCATCCTCTATTCTATTTCCGATCCAGAATCAATACATAAGATAGGTGATCATATTCATTGATAATCAAAACAACACATTTTCAATCAGACGGTTCATATTTACATATCTATGAATTAATTAATGCTTGCACAGCAAAAAAATATTAAAAAATTAGAAAGAAAAAAGTTCAATTTTTGTACGACTTATAAGGCCAAATCATACTCGTAATTTCAATTTTATAAACTTTCATTGTTATTTGTCCTTTCAAATTTAACAAATATATATGGACCGTTCATTTTGACGTGAACGATCAACGGTCGATATAAAATGAAATGATTCCAAATTTGTTTGGAAATGATCAAGAGAAAATATTGAATCTAACAAATATAATTTTTTTTGCAGTTTTATTATGTCCTGGCTTCGATCCGATGTGAATTGTTTATAGCCTTTCGATGTTTCAATATTCCGTCGACTAGATAGATATGTAAATAAAAATATTTTTTCGTGAAACTTTGCTGCAAGAGAATAAATACAGTGCTCTTTAATTTGAACGATTCCGATCGACTAGCGGACAATATATTCCCGTACACCTTCA
This sequence comes from Carex rostrata, assembly GCF_964058835.1. NCBI lineage: Eukaryota > Viridiplantae > Streptophyta > Magnoliopsida > Poales > Cyperaceae > Carex > Carex rostrata. The sequence continues at coordinate 1,015,970 of NC_135951.1, forward strand.
TTAACTCACATAACTAGAGTTTATGAACATAAGACATAAACTATAGCTTTGTGAGTTAATGAAGGTGTACGGGAATATATTGTCCCCTAGTCGATCGGAACCGTTCAAATTAAAGAGCACTGCATTTATTCTCTTGCAGCAAAGTTTCACGAAAAAATATTTTTATTTACATATCCATCTAGTCGATAGAATACTGAAACATCAAAAGGCTATAAACAATTCACGTCGGATCGAAACTTAAACATAATAAAACTTGAAAAAAATTATGTTGGTTATGTTCAATGTTTTCCCTTGATCATTTTAATACAATTTTGGAATAATTTCATCGCAGATCAACCGTCAAAATGATAATGGAAAAATGAACGGTCCGTAAAAGTTTGCTAACTTTGAAGGGACAAATAATGATAAAATTATTTAAAATTGACAATTATAAGTATGATTTGACCGTAGAAGATGTAAAAAATCTTTAAAAACAATTTTAAATTTTTTTTCATATTATTTGTTGTACATGCCTTGCCTAATTAGTAAATATCTATGTTCCGAGCCATATGATAAGCAATGAATGGTTCTGATGTGTTCATTTAGGCGATTTTATTAACAGAGCAGTTTTGAATCTATGCAGCACACAACCTATACAATTTAAAGAGTGTCCAATATATTTAACAAACTTCTTGTAGCTAAAACTGCTCTGCTAAAAATTTTACTTGTCAATTTTTTTTTGTATCCCGTCTAATCCAGAGAGGGCCAGAGGGATTCCCTTTGTGATAAATTCATATTCTCCTTGGCTGAATTTTTCTGTTCTTACAACCTTCTCCCCTTTTCGTTTCCCTCTAAAACCCCATACAACAAAACCATCTAGTGTAACATTTTTTTATTCACTACCTCTCTCTCTCCTCGACTCCTCCCCTCTTTACTTCCGCCAATTCAGATGATCAGCTGCTGTGATTAAAGAAACCATTGCTCCCAAGTTTGAAATGGGCGAATCAAACTCACAATCGAGTCTGATAATGACAGTGCTAAGGTTTATTTGTTTAGTTTATCTAGCTATTTACCGGTGTTTGATAGTGTGCACACATGGTGTTTGATGAAATGACATATGTGCACAAGTTTTAGTAAACCGATAATTTTTGCCCGCTCGATCGATGTCTGTGATCAATGAATTGTTGTCGATTTCTTGTGTTAGGTGAAACAAATTTATGGTTTGATTGCAATTTTTATAGTTGTCTATTTGATTGCAATTTTTGTTGTGCATATAAGGTGTTTGTTGAAATGCCCTCTACAAATTAAGACTACCTATTGACATACTCTTGTTTTTTCAGGGGGCTAATGTACGCTGTCAAAGAATTTAGATGAAGATGTTTATATCTTGGCCTTGTATGCTACAACTCACATGAAGAATCTAGATGCAGATGTTTATAGCTTGCCACTGCTCTTACAAACCCAACGAAAGTTTTCAAAATATGCTAATTATATGCGTAAATTTGTAACTTTTAGATGACTTGTATGCAAATTATCTAGAGAAAACTGAACCAAATTAGTTATCGTCACCAACAATGTAATGTATGGATTCACAGGGATTTATTTTAAATTTCAGATTCAGGAGATCGGGTCAGTTCTAATTATGGTTGACTTTGAAATAATGTGATTGATTCACACATGGGTATAATGTTGAAATGAATTAGAATGGTAATGATTGATATTGAAGGACCTTTTATTTTTCTTGATTGGATCTGAAACCCTATTTTTCTACTCTCCACCACATCAGTTTTCCTTTAATGTGGCACTGATTTACAAGGCCTCGTACCAGCGTCATATTTTTACTGTTAGTAGTTTAGATGATATATTAGACTTATTTGGGCAGACTCTAAACATAGTTTTACTTGCTGCTTGTTGTCAATTTGGAGATAAGGATTTGCTTGTTATGGGATTAAAGAATTCGAAAGAATGTAAACTAGTGTTTTCCTAATTTACAGTCTTCTTGTTATTATCTTGTACTTAGTGAAATGACTTATCTTATCCATGACCTCACTTTATTCAAAAAAGAGAGCTGACATTGCTTTTTTTTTGCCTCTTAGTCTAGTGGTACGACTAATTAAATAAAAATGATGTATGAATTAATTACTATTTTTGAATGATATGTATAACTTAAGCTTGCGCTTTTGTCCATTAATTATAATTTATGGCACATCCATCACAACTCCGTTTCACATGTCCCACATTCTATTTTACCCGATTTAATTTAATTAGAGTATATTTCATTGTTTTAATTATATATTCACTCGTTCCCAATATTCATTCAAAAAATTGATATAATTTCTTTAGTTTATATTATTAATTATACTTTTTCTATTAATCCGTAAATTTTGATGATCCGTACTCTCGTCCGATTGTGTCCCGCAACGCCTACTAGTGCATGCCGACCACGCTCACACAAAAAGGAGTCCGGATCCCCTAAAATAATTCAAATTTTGTGTTTAGATCCGGACTATTCGATTAGAATTCCAATCAATTAAATCCGATGTAGATGTACGGAGTCTTTAATATTCGTTCTAGAGCAAATCGAGCGGTCCGGATTCAAACTCAAAATTTGAGTTACTTTATGGAATGCTTCGGATCTCGTGTTATATACCTACGAAAATCTCTTAGAAATCCTTTTAGATCCATGGACTTATTGTTATCTACCTGCTGAATGTTTGGTCATGAAGTCCATATCACAAAAAGATTCGAAAGGAATAATTGAACAAAAATCATAGAAAATGGGGACAATTTCACAGAGGAGAAAGAATCCATCTAGTTAGACTATTTACACGGGTAATTAATTTGCATTTTCCTTTTGAAAAGATTGAACTCTTTTTTTCATAAATCCATAAATTTTGTTTTCAGTGAATGTAATGATTTTACAAGAATGTATAATTCGATTTAACTTTAATTTTTTTAATATTAATTTTTAATATATTTCTGACACTCTCTGAATAAAATTTAAGAAAACACTCCAAATATTATGATTAATTGTCTACAGTAACCGGAGAAAAACCAATATCGATCTTTTTTAGAGAAGACAAAAGAGAAAACCAGAGTATTCCACACGCATTTGAACTACCAAAAGTGTGATGGAGTGTTTTCCATGCATCAAATGATCCCAAGTCACATAATAAGCCACATAAGCCATCTCTATATCCACATAAATCTTCTCTATATCCATGCATCGAATTTTTTGCAATAAATTAGAACTAACCGAATTATTGATTATATTCCTTATGCAATATCTCAATTCTTAGTCACAAATGTCTGAAGGAACTGATTTGGCTCCTTATATAGAAAATGTGTAAATAAACTGAATTTTATATTTACTCAATTCTCTCTATATATGACATAAAATAACACTTCATCTTTCCGGTTCTATATAAAATATAAAATACATATATATCTAAAATAAAATATTCTGAACTTTGTCGGTGACATAAATGAGCTACAGTTAACCCACTGTTGTATTTCTAAAGATGCAAAAATGAGCTACCATAACTAGTTATCCACAAAAACCGGAGAAAAACCAATATCTTTCAGAGAAAACCAGAGTAATCCTTACGCAATTGAACTACCAAAAGTGTGATCGAGTGTTTTCCATCCTAATGTGACTATACTTTATAGCCACATAAATCTTCTCCATACATATAGCTTCAGTCCATATGTTGACGCCATCAAGTCATAAGTCAAGTCAATACATAATCTAATTGAGAAATTAAGTGCTGATCGTTAGAATTGAGGTGTGGATAAATAGTCTAAGATCCTCTTGGGAGGCTTATTATAGACCTCATTTCCATTTGTCATAGGTCAAAAGTGATACTTGATGAAATGCTTGAGCTAAAGGTGACATGTGTTTCCCATCTTCTATGAAAATTATATGAAGATTAATTTTTAGTTCTTTTTTATTGTGTGCACTACTACAGAATAAGTGATTGCACACGGACATAAACAGACGAGCTAGACGGATTTTCCTGCCACGTGGAATGCGAGGGTTTATAAATTCCTGAATATTTACACACGGATATTTACCCGTGTACAATTCATGATAGCTACACGTATTATTACATAAATAACAGTGTACAATTCCTTGACAGTGGCTCTCTCCATAACCGAGCTACACGGATTCGAAAATAAAAAGCCGTCTACGATGACTATTCTACACGGACATTCATCTAAATATCCGAGAATATTCAATTTGTCCAATGAAACTGAACATTTTTTCTGGTACATACAAACGACATATGTTTATTTATTTAATAAAGGGTAAAATAAATTTTAATAGAATAGGCAATAACTTGGGTAAATTTGTAAAATTTTGAAATTTAAAGGAAAAATACGTAATTTTGAGATTTTTTTAGGTTCATACGAAATTTAGAGGTAAAATTGTAATCAGCGGTACACTGTTGATGGCCTTAATTATTATTATTTATAAAATTATGTTCTTAGTTATTGAGAATGCATTATATAGCTCCATTGAACTCAACATGGGCCAACCCTTTGTTTGAATTCATATGTGGAATTTTTTGTTTTGGACCTACTTTAGCTTGATGGGCTTCAGTTTCGTCCGATCCGCTTTAAGATTTGTGTTCCGCTTTAATATTTCAACATGTCTAATATAAATTTGTACTGATTTAAATTTAGTTTTTCTATATTAAGCTGTGTACTTTTTTATGTCTAACAATGGTACTTGAGAGTAATGTTTTACCAGGAACAAGAAAGCCACACATTCTATCTATCTACTTTATAATCAACACATGCAAATTACAAATAAAATAAAAAAATCAACTACACTTAACCTAAATTTGTCCAATGAAAGTGAACATTTTTCTGGTACATACATACTTCATATGTTTATTTTTTTTTAATAAAGGGTAAAATGAGTTTTAATAGAATATGCAATACTTTGGGTAAATTTGTAAAAAAAATTGAGGTGCATACATGAAATTATCCCATAAACAAAAAAACAAAAAAAAACAAAAAAAAAACTAAATGAACTTAATACAGCAAAGGAAGTTAAAAGAGCAATACTTCACCCGGAATGAAACAAGAAAGCCACACATTCTATTTCTCCTATATAATCAACACAAACAAAGTAAAAAGAAAAGGAAAAGGTCAACTACACTAAACCATAGACCTAATTTCATACAAAAAAAAAATCAAGTTAAACGGGTCACTGCCTGAGACCCGACTCCATTGAGTCTAGAATTGGGCTGGTGTCTCTTAGTTGGGTTCGATTGCGACTTTGACTTGACACATAAACGGTCTCAATTTCATTTCTTCTCATGTTAAACGACCCGGTATTAGCTGCAACTTGGGTGGTGCTTTGTGCCAATGCCAACTCTTGGAAGTATGCATGGGGCCAAAACCCTAGCAAATATTTCAAATATTTAATGAAGGTGCACAATTATCTTTCTTTTTTACATTTTCATACAAATCTATTGCTCAATGATGCTATGCATAGTGTGGATTGGTCCATACTATGGATCAATATACAGAAGAAACAGTGAACCATTCAACATGATCTCCGAATAAAAATGTACTTGTAGATCAAATTTTACAGTTTTAAATTACTTTTTACTATTTTATAGACCATTCAAAATTAGTAATTTTCTACCTATTTAACAAAAAACAAATAGTAAAAAAATGTAATATTTAGTCTGCAAATACATTTTCACATGAAGATCATGTTAAACCGTTCAAATAGACTATTTGAACTTTGAAACAAAGATATTGATTCATAGTACGGACCAATCTACACTAAGCATAGTACCATAGCCTCACTCTTGTGTCTCTTTACAAATAAGAATTAAAAGTGAGATCGAATTGTTGGTTATAACTAAGTATTTTTTATGAGGAGAGCAAAGTACCGTCTACATCATAAGGGGCAGGGAAGAACTGTAAATAACAAAATGACGCTATCGCAGTTCCTGCAAAAAAGTTCATAGAAATTAGAAGTACAGTAAAAAAATCCAGAAATGTGCAGAGATATATAACATGTAAATCCCATTATTGATAAAATTTGACAGATATACCTAATACCTAGAATCCATATTTTGCATCTTCGTGGAATTATTTTATACTTCAGGGGTGGAAATGTAAAAATTTCACAAAGTTATATTATTCTTCATTGAATTATTTTATACAAGTTTTAAGTACAGTAGAAAAACCAGAAATGTGCAGAGATGTATCTGTATTCTGCATCTTCATGAAATTATATTATACTTCAGGGGTGGTAATGCGAAAAAGAAAATTACCAATAAGCCCTCCAGCAAAAACATCTTGCCAGTGATGCCAATAGTCATCTACACGAGATACTCCTACAAGTGCTGCTAAAAGTAGAGGCGCCACAACCGGGCACACTTTTGCAACATGGCCCTGACGGTCAAACAAATTTATTTTTCCGGCCAGATACCAGGCAAGAAATCCTAACCCCGCAAAAGACCCTGTAATGTTATGAAATACAATTTAGCATTGTTTCTGCCAAAAATGAAAACAAATATTTCTACAATAATTTATTCCTAGTACAAAAAAATGAAATCCTAATCCCGCAAAAGACCCCGAAATTAAAAATCAGTACAAATAACAGAAACTAAATTAAAATCAGAACAAATTGATTCCTGGCATGCTGGAATTAAGAATCGATTAGTTTTCATTTCTGAAATAATTAAAATCAGTACATAATTACATATTGATTTGTTTTCATTTCTAAAATATTTTAATTTAGAAATATGGCATACATGAAGTATGGCCGCTAGGAAAGCTCTTGTGGCCTTCCTTTATAACACTCTTTTCGCCATGGCATATAACATCTGTTGTTACATTATCATAAACCTGGAACAATAAATAGAAAAATCAACTACCCAGTACAATATTTTTATCGAGGACAAAAAAAAAATATGAAAATATAGTGTTATAATGAGTGAGGCTTGTGGTAATATGATCAAATTTCATATTTTTTTTTAGAATGTTTTTACTAATTTTTTAGATAGTAATTGAAAATTCTGGACCATCCAAAAGCAATGGTTTTCTACCTATCTAAAAAAAAATAGTAAAAACATTCTAAAAAATAGAGATATGTAATATGCATAGACCCATAGCCTCACTCGTGTTATTATTTTCACTTTATATCTTGTCTGTGTAAAAAGGATATTTATTTACATCTTTGCCATCAGGAAAGCAGCGCCAGAAAAAATCAGGCCTTGGTCGGCCAACCCCACCTTTGATCGCATCAGTAATTACCGCAGTTATAAGCACAGAAAATAGAAGTCCTGATTTATAACAAGAGAAATTTAGAGGATCAATTTAACAAATTAGTTTGTTTAAAGAACTCTCGCTCAATTAATATTTTACCGTGGTTCCCTATAGCACTCAGCAGTGTGATGCGAAATGACCAATTGCCCTTAATAACTTTGTAAGTTAGATATTTCCCCCATCAAAATTTTAAAATTGGTTATTCCCCAATGTAAACTCACTCATTTGATTAATATCCTCATTTCATAATTTAATCAAATGAAAACACAGTTTCATATTAATAAAAAATGACCATTTTACCCTTATCTTCATGATAACTAACTTTTATATTTTGATAGGGAAATATCTAAATCGCAGAGTTATGATGGGTATATACATATACAAATTCTTCTAATATGTTTGTATGATCTCCACTAAAACATATTTTGACCAGTAAATAATTTAAAGATAGTTACCGAGTATAGCATGATGCAAGTCATATACATTATTCTTCTTAAAATAAATCCCAACAAATATCACAATCAGCAATATTATTGCTATTATCTAACAATAACAAAATAGACAAAAATTAAAAATTACTCCAATTAAAATACAAAATTTATATACCAAGGGATACAGTAACAACGTACCGGCACAGCCCAGAATGGTACGGTTTTGCCCTTTAGTGAAGACCTCAAATCTGTCATCATATCTCTTGCCACAAATCGGTGAAATGGCTCAATTATATTCAGTAAATCATCGGTCACGGCTAATAAAATAAGTATGATCCAATCATACATGTAAAATCTCGGCACAGTAGATCCATGCAATCGAATCGTGTGATCCATGTGATCGCACCGTAACAGCCGATTTTTCCTTCTATGGTTAGACCCTTATCTTCAAAAAATAAAAAATTTATGAAACTTTGTACAATGAAAGATGAAATAAATGCTCACCAACATGCAAATATTCAGAGATAACAATAAAACAGTGCTGACAAAGTAAAATGTACGAAAAATGACGGAGCTGACAGTACAATTGCCACAATAAACTGGTACAAACTAATATACTAGAGCACTCCAAATTGTAAATTCTACTCTGTAGAATAGTAGGAGGCTGTTGGAAATGTGACTATATGCTGCCGCCTTTTCTGGTACGAAAACTGGCTTTTACTTTATGAATTGCAATACTCGTAGAGAGAAACAGAATTTCTGAGAAAATACTGGTAAACAGAAACAGATTTCTCAAAATGCTCAATTGTACTTTCTAATACACAAATTACAGTTTCTAAAAAACTATAACATTCCTAAATAAGCATCACAACTTTCCTAAAATAACATCCCACTAATTTACTAAAATAACAACCCACTATGTCAACTATTTCTAAAATAACTATATTCTGGAAATTACCAACGCAGATTTCAAGAAACTACGGTGGATTTAGATCACGCAAAATCATGAATTGGATCTGATATTTGCATAATTAAATACATGACAATTAATATAAAGCTAGTTAGATCACGCAAGGAATTAACATACCTAAACAAAAAGAGTAATGAAAAGACCACATCATCTCTGAAACTGACCTTGTGCTTATATTGGTGGTGAAAGCTTCCCCTTGTCAATGTGCTTGAATTTGTGCCACTCAGAACCCGTGTCTCCTAGGGTAGCAATCTCCTGAAACAGCTCCTCACTACACTTAATTGCTAGCTTCTGTGGCATTATTGTCATCAAGTAATCTGAGAGGGATTCAATTTCAAAATCAACCAAATTTGTTTTGACTTCAAATTTGAATATAAATGCACAATATTTGTCATATTTTGCTTTTCACTAATGCAAATTAAGAAAAATATCAATTAAAGTGCTTGAAAAACCTATCTCTTAGTTTGTTTTATTGTAGAACCAGAATGCACAACAATAAAATATGTATGACTGCTTGCAGAGATATTGTATGCATCTAATGAATGAGAAAATTGAGATATAAATCTATTTGAGATAGTTGTCCCAAAACATATTTTGCTCTTTTATAGTAAATGGTATCACAGTTAAAATCAGGAATCATGAGAAAGAAAACAGGGGTCAAAAACAGATAAGAACAAGCTAGACAAAAACCAAGCTCACTTGAAGACAAAAACAGGGGTACTGTACTTGTCACTCCCTTCAAAGATATTTTTCATGGTTAAATCCTAAGAAAATTATACAACAAATAAGCGTTAGACCCTTATTCTGAATTTTTTTTTTTTTTATGAAATTTGTACAATTAAAGATGAAATAAAGGCTCACCAACATGCAAATTTCAGAGATAAGGGCAAAATAGTGCTGACAAATTAAAATGTATGGAAAATTATGGAGTTGACAGTAGAATTGCCACAATTAACTGGTACAAACTAATATAATGGGCACTCTGAATTGTAAATACTATACTCTGTATAATAGTAGGAGACTGTTGGAAACGAGACTATACGCTGCAGCCTTTTTTGATACGAAAACTGGGTTTTACTCTATGAATTGCAATACTTGTTGAGAGAAACAGAATTTCTGAGAAAAAACTGGTAAACAGAAACAGATTTCTCAAAATGCTCAATTGTACCTTCTGATACACAAATTACAGTATTTAAAAAATATAACGTTCCTAAAATAAGCATCACAAATTTCCTAAAATAACATCCCACTAATTTACTAAAATAACAGCCCACTACATAACATGCTAAAAATAACTAACCAATGCAGATTTCAACAAACAATTTTGAATTACTTCTCAACAGAGACTACAGTGGATTTGTCAAGCGAAATCATGAATTGGATATGATATTTGAGCAATTAAATATATGACAATTAATATAAACCTAGTTAGATCACGTAGAGGAATTAATATACATAAACAAAAAGAGTAATGATGAGATCACATCATCTCTGAACTAACCTTGTATTTATATTGGTGGTGAAGTTGAATGGTGTCTTCTGGTATGTAGCATAGAGTGATTCATCCGATGTGGAAAGCTTCACCTTGTCAATGTGCTTGAATTTGTGCCACTCAGAACCCGTGTCTCCTCGGGTAGCAATCTCCTCAAACAGCCCCTCACTACACTCGATTGTTAGCTTCTGTGGCATTATTGTCATCAAGTAATCTGGGAGGGCTTCAATTTCAAAATCAACCAATTCCATTCTTTGTAATGATTTAAGGTTCTCCAAAGTTCTCAGATTTGGGCATTCTTCAATCTTAACAAATGAGATGCTGGGTATATTAGAAATCCTTACCAAGTTAGGATTGCCACTAATAAAAATTTCTTTGGTTGTTGGGAGGTTCTCTACGGTAATCAGGTTGTCAGCACGGTCAATTCTTACACGGTTCAAGGAAGTAGCATAATGTGAAAGACCCTCCGGCAGAGATCTCAACTGGGGACAAGCTTTAATATCAAAATCCGTTAGTTTGGGCATGGCTGGTTGTCCCTCATTCCACTTCCACTCTTTCCAATTGGGCATATCTGAAAAGTATAGTTTACTCAATTTGGGAAATGCAGGCTTGGCAAGACAACTAGTTGCTACTGTTTCTCTGCTTTGGATATCCCCCCAAAAGAATTCTTCTCCCACACTAACCACTGAATAGGCACCTTTTATTCGAAGGAAATCCAAATTGGGGAGTTGGCCTAATGGGGCAAGCCCCTCAAAGCAAGCACACTTTGCAATAGTAAGATATTTCAAGTTTGGAAGGGCGGCTCCCAGATTCAACCAATTAGGAAGATGTCTACCAAAGTAACCATGAATTATCATATCATCTACAGAACGTGGAGGACAGAGCTCATTTAAAACATCCTCAGTTGCCATCTTCTTCTCCTTAGTTTGGGAAAGTTGTTCGTTCGAGTTCAATGAAGTGTAAGTAAGTTGAAGTTTTCTCAACTTATTTTTGGTTAATAGGGTAGCTCTTTTTGCTATGTTCCTATCAGATACACTCTCTAAGCCCACTAACCTAAGTTCAATGAGTTGTGATAGAGATTCTAGTTCGTCAAGGCTACTGAATCCCTCAAAACTATTCTTGTATGGCTGGAAGCCATATAAACCAATGAGCTTTTCTATATTCTTTAATCCCATTGGGATTGCCTCGACCTTTGTATTTATAAAACTAAGGCACCTCAGCTCTCGTAGATTACTAATGCTTTGGGGGATGTGGGACAACTCAGTGCAGTCTATACAATAAAAACATTCTAAATTTCTTAGATTTCCTAAGGAACTTGGAATATTTCTCAACTTCGAATTACTCACATCCAAGTATCTGAGATGCACAAGGCTAAACAAAGAATCTGGCAAGCTTGAGATATTGGACCGATGTAGATCTAAAATGCGAAGATTAGAAGCTGCTTTACATAGATCATGAAGTGCAACATCATGTTTATTACGAAGTACTAATGTTCTCACCTCTTTTTCATTTTTAATTACTTCAGCGTTCACCGCATCATTTCCTTCTATTGATAACCGTCGTACTTTCAGTGAATCATCAGACTTGGTTAAAACTTGTTTCTCCCTTAAAACATAGTTCTCATCTTTTCCTAATTGACGGGCAAAAGACCACAAAAGGTCATGCATTTTGCATCGTTCCCATCTAAAGTAGCTTTTAGTATGATCTTCCAAAAGATTTCGCACTATTAACTCTGTGTAATACAATTGGCCCAATTCCCAAAAATTTCCCTTACCTTTAAAAAAACCTTCTGCTTGCCACATATTGATTAAATTTACTTGATAAAACAGAAAATCTTCAGGATAGAGGGAGCAAAATATGAAGCATTGCTTCAAATGCGATGGAAGGTCCTCATAACTCAAATAGAAAGCACGATGGACATCTTCCGATAGCCCATTCATGAACCACACATGGCTTTCAAGAATTGCTTCCCAGTTGTCTCTCGTGTTGCCTTTTGTGCAGAGTATACCACCTATGCTTTTGATGGCAATAGGCAAACCATCACATTTTTTAACAATTTGCATTCCGATTTCCATGAGATCTTTAATCTCACTTTCAACTCCGTTTGGGGCTACCTGTCAAATAAGTGTGTAAACATAATTAGTTTGTAACTTTGTATTCTTTAATTTTGTCCTTCAAAATTAATGTCATGCATATCAGAAAATTTAAAGCTAGAAAGATTCAAATTTTACAGTAAATGACCAATCTAATTTAGTTCCCCATGGTCGAATATTTTGCATTAATTGGAAATTTTTTTAAAAGTGCTATATCCGACTGTATTTCTTTTTCAACAACTAAATATAAAACTATACTTTTAATTACACTAGTTGTGAACTGCTGCTTCAAATAACAAGAAACCGAAAACAAAAGTAGAGCAAATTTGAGCAGGTTAGCACATCTAATAAAATTCAAATTAGGAGTATATTGTAAAATACCATCATAGTTATAGTTAATACCTGTTTAACTAACAAGGACAAGCCATCCTCATCAGATAACTTGTTTACTTGATGTGATTTTATTGACTTCATTCTATTGGCAACTCTTCCATCCCGAGTTGTGACAAGTAACCTACTCCCATGTGCTCCGTTAGTCATGGGAACACGCAACAGGCCATCCCAAACATTTAGACTCTCTTCCCAAACATCATCGAGAATAAGAAGGAATTTTTTCCCCTTAACGAGCTCCTTGAGTAAGGGCACCAGCTCAGATCTTTCTTCGGCGTCACCATACCGACCTCCTGCCTCTCGGATCATACACTTTAAAATTTCTATTCCTTTCACCTCCTTTGAGACACAGACCCAAACTTTTAACTGAAATTCCTCATGAATTCTCTGATCATTGAAGATCCTTTTTGCTAAAGTGGTCTTCCCTATTCCACCCATCCCCACAATAGCAACAACACAAATTTTTTCTCGCACACGCTTCTCTTCTTCGATCAGCCAGTTCACTAGCAACTCAGTATCTTCTTCAATCTTTTCTCCCACAATATCATCTAGGACAACCGAGGGATCTGTCTTGTGGCTTATGATCGAGTCCACTCGGCAAACTCGACTAGAAGGCCCAGAAAAGATTTGTGATTCGGTTAAACCCAGTTCATGCTTTCTCTTCGCAATCCCCTCTAGTCTCGAATTGATATCCATGATTTTGGACCCAATCTTGTGAGCAAAGAAGGGGTTGCAGAAGCAAGACAGCAAAGGGATGCCACAACGGGTATTTGAAGGGGAATTTGAACTTGAGCCAGCAAGGCGTTCTGTTGCCTTGATCTTACAGAGGTCGATGATGTCATCAGCATCATACATGACATCCTTGAGCTGCATGAGCCAGCGCTCAACGGATTTGCTATTGCTCTGCTTCCTCTCAGCATCTGCGAGAACACATTGGATTTCATGAACGGTGTTGTTGAGCTTCTCCATCTGACCAGGGATTCCAAGCAGCATGTCCACCTCATCCTGCACCATTTGCGCGACAAGTTCACTAAACTTTGACAGGAAAGCATCGAGTATCATCGCCATTTTTGTTTTGAATGAAAGCTACAGCTAGTGTTCAAGAGGAAGAGAAAATGTAATGGGTATAGTTGGAGATCTTAGTAGTCCTTTTCCCCTAATAGCCTAAAAGAATATCATATTAAAAAATATATTCACACTTATCAATTGTAATCTAGAGGCACATACAAGCCATGTGAAGGCAACCATATGTGAAGGAAATCAGGTTTAATTTAATCTACATTAATTGAGGGCCCCGATCGACCGAACCCCAAATAAATGTTTCGTTCTGACCTCCGAATGAAAGCTGTATATTATCTCAAAGAAATAATATATAAGAAAAATACAACCTCCGATGGTTTTCCGAAAGTGAGATGTTTATAATATATGAATCTTCTTGGAATAAGTGTTTATTATTGAGAGAAATCCTAACTCGCAGACAAATTGTCCCTAAAACATTTTATTTAGAAAAAAATCAGAAATTGTCCCTAAAACATTTTATTTAGAAAAACATAAATTATTTTATAGAAGCATTCAATTAATGACACCGTATAATCCAAATGAATTATTGCAAATTAATTTGCAACTAATAATCATGTACGACCTTTAAGTTTTTAACGTTCAAAACTAACATATATATCACACAAAAGATCTTAAAATTGAACTTGAAGAATATATAATAGTAGACTCAATTGGGTCTCAAATATAATATGAGTATTTTGTAGACAAACTTTCATCCAGATTATTGAAATTTTTGATGAAATCCAGGTACACTTAACATATTTAATCTATCTTCTAATAAGTAGAATAAGATGTTTTTAACTCTAAAATCGATCGGATTGTTTTTTTTTTTAAATGACTAAACCAGACTGTTGAAATGAGATGTTTTTAAATGTGTTTCGGTGTTTTCTTTCTAAATGTCATTGACTCATTATGCAGATATATTAGAAGCTTTCTCCAAGGATTTCTTTTTTTTTATATATATAAATCCTGGTAGTGGCTACAAGCCTAAAAGGTAACCTTCTCCAAGTCCAAAAGCGTGAATTGTGCGCGTTGGTTGGTGTGCCAGCTTTAACTTGATTGTTATACGAGTCATAGTCGGTGATCTGTCTAGAAATTTTATATTTCCAAACTCTCTTTCGTGGAAGCCACTGTTTGAGATAAGAATTCACATTTTTTTAGGGGGAATTTCAAGTATACCCTCAAAAATCTCAAAATTATGTATTTCCTTTCTAAATTTCCAGTACTCTCGACTTTAATCATTTTATTATCTTTTATATCAAACCTCATTTTAAATTTATAAAATATATATTTTACTGTTTATTAAAAGTATAAAAAAATTATTATTTGTTTAAGAAAAATATTGATCTTATAAAATATCCATTATACCCTTTACTTTTTATACAATACTCATTTTATCCTCCAAAACCGGATACCCAGTATATCATTTATTCATTATAAAATATCAATTTTGTCCTTGAAAACCGATCAAATATAAGGCCTTAAACAAGCTACAAATTTTGTATGCTTTTAATGAAAGGTAAAATTGGTATTTATAAATTAAAATGAGTTTTAATATAAAAGACAATAAAATAGGTAAATTTGTGAGTTCAGAAAATTTAGAGAGAAAATACATAATTTTAAAATTTAGAAGGCAAATATGTAATTTTAATGTTTTTGAGGGTATACATGAAATTACTCATTATTTTAAAATAAATTATGAGTTTGATTTTGGACCGTCGTTTACACATTGACATGAACTTTTTTATTTGAATGGCACATTGACATGAACTTCAAAACTACTTGTTATTTTTTCATCATGTGTCATAAATTTTAAATAAACTTAAATTTTTAACTATATCAAAGGATATAAATTCTGAAGATAATTACTCTGGGTACACTTGACGTAACCCAGTATATATTAAAAAAAATTCAACCCCATCTCCGACTCTCCCTATTATATATGTACTCTCATTTTTCTGATATTTTCCATAAACTGCAAATAAGTAAACGGTTCAAATTTCTTTTGTTAGAACTTAGAATCATTTGTAACGGCACTTAATAAAGACTTGCAGCCAATATATAGACATTGTATTATCTATTGTAACTATGATAAATAAATCATAAAGAATCTAGCTAGCTCAAACAATTAACTGATTTTAACATGGTATGAAAGTGATTCTGATGCCGTACCAGAACAAACAACAAATTTCAAAGATGACAAAGGACTGACAATTTGGTACAGTAATTGATCCTAAATTCAATTGAGCATTAAATCTCTAATTTATTATGACGCGCGGATCCGGTTTATCCTATTCTAACCGGCTCCAAATTAAAATCTCAGATACAGATGACAACTTGCTGATCTTTTGTGTTCATACTGATCCGGACTAGTGCACTTCTATTCTATTATTTATTTTTCCCCACTGACAGCCAACTAGCATTTGTCGGTTAGTACACACTACACACTACACCTCTTAATGATAGAATTGTAGAAATTGAACCCTTATCAGCAAACATTTTTATTTTTACTTCTTTTCTTATTTCAAATTTGGTTTTCTTAATTTTTTTTTATTTTAGTTTCTGATTTATTTTCTTAAACTTCATATAACTCAATTATCCGATAATTATTCATATTTGTATTCGTGGATTATCTGTTTTGTATTTGTATATGTTTAAAGTGGATTTAATTTTATATTTTGATTTTAGCATTCAGTTATTATTTGTATTCTTATTTGTATTCGTATTCGCTCAATAAAAATAGATATGAATCTGATATTAAGCATGATCCTATCCGAATTCGCTCCATTCACACCATAGATGTATGGTAATACAATTAATTGTCCAATTGAAGTACAAATGAGACAGAAATTTCATATTTCTATAATGTCGTCTCTTTCGTGGAAGCCACCAAATGAGACAAAATTATAGAGACCCCTATAAAATAAAATATAGAACAAGTCAAGACCTCGCGTTTGCAAAGAAAAATATATTTATGGAGCTGTTCCCCTTGAAAAATATATTCAATAATGTCGTCTCTTTCGTGGAAGCCACCATCTATACAAGTAATGCTTCAAGTCATGCTTGTGAACTTTTAAATAATTAAGTGCATTTACCAATGCCTTAGGTCATGTTTATCTTTTCGAGATTTTGAATCAGCTGGCTGTTCAGTGTTCAGTAGGGAAATATCCATATTTAATTAGAAAATAAACTAGGTGCGTTATTTTCAGTAAAAGTTTATATAAATGAATGTCAGCTTGTTGTTGATATTGTTGTCTTATATATGAAGTTATATATAGGTATGTTGCTGCTGTTTTGAAGGTAAGTGTACAATGAGTTCATTATTTATACCAAAAGAAGAGGAAAAACGTGCATTCAAAGTTCAGCAGATTAAGATTTACAATACTTACAAATTGCATGTAATTGAAATTTCGTTGGAGCGGAGGTATAAGAACTCGTGTGAGTTAGTCGGCAATATTACATCGTAGTGTCATATATATTAGCGTCTATTTTTAATTTGTAACACCAGTATGGAGGGCATGATATGGCAGTATATCTGAAATTTAATGGAAGGACCAATGCATTACAGGAACAGAAAGAACTGACTGTTGAACTTTGAGCTCGATAGTAGTAAAGTTGTAAAGAAATTCACAAAAGTAAAATGTCAATAATTGGAGCATATGCGTCAACACATTCCATAGCAGTCGGAAGTTCCCTTTCGAGTGCTTTGGTAGATGGTTTCGTTTCAATTTTGACATGACATACTATTGCTTTATCCAATCTTCTATGAAAAATATATGAAAATCAATTTTATTTTATTTTTATTGTGTATTTGTGTGCTTGATATGTTTGTTACTGGTGCTTGATATGGTTTTGCAAGATGTGAATTGAATATTGTAAAATGTAAACTGGTTTAATGAAATTTAAAATAATCTCTACTTCTCCTTTATGCACTAAAAGTTTAAAACAAAGGACACTTGTAGCAACTTTAAACAGGCAATATCTAATATCTTGAATGTAATCTAATGGGCCAAGTTGTAATTAGATTTTTTTTTAAAGCCCAATATAAAAATTGTAATCAGGGGCACACTGTAGATGGCCTTAATTATTATTATTTTTGATCAAATTATGGCCTTAGTTATTACGAATGCATATGTGGAATCTTTTGTTTCGGACATATATACTTTAGCTTGATGGGCTTCAGTTTCGTTTAATCCGCTTTAAGATCTGTGTACAGCTTTAATATTTCAACACGTCTAATATAAATTTGTACTGATTTAAATTTAGTTTTTCTATATTAAGCTGTGTACTTTTTTATGTCTATCAATGGTACTTGAGAGTAATATTTTACCAGGAACAAGAAAACCACACATTCTATCTATCTACTTTATAATCAACACATGCAAATTAAAAATAAAATAAAAAATTGACTACACTTAACCTAAATTTGTCCAATGAAAGTGAACATTTTTCTGGTACATACGTACTTCATATGTTTATTTTTTTTATTAAAGGGTAAAATGAGTTTTAATAGAATATGCAATACTTTGGGTAAATTTGTAAAAAATTTTGAGGTGCATACATGAAATTATCCCATAAACAAAAAACAAAAACAAAAAAAAAACAAAAAAAAAACTAGAAAATGAACTTAATACAGCAAAGGAAGTTAAAGAGAGCAATACTTCACCCGGAATGAAACAAGAAAGCCACACATTCTATTTCTCCTATATAATCAACACAAACAAAGTAAAAAGAAAAGGAAAAGGTCAACTACACTAAACCATAGACCTAATTTCATACAAAAAAAAAATCAAGTTAAACGGGTCACTGCCTGAGACCCGACTCCATTGAGTCTAGAATTGGGCTGGTGTCTCTTAGTTGGGTTCGATTGCGACTTTGACTTGACACATAAACGGTCTCAATTTCATTTCTTCTCATGTTAAACGACCCGGTATTAGCTGCAACTTGGGTGGTGCTTTGTGCCAATGCCAACTCTTGGAAGTATGCATGGGGCCAAAACCCTAGCAAATATTTCAAATATTTAATGAAGGTGCACAATTATCTTTCTTTTTTACATTTTCATACAAATCTATTGCTCAATGATGCTATGCATAGTGTGGATTGGTCCATACTATGGATCAATATACAGAAGAAACAGTGAACCATTCAACATGATCTCCGAATAAAAATGTACTTGTAGATCAAATTTTACAGTTTTAAATTACTTTTTACTATTTTATAGACCATTCAAAATTAGTAATTTTCTACCTATTTAACAAAAAACAAATAGTAAAAAAATGTAATATTTAGTCTGCAAATACATTTTCACATGAAGATCATGTTAAACCGTTCAAATAGACTATTTGAACTTTGAAACAAAGATATTGATTCATAGTACGGACCAATCTACACTAAGCATAGTACCATAGCCTCACTCTTGTGTCTCTTTACAAATAAGAATTAAAAGTGAGATCGAATTGTTGGTTATAACTAAGTATTTTTTATGAGGAGAGCAAAGTACCGTCTACATCATAAGGGGCAGGGAAGAACTGTAAATAACAAAATGACGCTATCGCAGTTCCTGCAAAAAAGTTCATAGAAATTAGAAGTACAGTAAAAAAATCCAGAAATGTGCAGAGATATATAACATGTAAATCCCATTATTGATAAAATTTGACAGATATACCTAATACCTAGAATCCATATTTTGCATCTTCGTGGAATTATTTTATACTTCAGGGGTGGAAATGTAAAAATTTCACAAAGTTATATTATTCTTCATTGAATTATTTTATACAAGTTTTAAGTACAGTAGAAAAACCAGAAATGTGCAGAGATGTATCTGTATTCTGCATCTTCATGAAATTATATTATACTTCAGGGGTGGTAATGCGAAAAAGAAAATTACCAATAAGCCCTCCAGCAAAAACATCTTGCCAGTGATGCCAATAGTCATCTACACGAGATACTCCTACAAGTGCTGCTAAAAGTAGAGGCGCCACAACCGGGCACACTTTTGCAACATGGCCCTGACGGTCAAACAAATTTATTTTTCCGGCCAGATACCAGGCAAGAAATCCTAACCCCGCAAAAGACCCTGTAATGTTATGAAATACAATTTAGCATTGTTTCTGCCAAAAATGAAAACAAATATTTCTACAATAATTTATTCCTAGTACAAAAAAATGAAATCCTAATCCCGCAAAAGACCCCGAAATTAAAAATCAGTACAAATAACAGAAACTAAATTAAAATCAGAACAAATTGATTCCTGGCATGCTGGAATTAAGAATCGATTAGTTTTCATTTCTGAAATAATTAAAATCAGTACATAATTACATATCGATTTGTTTTCATTTCTAAAATATTTTAATTTAGAAATATGGCATACATGAAGTATGGCCGCTAGGAAAGCTCTTGTGGCCTTCCTTTATAACACTCTTTTCGCCATGGCATATAACATCTGTTGTTACATTATCATAAACCTGGAACAATAAGTAGAAAAATCAACTACCCAGTACAATATTTTTATCCAGGACAAAAAAAAAATATGAAAATATAGTGTTATAATGAGTGAGGCTTGTGGTAATATGATCAAATTTCATATTGTTTTTTAGAATGTTTTTACTAATTTTTTAGATAGTAATTGAAAATTCTGGACCATCCAAAAGCAATGGTTTTCTACCTATCTAAAAAAAATAGTAAAAACATTCTAAAAAATAGAGATATGTAATATGCATAGACCCATAGCCTCACTCGTGTTATTATTTTCACTTTATATCTTGTCCGTGTAAAAAGGATATTTATTTACATCTTTGCCATCAGGAAAGCAGCGCCAGAAAAAATCAGGCCTTGGTCGGCCAACCCCATCTTTGATCGCATCAGTAATTACCGCAGTTATAAGCACAGAAAATAGAAGACCTGATTTATAACAAGAGAAATTTAGAGGATCAATTTAACAAATTAGTTGGTTTAAAGAACTCTCACTCAATTAATATTTTACCGTGATCCCAAATAGCACTTAACTATTGTACCAAACTCTTCAGCAGTGTTATGCGAAATGACCAAATACCCTTAATATATTGAGAAATTTTTATATAAATACTTTGTAATTTAAATATTTCCCGTCAAATTTTAAAAATTAGTTATTCCCCCAAGTAAACTCACTCGTTTGATTAATATCCTCATTTCTTATTTAATCAAATGAAAACACAGTTTCATATTAATAAAATCACAGAGTTGCGATGGGTATAATATATATAAATTCTTCTAATATGTTTGTATGATCTCCACTAAAACTTGTTTTGACCAGTAAATAATTAAGATGAAAAGATAGTTACCGAGTATAGCATGATGCAAGTCATACACATTCTTCTTCTTAAAATAAATCCCGACAAATATCACAATCGGCAATATAATTGCTATTATCTAACAATAACAAAATAGACAAAAATTTAAACTCCAATTAAAATATACAAAATTTATATACCAAGTGGTACAGTAACAACGTACCGGCACAGCCCAGAATGGCACGGTATTGCCCTTTAGTGGATACCTCAAATCTGTCATCATATCTCTTCCCACAAATCGGTGAAACGGCTCGATTATATTCAGTAAACCATCGGTCACGGCTAATAAAAGAAGTATGATCCAATCATACATGTGAAATCTTGCCACAGCAGTACCATGCGATCGAATCGTGTGAACTCCAAGTTGTATATCCGCCATTTTTTTATTCTGAAAAAAAAAAGGTTTTACATAATTTGGAGGGCAATTAGAGGAGATGTCACTATTTACAAGGGTAAATTGTAAATCTGAGGATCAGGTGATATGATTTGTAAATTAACAGTATATAATAACAATCAGTAAGTCTAACTAAAAGATGAAGAAATATGTGGTAGATTTTGCTTCAAAGAATGAATACAGCACATATTGAAACAAAATTTCTAGTGGTTTTTCATGAAACTTATTCAAGCAATTGCATCCTTAAAAAGAACCCTAATAATAATTCAGTACAAATTGATAATTTGTTGATGGTTACAGCTTACTGTCTCCCAAATTGACATTTTCATAAAAAGAATTGACAGTAAAATAATCTCAGTAGCAAATTTTGCATGGGTTTGCTTGCAATTAAAGAAACCCTATTCTAACACTGGCCTCCGCCACAAATCAAACGCAAAAAATCATGATAATTTTCACAAAAAAGAACTTATTCAAGCAATTGCATCCTCACAAGAACCCTAAATTGACATTTTCCTTAAAACAATTGAAAGTAAATTAATCTCAACAGCAAAGTTTCATGGGTTTACTTGCAATTAAAGAAACCCTACTCAAACACTGGCCTCCACCACAAATCAAACTAAAAAAGAAAAGATAATTTTCACAAAAAGGGACTTATTTAAGATGTTCCATCCTCACAAGAACCCTAAATTGACATTATCATTAAAATAATTGACAGTAAATTAATCTCAATAGCAAATTTTGCATGGGTTTACTTGCAATTAAAGAAACCCTACTCTAACACTGGTCTCCCACACAAATCAAACACAAAAAAAAAGAACTTATTCAAGCAATTGCATCCTAAAAAGAACCCTAAATTGCAATTTTCATTAAAAAAAATGACAGTAAACTAATCTCAGTAGCAAATTTTCATGGGTTTACTTGCAATTAAAGAAAAACCTACTCTAACACTGGCCTCCACCACAAATCAAACGCAAAAAAGAAAAAAGATAATTTTCAAAAAAAAAAAAAGAACTTATTCAAGCAATTGCATCCTCAAAAAGAACCCTAAATTGACAGTTTTCATGGTTACAACTTACTACCACTCCCAAATTGACATTTTCATAAAAAAGAACTGACAGTAAACAGCAAATTTTCATGTGTTTACTTGCAATTAAAGAAAACCTACTCTAACACTGGCCTCCACCACAAATCAAACCAAAAAAAAAAAAAAGTAATTTCCACGAAGAAAACTTATTCAAGCAATTGCATCCTAAAAAGAACCCAAAATTGACATTTTCCTTAAAACAATTGACAGTAATTTAATCTCAACAGCAAATTTTCATGGGTTTACTTGCAATTAAAGGAAAACCTACTCTAACACTGGCCTCCTCCACAAATCAAACGCAAAAAAAATATATATATATAATAATAATAAAAAATAATTTTGCATAAAAAAGGACAAAAGGAACCCTAAATTGACATTTTTCATAGAAAATAATTGACAGTGAACTAATCTCAACAGCAAATTTTCATGGGTTTACTTGTAATTAAAGAAAACCCTACTCTAACACTGGTCTCCTCCACAAATCAAAGGTAAAATATACACTTCTAAGTCAAAATAATAAAAAACCCACCAACAAATTAATATAAAATACTCGTTTGACAAATTCAAACTTTCGACTTATAAAAAAACAAATCAAGTAAGAATTACTTACTGCACGAAGAATCAAGGGCTCCCGACAGTGTTCTTCAACTCTCTCCGTTTTAAGAAATGCAAATTCAAAACTCAATGTACTATTTTTATGTGGATACAGAGAGGATGCGTTCTAAGTCTTGATCGATTAGAGAGAGAAAGAGAGAAATGGAAAAATAATAATGACAATAATGAAATTAAAAAAAGAGAAAGAGATCTTTAATTCGTATTGTCTAAGGTACCTCACCGTTTGGTTTTGAATCATGTCCGTTCATTTTGTATTGCCACGAATCTTGAAGGTATGGTTTTAATCTTACCGATTATGTTACTTTAGAGGATCAACGGATTCCTTGGCGAATCCAAAGGTGGTGGTGATTATATTAAATGAGTAGCTTTAGCTTCGTACAGCTCAAAAACTATAGAAATAAAACAAACTGTGTATCATCTGTGCGCTGCATAATGTCCAAACTACTCTGTTAAAATCTTTACCCAAAAGGAGAGATGGGATTACGAAAGGAGGAGGAATTAAGGAATGAATTTGACTATTTGAGCGCAGTTATTTCTTTATCTCCAGTATATAATAAGTCTGGAACTTTCCAGTTTTGGTGAAACGACAAATTTCGTAATCTCAAATCAGGGGTAAAGATTTTAACAGTGTAGCTATAGCTTCATACAGCTCAAGAATTATAGAATCAAAACAGCATTTCATATGATTTTCTCTCTGTATTAAGTAAAAACTACTCTGTTAATATCTTTATCCCAAAACAGGAGTCAAATTGTGGACCCAAGCGCGAGAACGGAGAAACCAGCGCATGGAAAGAACTGGAATGGTACAGAATACCTAAAGCAACTCAAAATTTGATTTTCCATCCAGACCGTTATCGGTATCCGGATCACTTTAATATTCGTGCCAAGACAAATCTGACGGTCTAGATCCAAACATGAAATTTAAGGTACCTTAGATAATCTGAATATGAGAAAGGAGGGGCTGCGCTGGATGCCAACCGCATTTAATTTGTCGTTTTTATACAATACAAACCCTAGTTTGCAAGGCAGGAATATGGATGTTCATTGGTTTGCTTTGGTTTGGTTTGGTTTGGTCCAAATCGAACTTAGATAAATTAAAGTTTTATTCGGCTTTCAAAATTCAAATCAAACTGAACCGAACAAAGAAGTAAAATTTCAGTTTGTCCATTTGAGCTGAAATAGAATATTAATTATAAAAGTAAATATTTTTTTAAAAGGCGAACTTAAAAAAAATCTTTGATTCGGCTAAACTGATTTTAAATAGAATCAAGCAATATACATTTTTGTCGTAAATTTTTAATTTTATTTAAATGTTAAATTCCGACAGATAATGGGTTTAAAAATTTTGATCGGTTCAGTTTAACTGATTTTAAAATTTCTAAATCAAACTAAACTAAACTATTAAACCAGTTTTAAAAAATAAACCGAACCGATCTATTTAGCTGAAAAAACCGAACCATTTAAACCTTTAAAACCGATTAAACCGGCCTCAATGAACACCTCTGAACTGATTGGCAAATTTAATATTAACCTTTTTTTAACTAGGACAGAGTTTTGGCGTATTGTCGGCAGAATTATGGCAAATTTCCGACATATGCTCAGAGAATTTTTTTACAAACTTTTGGAGGTATTTACTTTTCAAAAGTAAAGCACACAACGTGACAATGAAGTAATCAATAATCAATTTAAATATAAAACAAAGCAATATAGGTCAATAATAAATAATTTCAAATGAATCACAAATTCCAGCAAAGATGCATGCGGCCAGCTTCTGACGGAAACAAATTAAATAGTAAAGTAATCAATATGATTAAAGAAAATAATAATAATAAAGCACATTTATTATGAATGTGAGTGATTTATTATGAATGTTAAATGTTTTCTATTTACTTTGATTATTTGTTTTGTTATTTATGTTGAGTGTTTTATTACTTGCATTGTTTGCTTTGTCATTTACATAAAATGTCTTCATCGGACGTTCGTCATAATTTTTTAGTTACTGGACTATTCTGAAAGTTTGTCCGAGCTCCATTGGTGACCAGTGGCAAGAGAAGAGGCAAACTTTTAAGTTATGGAGACCAAACCTCAAAATTTTCCGTATAAAGAAAAATTATATAAAATTTTTATCGAAGTATGGAAGTCAATTTTACATAACACATTATAACATTTTTATTCTAAATTTACTACAAATCACGTTTAAAATTAAAATTTAAAGAAAAAATGAGATCAGTTAACCACATTCATTCTTATTAAAAAAAACATTTACTAGTCAAAGAACATTATTAATCAGTATTTGAGAGAGTATAAAAAAATATTATTATCAAGGATACACCGACATAAATATATTATTTATGAACATACTATTACCGACAGGAATATCCGCGATGATATCGTCGGCAAAAACACTTTTACATTCGCAGATACTGTCACATTCTTATAGTGCTCTGGACAGTTAATATGTAATTTTATAGTAATATAATAGTAGTATTAGGTAGCAGTATTTAAATCGAAATAGTGATTATAAGAAAAACAATTTTGTTTAATGAAACTTAAATGGAAATAAATCTTCTGTGATTCTAAAGGGATTGCAGGACCCTGTTATTTCAAATCCATCCATTTATTTGTCTAGAGATTCATGCATAAAAAATAAGTGTTGTTGAAATTTGTGCATTCTAAAAAATAAAATGCTGGATTTGGAATCACAGGGTCCTGCAATACCTTTAGAATCACAGCAGATTTATTTCCAACTTAAATAGATGCAGCTATAAGATTTTGGGGTAGGTGGATTTAGCCACCTGGAATTTTATACTATATAGACAAAAATTAATATTGCTAAAGGTACCCCAGAAAGGACCATAATTTCTACAACCAAGTAAAACTTGCACTTTTCTAGGAAAATTTATTGTCATAGAAAAATAAAAATAAAATATATACATTAATTTAGATTCAGAAAAATAATAATAACTATGCTAGATTGTGCAAAATGATGAAAAGTATTGTTCAGCTTTTAGATATATATTTTAAATGCAATCTTCTTTGTAAATATAATTTGACCAGTGAATAAAGAATTATATATATATTAATAACATATTTTTTTTAGATGAACTAATTAATGGACAAAAATTATAGATGAATATTTATTTTATGTAACTTATTAAGAGATGAAACTATATGTTCAAATAAACATTAAGGAAGTTGAGTGCTTTTATTTTGTGGTATTGATACTTTATATTGTCTTACTAAAACACTGTAAATCCTTTGTATTTAATAATGAATTTAATTATTTTAATATTCAACCGCAATAATACAAATGTTTAACTTCTCTCTTCAAGAATACAACTTAAAAAATAAAAATTATTATGATCTAACACAATTAAGAGTATTCTGATACATGCCTTTGGTACCGCCACATTTGCTTTCATATCTAGATTAAAAATTGAATTGTCAAATTCAAATTGTTAATACATTTTTTTACGAGAGATGTGTTCATTGGCGGAGCCACATTATATTAGGGGTAGACAACTCTTTGCTCTGAAATTTGAATACCGAGTATAGATTTATGAAATTTGAAAACAGGTATAGTTTATGTATAATTATCAGATTAGCTGTTATTTATCTCTAAAGAAAATTTTATTTATTCCTAAACAACTCACAATATGAATTAATTAATCTACGATAGTCCGTAACGAGCTAGTCGTACCAGTAAAATTTGTTGCGCGCTTATCCCTAGTAAAAAAATTCATAATGCTTAAAATCCATTCAACACAAATTAAGATTAAAAAAAAAATTAAGCACACTAAATCTATCATTTTCAAAAATTAAACACACTAAACATATCTCTCATGAAAAACAAAAGAAATCAGTGTCTAACTCGTCGTTAATTAATTATCAATCATTATTTCTTTTTGTGTTTGTTTATAGAAAATAATGCTTTAATTTCATTGCTTTAATGTCTTCAGAACAATTTTAGCTATATGTATCTTAATTTTATGGGTGCATGGTCAATGGAGCAATATCTATACCCTTAATTAATTAGTATCTAGGCATAGCGGTTAAGAGACCAAATCAAGTGCATTTAAAAAAAAAAGAATGACCACTTGACATGTTAACCAGCGTTGCTAGTCTCGAGTTGGTATGGATCTGTTTGGCCACATGTGAAACAGTTGAAAAATATAGAAAAATAAATAAATTTCGTATTATTTGAGTTGTGTTCGGTAGATGATATAAAGAATTAAAGAGTATTGGAAAATGAGTTAATATTATTTTTTCTAAAATGTCATTTTTTTTTTCATTTTAACATTTTTATGAAATAGAAAATTGGTTCATATATGAATAGAAGAAAACACAAAGTGTAAAAAAAAAAAAAAAAATTTAACTGTAAAAGTTCAAAATTAATTTCACTATTTTCAATTATATAATTTTCGCAACTTTTTCTTGTTCGAGATGAATAGAATTTTTATTTCTCCTTTTCACCATTGCAAAATAAGCCTTATACTTTGTACTTCTACTTCTACTTCCGTTTTCTATATCATTCAAATTTCAATATTCTAAAATAAATTATTAAAAATTTGAACTAGAGATTTCTATCGGAAAATATTGTCATTTGTCACTAGATTAAATATTAATTCTCAAATCTATGCGAATAGATTGAATTGCCTTGAGAAAAACCAATAAGATCAACAATAACCAATTAATTTAAAACATATGGAATATTTGTGAAATTCTTTTAGTTAATTAAGTACATTAATTAGGAGAGGTAGGTTAGATAAACCTTATTTACTAACAAATCCAATGACCAATTAATTTAAAACATACACCTCTCCGAATTTGTCCTAAACAATTATTGAACCTAGAAATCAATTCTAGCTAGGTGGGAATCAATCCCAAGTGGTTTTGCTTTCTAATTTGGATTTAAGAGGCATATTTTCCAAAGCTTAAATCTGATAACGATTGATGTTTAATGCTTCCTTCATGCGCCTTTAAGTCTTATCAAAAACAGCGCTTTAGTAGAATATAGTTAGAGTGAGTCTATGGTAATATGCATATCACAATTTGATCCTCGCTACGGCTCAATATTCGAGTTTTCAAAATCCTAATTGTCGATCTGAACCATTCATCTTGTTCTCCATATTAATATGTATTTGGAGACCAAATTTTACATTTTGTGAAATGTTTTTACTATTGTTTTAGATTTATTGAAAATAACTGTTTTTGGATGGTTCAGAATTTTCATATCAAGTGATTTTCTAAATATCTAAAAAAATAGTAAAAAAATTTCAAAAAATGTAAAATTTGGTCTCCAAACACATATTAATATGGAGAACAAGATGAACGGTTCGGATCGACCATTAAGATTTTGAAAACTCGAATATTGAGCCGTAGCACGGACCAACCCGTGATATGCATAGTATCATAGACTCACTCATAGTTATATATCATTCATTAATTATAGCATGGTTGTCTTGTGAAACCAATAAAAATTCAAATATAATTAATATGGGATTTTTTTTATTTTTTGTAGATTTTTTGGATTAAGATAAAAATCCATCATTACAATTTTTAAAATAAATAACCATCAGTATTGTATATAGAAGCAGTGACAATTATTATTTTATTAGCTAGACATACAATTCATTTAGTTTCTTGTTTAGCGAGAAAGGTGGAAGTTTAGTCTTTTAAACTAAAAATTGGATCTTTTTCCAAAGAATTCTCGCCAATTTTGTTCAAAGTCGCCGGTCCTAAACTATTTTATATGCGTTGAGATTTGTGTGAATAAATTTAGATTTTAATAAATTTAACCGTGAATCTAAATTGTCAGTGCTAATTTTGACATAAATAAGAAAGCTTACACCTAAAAAATCGCCACTTAAATTTATTACTATATATATAAAAAAAAAACTTGTGTTATAATTTATAATTCATAATTCATGTGGTTAAGTTGTAAGTACAAGAAGATCGCCACTTAAATTTACATGTCAGTATGTCAAAAATTTATAATATATTTCAAATATTTTCTCTCTTTATGAAATCATTTTAGCCTCTACTTTTGTGCCTAGAAAAAATTAAAAGGAATTGATTCAATTAACAGAGCCGGCCCGTTGTTTGAGGCTCATGTCGGCTTTATTTTAGATCTATACATGAAGAAATTTGATATTGCTACATTGGGCCCATATAATATATATGTTTATTTTAATATTTATCTTTCAAGTGCTCAACTTTTATAATGATTACCAAAGGTATAAAACTTTTTTGTTTAAGGCTCATGTCGGTTCTAATTTAGATCTACACAAATTTGATATTGGGCCCATGTATATATTTATTTTTTAGTAGAACTAGGGTGTTCTTAAGTTCACCAAGTTCTTTGGTGAATTCAAGTCTAAACTCGTCAAATCGGTTTCAAATGACAAATCTAAACCGTTAAAACCCGCCTACTTTATGAGTGATACGTCTACTTGTGAAAATTTTGAAATCCGAATTAATTTAGTATAAAGTCAATCTGTCAAAATTAGAAGGTTAATAAATTAATTTTAATGCATTCATTTTTTAAACGTTTTTTTGAGAGTTAATAAATTAATTTTAAACATTTGAATTAAATGATTTCCACTATACTTTTTTTTTGAGATAATGATGAATCAAGTCTTCTATTTTTAATATGTATAAGAGTTTTTCAACATTACTAAGTTATACTTAATTGTATTAATTATAATTATAATTATAATGAGATATGTTATATCATTGAGTGAAGAGACGTTATTAAACGTAATAATTGATAGTTATATGTTAAGCATGGTAACATTTAACATAATTTCTAATAAAATATTTATAACTTCGTAATGTTGAATTAATTGTATTAATTATAAATCAAGTCTTCTATTTTTAATACTTATAAGAGTTTTTCAACATTACGATGTTATAATTAATTGTATTAATTATAATTATAATGAGATATGTTATATCATTGAGTTATAAAGAGACCTTATTAAACTTAATAATTGATAATTATTTGTTAAGCATGCTAACATTCAACATAATTTCTAATAAAATAAAATAAGGAAACAGAAAAGAGCTGCAAAAAGTTCGAAATCTTGAACAAATTGAAGACTTTTGGAGGAGATGATATTGTATTGTTTGCATATTATTTTGAGAAATAGCATTTATCTGATTCAAATATATTTGTTAGTACTAATTGTAACCACTAATCATAAAAAAAAATTAGATAATATATGATGAATCAAGGTCTTCTATTTTTAATATTGTTTCTAGTGTATCCATGTAAACTTTTAAATAGTCAATTTTTCTGTAAAAATATCTTAATATTTAATATTTATAAGTAGATGGATTTTAATGGTTTGAATTAACCTTTAAATTTATGTGATTCTACTATTTTTTTTTAATATTTTATGTACAAAAAGTTTCTCTGTCTTTTATCACTAAATCAGAAGACTAATTAATTCTTATAACTTATAATTCATGTAGTTTAAACTTGGTATAATAAGACTGAAACTTGACTAAAATTTACATGTCACAAATCACATAATGGAGCTCTAGTGGAATATGAAATAAGATGAAAAAATTGATAGAGGAAATTAGACACCAGAATGAGGCATGATCAAAATTAATTTGATTCTAAAAATATTGTTAAGATTGTCAAAAATCTTACCTTTTGTATTTTGCTGGTCTATATTGAAATTTGATATGGCTAACAATTTAAATTTTTTTATTTCCTCCAATGACGTTCATATAACAAATAATGCGATGTAGTATTTATGTCAGGGTTATAATAACTTATAAAGCAACATGTCTATTATTCTTTACAATGGAGTGCTCTGATTTGTGCATATATATAGTTCTTGAGATCATTAAATATATTAACAAACTAATGGGACAAAAATGTAATATACGTGACATATCATGCAAATGTCCCTTATAAATTAAATAAATCCGACATTCAAATTTTGCAATGTATATCCAGCATGCACCTTTTCTAGGGGTGCAATTATACGTATATATATACACAACAAGAATTCGCGAGAATAAAAAAAGTGACTTTTTGCGACGAACTACTCTCATTGTTCAGTTTTTTCTTTTTGCGACGGACGACCGTCATAAAAGCGTTTTTTCCCTCGCAAAAAGTGTCTACTTTGTTGTAGTAAACATATTGGATACGCGCGTATAGGATAGTAATAAAACCATATCGGTATCTGCTTTATTTTTCGGATACGAATATGGATACGAATACGGTGCAGTTATTAGATAAATACATATATGGATTGTTTATTATATGGATTACGGATCTGATATTCGTTATTCGATACAATTAGTCATTAGAAAAATATAAATATTATTAAAAGAAATCATTTTATAATATTTATTTAATTATAAGAGTGAATAACATAAATATTTTCAAAATATATATTAAACTAGCTTTCTGCTTTGCATTTGTCTGTCTTGTCCATTTTTCTATGAGAATATTGAATATTAAGATATTTTCACAAAAAAATTAATTATTTCCAAAGTTTACATGGTGCACTAGAAATTTTCATGAGAAAAAAAAATTAGGTATTTCAATTTGATTTGAACTTACGAAGTTATGATTGTATTAATTATAATTAAAATGAGATATGTTATACTATTTTATTGAGCAAAAAGACATTATTATTAAACGGTATAATTGATAATTATATGTTAAGCATGCTAACGTTTCACAGTTACTTTCTAGTTAAAAGACATTTAACATAATTTCTAATAAAATAAAATAGAGTTGAAAAAAATTGGATTCTTAACAAATTGAAATCTTTCAAATGTTCTTGTAAAAATATGCAGGATGAACAAATTGAAGCATTTTAGACAAGATGATGTTTTACAATTTGCATATTATTTTGAAAAAAAAAAATCTGATCCGAATATGTTTTGGCACTGAACAGTGTGTAGGGTTTTTTTGACATATTTTTCACAAGTTATTTACAAAATATGTGCATAGTAAATATGGTTTAACTGATAGGCACGTTTAAGAAGTTTGTATACCACTAAGATAATTAAGTAGAGCTTGAAACAAGATGGAGAAATTTGATAAAGTAAATTTGGATAACATAATGATAAATAATCAAAATCAAATTTATTTTGAAAATATTGTTAAGATTGTTAAAATTCTAACCATTTATATTTTGCTGGTACATATTGAAACTTAATAAGACTACCATTTAAATTTTTTGATTTCCTCAAATGTCATAACAAATAATGCGATGTGCTATCTATATGTATAATCAACATGTCTTTTAATCTTTTACAATATTAAAATGCTCTGATTTGTGCATATATATGGAAGCCATATATATATATTCTTGAGATCATTAATTATATTAACAAACTACTGCAAAAGAATTTAATATACGTGACATATATCATGCAAATGCCCCACATTCACGTGACATATCATGCAAATGTCACCTGATAATAAAACAAATTCGGCCTTCAAATTTTACAATGTATCCAACATGCACCTTTCGTACGGGTGCAAACGGATCGGATAGTGATAAAATTATATCCGTATCTGTTTCGAAAAATAATATCAAATTTCATAATATTTATCTAATTATAACGGTGAATAACATAAATTTTTTCATAATGTATATTAACATATATGTTATATATATCAGATACGGATAATTAAAATTTAAAATCATATTTATATTCATATGAATATTTGTATATCGGATACCCATGTATAATTTTTGAATCTGAGTAGATAATATCCGATCCGTTTGTACCCCTTTCCATTTTTTTTTCGTAAAGGCAACATAACAAATATTTTTCTTCTCAGATAACTTTTTTGGCATGTACAAGTAACTAAAAGTTAGTGAAGCAGGACATATTATACTATTTTGTTTGAAACTAACTTTTTATAATGACTTAAATTAATAATTTTGGCGACGTTTCAAAATTAAAGTCAAAGTAACTTGAAAAAAAAGGAAAAAGAAATGACATTTAATTTTGTTAGTCTTATGTATTAGTGTATCAATTTAATGCAATTTTCATATTATAAGAAATATTAATCAATTATGTTAATCATGTAATGTTGTATATTTAAATTACTTGATGAAATGGTAAATTACATCAAACTTATTACAAAGTTCATTTGATGAAATGGTAAATTACATCAAACTTATTACAAAGTTCATTTGATGAAAAGGTAATATTTATAAGAGATTCTCAATCGGATTTGAACTTTCAAAGTTATATATAATTGTACTATTAATTATAGTTATAATGAGATATGTTATACTACTTCATGAAGTAAAGAGGCATCATTATAATGAGGTTTGTAATTATTATATCTCTATCACTGCATTATTAAATAAAATAAATAAATATTTTATTAATTAGTTCGAAATCTATAACTTAAAACAGGTCAATATGTAATTATGTTATTTCATTTAAATAATTAACCATCAATATATAACATAATATGCTTAAATCATGAATATAAATATATTTTTATATTATATGATGTATCTATTTTTAATATATAAATATATTTTTTCCCAAAATTTGTTACATATTAAAAAAATATGTTAAGAAGTTAACCATACAATCAAATAGTTGAGAAATTCTGTCACACCCCAAATCCACCGGGTCTGACAGCCTGCCGCGTGTATAAATCAAGCGTCACATATACACGCAAGGCAGTGGATCTTTTTATATGCATTACCAATATCCTCACTCGCTGCGTCCGTAATATAAACCTGAAAATAATCGGGAGGGTGGGGGTGAGAATAAATCCTCAGTGCGAAATTTGCCACAGTTTAGATTATTGGACTTGCAATCAAACTCTATATTCAAAAATGAAACCCAAACAATAACAATGCAACAGTTATATAAGAAAACATAAATAACAGAATGCCACTACTCGACAACAGTTAATCAACCTGAAACACAGTTTACGGAATTTACAATATGGATTTCAACACACAACATATATTTTGGCTTAACTCGATTCCTAACTCAGTTCAATTAGGGCTTGTAGCAATTACAGATGTTCTCTCGAGCTGAACCGTTATCAAACCCACATCTGTAGGGTTACAAGCGCCTACAGATGGCCAACCAAGCTGGACCCTTTATCGGACACCCATCTGCAATTGCTGTTTGGCTTAACCATTTCCTAAGGTCCGGTTACAAGTCACCAATACAGGTCAACTTGACACATATGCAAACACACGGACTCAAAGTTACCTATACAGGTCAACTTTGCTAAATCTCAAGCAAATATATCTCAAGCCACACATATAGGTCGGTCTGGCAAATTCTACAGATCGACGCATAAGTCAGCAGCGTCACCTGAATCCAGCCACCTAAACAGGTCGGTCTGGCAAATTCTACAGATCGACGCATAAGTCAGCAGCGTCACCTGAATCCAGCCACCTTAACAGGTCGGCCTGGCAAATTCGTAAACACAGGTCAACGGATAGGTCACCGTCACCTTATCCAGCCACCTAAACAGGTCGGCCTGGCAGATTCATTCACAACAAGCACAATTCATAGAACTAAACAATTAATAACCATACCAACATGCCAATCAACCTTAACCGAACAATTCAAATCATTCTCATTTATGCAAGAATCAATATGCAGTATGAATTCCAAAATATGCAACAATTAATCATTCAACATGACAAACGAATAAACAGTTTAATTCCTGAAAATAAAGTATCAAACAAGTCCAAGAATCCCGCACCTTAGTATGACGAGCGTACAGCTTAATTACGGATCGGCGTCTCGAATTATCTCGCGATATCTGGCTCGACTGAGCCTACACCTATATTATACGATTACTTGGTTTAGTTCGGTTACATTCTCAAACTTAAATTCCGAAAGCCGTATTTTAATTCGTCAATTCTTTTATACCTTTTGGCTCATTTATAATCATTTTAATTCAATTCAATTTAATTAAAAGCCCATAATTTAGCAAGGGTTTAAGCCGCTAATTAACAATTCACAATTTACTCCAAGTCCATTATTTTAATTCTCAAAGCCGAAATCCAATTTTATTTACACATACACATCATGTCATATTCATTTCAATATTTCAAGAATTATGAAATTACAAGCCCAATTCACCTTATTTATCCAATTAAACACTCGAAGGCCCAATTTACTCAATTATTTCACTTTGGCCCATTTACGGATCAATTATTTATTTCCAATTCAATTTAATTAAAGACCCATAATTTAGTAAAGGTTTAAGCCTCCTATTTAAAATTTACAATTCATTTCAATTCGATTCAAGTATATCCCAACCGCAAGGTCATGGCTATCATTCATATAAATTCACATCTTTTTCATATTGGTCCTCAATTAATATAGTTTCACACAATGGTGTCTACTTTGCAATTCAACCATTTTTATTCCTCTTTATACCTTCCTGACCATAATCTTATTTCAAGTGCCAAATCAAGGTCCAATTCATAAATCATATACATAGCCAGCCACCATTTCCAACAAATAATTTCTTACATTTTAGCTCCTTTAATTCATACAAATCACAATGGCTATACCTTTTACATTTCCGACCCTTAATAAAAATCATTTGCAACATAGCCCCTTATACTTAATTTATTCTAACAATTCGATCGAGTCGGGAAAATCAACAACCCGTACTTGATAATTAATAAATCACTTCCTACGACATTATTCAATTCATCAAAACACAAATCAAGAATTTTAGAAATTAACCGAAGGAGAAAATGTCGACAGAAATTGATCGGGTCCGAGGGTTTCGTCTCGCCTTGCGGCCACCTCACTCGAGCACAAGCAAGCACCATAGCACCAAGGCAGCACCAATCAAACACCGGCACGGCTCAGCACCATAACCCTAATTTCTAGGGTTTCTCGAAAGCTCGCAAAAATCAGCGGCAATTGTGAAGAATCCGAAATATTTGTTACACGGGTCAGAGAGAGAGGGGAGAGAAGGATTTTCTGGTGGGGCCGCGGGTCAGCGGGTCTTTGCGGGTTAGGGTTGTGACGGGTGGGGAAGAGAGGCGGGAAAAGAGAGAGAGAGGGGGCGGGCTGGTCTGGCGGGTTGGACCGAGAAGAGGGCGTAGGGCGGCGGCGGCGCTGCTGGCCGTGGCAGCGGCGGAAGAGGGAGGGGGCGGGGCCCCTTGGTTTGGCGTAGAAGAGAAACAGAGGGGGGGAATGGGGGGTCTGTTCTGTGTCACGTAGAGGGAGGGAGAGGAGAGAAAGAGAGAAAGGAAATTAAATGGGCTGCTTTGAGATCCGTGCTGGATCAGATGAGTGGTTGATATCATTCAACACTTTAAATTATAACATTTAAGATCCGTGTTGAGATAGATCTAAGGGTTCACAAAATTCTGAAATTCAAGTATAGTCTCATTTAATTGATTTATGGTCCGTTTCTTTTATAAATTCGAATCGAATTTTCGTAAAACTTTACGATTAAATTCGTATGTATATTTCGGGCCTTTATTTGTCAATTTAAAATCTAAATAATTCGTTATCAAACAATATATATATATATATCAAATCAAATCCTAAAATTCATAATTGAATGAAATTCGTAAGTTTTATATTAATCTTATTGGTACAATAATTTTGTATATTTATTCTCCTAATTAGAACTCAATACAACTATTTATTTTATGTTTTAACCCTCTAAATTTTAATGTACATAATTTTATGATTCATTTATTTTTCAAAATTTTAGTTTCGTTTTAGTTAATTAACTTTCTATTTAAGCCAAAAGATTGATTTATCAATTTAATCAAGTTTTAAAATTTCTGAATGTAACATTTCTTCCCCCCTTAAAAATGAATTTCGTCCTCGAAATTAAAAACTCAAAATAGAAAATAATATCTTTCTTCCTCTAAAATAGTCAGACCAAAAATTTAGGTGCATAGTTTAACCACTTTAATTAATTGTATAAATTCACCACGTTTCCGCTGCGCTACTCTGATTGTAATATTTTGTATGAAAACTTTTATCAAGAACTTTCAAAATAATTTCTAATGATTGCCATTCGACAAGAATTATAATTTTATTCAAGAATTATTTAACTGGTACCACAACATTAAGATTATTCTAAAATAATTACTTGTTAATTTATTATTACAAGTTCATCTCAATTATAGAATTATAATATATTGCGTACACACGATAACAATTTCGTATCACTAAAATAAAATAAAAACTTTAGATGTGTAGGTAATATAAAACTTAATATTACTCATTCCCTTGCTTTTCTACATTAATTAGAAACAATTAACTTCCTAATATTAAAAATCTTTACAGTTTTAAGTACGTTCATTTATTTGAATCACTAAATAATCACATTATCTTATGCACACATTAATTATTTTCATCTTATCATGCAATAATGATGAACTCTCATTCTACAAAATTATCATTATTTATTTCCAAAATTATCAAGATTCTTTTCTTGAAACATGCCAAGTTCGCTTAACTTTTATTAACTTTCTCTACCTCTTCTTTTATACATGTAACAATTTACTTTAACAATTTATTACCATATAGCAGCGGTATATACTTCATTTTGAAATTTTACATATATAGTTTAATAATAAGGTCAATACTTATATTCCGTACTTAATCGACATATAAACATAACGGTTTAATTAACATATCATGTAATACTTTAGTCTTTTTCTTTTACCATTATTCAAAAATATTAAGTACAGTATAGATTACCATATTTCTCTATTACCAATAAATCCTTAAAAATCAAATTCAACTAATAACACTCTTGATGCATATATGCATAGAATTTTATAAACCACTCGTTATATATATATATATTTGTTTCCAACTAGAAGTACTTTGCTCCATTAACTTTAGAATTTTCACATTTTAAATAATATCAATTCATTTGTGAACACTACAGTAGCTACATGATTTTATATACTTGGATAATTTCCTTTCCATTTGTTTGTAGGGATTAATTCCGTTAACATTACAAAACTATCACTTCAAAGTTAACGAGAATGATCAGTATTTATTCCTAGGAATATCAGTATTTTTCTTTGAACATGTCAAGTCCATTTGAAGAATGCTATATAAAATAACTTTTAAAACTTTAAAGTTCCATGGTTAGATCTTAAACAGATTTCAATTCACATCTGGAGAACAAGAATAAAACAAATGTTGACTAATCTCAGTATCAATAAACGGTGCAACAATTTTGAACAGATTTCACAATCACAAAAGGAAACTAATGGATTCAAGGAATCAAAATTTTGAGTCACATAATTAAATTATTTTCGATTCATGCTTAATCATTAGAGATTCAATTTCAATATATTTATATATTTCCTTGTATTTGTACTTTGACAATCTCTTCTTTTATATACATATTCACTAGAACGTTACTATTTACATTTAGATCAACCATTATAACACGGTCTAGTCTATAATATATTTTCATAGAAATATACCTATGTCATTGATAGTTATAAGTAATCGTCAAAACTAAATTTTGTTTACATTCATTCTCAATATATGTAATAATTTACTTTAACAATTCATAAGCATACTTATATCTTTAGTTTGACAACTCTATTTTCAATTAACGGACAGCCACTACTGTCCCATACCAATGCAAATACGAACTCAATTCCACTCACTCAATCAATTAATTGTATAAACATAAAAATAAATTTTCCTTAATTAACACTTCAAGAATCACTTTTATATTTTCATAAAAATCGATCACGCTCAAGTTAACAGAGAAAATATTGTTATCAATATGTTCTACGTTTAATTTGTGCCCATGTATCTATCACCTTATTTCTGTTTGCTTTTAACAAAAATGAAAAATAAAAACAATATTAGGCTTATGTTGTATTCAAAGAAAATTAACTACATATTATAGCATCATTCAAAACTGAACTCCCATTTCTTCCCTTATCATTTGCTTAACGGTTATTTCATTTCTATAATAGGTCAATACTAAAACTAAATTTTCAACTTTGTTTTTTAACCTTGTATCAATTGAAAATAACTTAAGATCATAACATTTAATCTATCATCAACCAGTCACTTATTTATACATAATTTCAGTCTATAGTTTATTGTTCCACGCCAGTAATTAAGAACTAGGTTAATAGACTAGATAATCAATTCATAAACGACACTAATAGTACGATAGGATCTCATAGACGTTCACTCGACAGCGAATGAGTTATTGGCACTGCATATTCATGCTCTGATACCATCTTAACTGTCACACCCCAAATCCACCGGGTCTGACAGCCTGCCGCGTGTATAAATCAAGCGTCACATATACACGCAAGGCAGTGGATCTTTTTATATGCATTACCAATATCCTCACTCGCTGCGTCCGTAATATAAACCTGAAAATAATCGGGAGGGTGGGGGTGAGAATAAATCCTCAGTGCGAAATTTGCCACAGTTTAGATTATTGGACTTGCAATCAAACTCTATATTCAAAAATGAAACCCAAACAATAACAATGCAACAGTTATATAAGAAAACATAAATAACAGAATGCCACTACTCGACAACAGTTAATCAACCTGAAACACAGTTTACGGAATTTACAATATGGATTTCAACACACAACATATATTTTGGCTTAACTCGATTCCTAACTCAGTTCAATTAGGGCTTGTAGCAATTACAGATGTTCTCTCGAGCTGAACCGTTATCAAACCCACATCTGTAGGGTTACAAGCGCCTACAGATGGCCAACCAAGCTGGACCCTTTATCGGACACCCATCTGCAATTGCTGTTTGGCTTAACCATTTCCTAAGGTCCGGTTACAAGTCACCAATACAGGTCAACTTGACACATATGCAAACACACGGACTCAAAGTTACCTATACAGGTCAACTTTGCTAAATCTCAAGCAAATATATCTCAAGCCACACATATAGGTCAGTCTCGCAATTTCTACAGATCGACGCATAAGTCAGCAGCGTCACCTGAATCCAGCCACCTAAACAGGTCGGTCTGGCAAATTCTACAGATCGACGCATAAGTCAGCAGCGTCACCTGAATCCAGCCACCTAAACAGGTCGGTCTGGCAAATTCTACAGATCGACGCATAAGTCAGCAGCGTCACCTGAATCCAGCCACCTTAACAGGTCGGCCTGGCAAATTCGTAAACACAGGTCAACGGATAGGTCACCGTCACCTTATCCAGCCACCTAAACAGGTCGGCCTGGCAGATTCATTCACAACAAGCACAATTCATAGAACTAAACAATTAATAACCATACCAACATGCCAATCAACCTTAACCGAACAATTCAAATCATTCTCATTTATGCAAGAATCAATATGCAGTATGAATTCCAAAATATGCAACAATTAATCATTCAACATGACAAACGAATAAACAGTTTAATTCCTGAAAATAAAGTATCAAACAAGTCCAAGAATCCCGCACCTTAGTATGACGAGCGTACAGCTTAATTACGGATCGGCGTCTCGAATTATCTCGCGATATCTGGCTCGACTGAGCCTACACCTATATTATACGATTACTTGGTTTAGTTCGGTTACATTCTCAAACTTAAATTCCGAAAGCCGTATTTTAATTCGTCAATTCTTTTATACCTTTTGGCTCATTTATAATCATTTTAATTCAATTCAATTTAATTAAAAGCCCATAATTTAGCAAGGGTTTAAGCCGCTAATTAACAATTCACAATTTACTCCAAGTCCATTATTTTAATTCTCAAAGCCGAAATCCAATTTTATTTACACATACACATCATGTCATATTCATTTCAATATTTCAAGAATTATGAAATTACAAGCCCAATTCACCTTATTTATCCAATTAAACACTCGAAGGCCCAATTTACTCAATTATTTCACTTTGGCCCATTTACGGATCAATTATTTATTTCCAATTCAATTTAATTAAAGACCCATAATTTAGTAAAGGTTTAAGCCTCCTATTTAAAATTTACAATTCATTTCAATTCGATTCAAGTATATCCCAACCGCAAGGTCATGGCTATCATTCATATAAATTCACATCTTTTTCATATTGGTCCTCAATTAATATAGTTTCACACAATGGTGTCTACTTTGCAATTCAACCATTTTTATTCCTCTTTATACCTTCCTGACCATAATCTTATTTCAAGTGCCAAATCAAGGTCCAATTCATAAATCATATACATAGCCAGCCACCATTTCCAACAAATAATTTCTTACATTTTAGCTCCTTTAATTCATACAAATCACAATGGCTATACCTTTTACATTTCCGACCCTTAATAAAAATCATTTGCAACATAGCCCCTTATACTTAATTTATTCTAACAATTCGATCGAGTCGGGAAAATCAACAACCCGTACTTGATAATTAATAAATCACTTCCTACGACATTATTCAATTCATCAAAACACAAATCAAGAATTTTAGAAATTAACCGAAGGAGAAAATGTCGACAGAAATTGATCGGGTCCGAGGGTTTCGTCTCGCCTTGCGGCCACCTCACTCGAGCACAAGCAAGCACCATAGCACCAAGGCAGCACCAATCAAACACCGGCACGGCTCAGCACCATAACCCTAATTTCTAGGGTTTCTCGAAAGCTCGCAAAAATCAGCGGCAATTGTGAAGAATCCGAAATATTTGTTACACGGGTCAGAGAGAGAGGGGAGAGAAGGATTTTCTGGTGGGGCCGCGGGTCAGCGGGTCTTTGCGGGTTAGGGTTGTGACGGGTGGGGAAGAGAGGCGGGAAAAGAGAGAGAGAGGGGGCGGGCTGGTCTGGCGGGTTGGACCGAGAAGAGGGCGTAGGGCGGCGGCGGCGCTGCTGGCCGTGGCAGCGGCGGAAGAGGGAGGGGGCGGGGCCCCTTGGTTTGGCGTAGAAGAGAAACAGAGGGGGGGAATGGGGGGTCTGTTCTGTGTCACGTAGAGGGAGGGAGAGGAGAGAAAGAGAGAAAGGAAATTAAATGGGCTGCTTTGAGATCCGTGCTGGATCAGATGAGTGGTTGATATCATTCAACACTTTAAATTATAACATTTAAGATCCGTGTTGAGATAGATCTAAGGGTTCACAAAATTCTGAAATTCAAGTATAGTCTCATTTAATTGATTTATGGTCCGTTTCTTTTATAAATTCGAATCGAATTTTCGTAAAACTTTACGATTAAATTCGTATGTATATTTCGGGCCTTTATTTGTCAATTTAAAATCTAAATAATTCGTTATCAAACAATATATATATATATATCAAATCAAATCCTAAAATTCATAATTGAATGAAATTCGTAAGTTTTATATTAATCTTATTGGTACAATAATTTTGTATATTTATTCTCCTAATTAGAACTCAATACAACTATTTATTTTATGTTTTAACCCTCTAAATTTTAATGTACATAATTTTATGATTCATTTATTTTTCAAAATTTTAGTTTCATTTTAGTTAATTAACTTTCTATTTAAGCCAAAAGATTGATTTATCAATTTAATCAAGTTTTAAAATTTCTGAATGTAACAAATTCGCTGAACCAGCCCATTCATTTCGGCTCATGTCATTCAGTACCGACATGGTAAAATCAAGCTGAAACTCGAGTGCTGGAAGTGTAATTAGTGCTTTAAAATTTTATTCCCATTAATTATTTTCCTCCTCCTTTACCTCAGTCACATCTTGCTTTCTTTTTACATATACTTGAGCCCCGTCTTTCTTTGTCTTTACATCCTCTGTATAAATAAAAAACTCCATTTTAAATGAAAGATATATTTGTCTAAATTTCAAATTTAATAATAAATGAGGACAAAAAAAAATAATGTTAAATTTTTATGAAAATATAAAATTTTAAGATATTTTCATGAAAAATTAACTATTTCAAAAGTTTACATGGTACACTAGAAATTTTGTTTTTAATATTTATAATAATATTAATTATAATTACAATGAGATGTGTTATACTACTTTATTGAGTAGAGAAACTTATTAAACTGTATAATTGATAATTATTTATTAACCATGATAATGTTCCGCAATGATTTTCTAGTTACAAGACATTTAACATATAATTTATAATAAAATAAAACAAGAAAATAAAAATAGAGTTGCAAAAGGTTGGAATTTTGAATAAATTGAAAGTTTTTGAATTATCTTGTAAAAGTTACATAATAAACAAATTGAAGGCTTTTGGATGAGATGATGTTGTACCGTTTGCAAATAATTTTTGACAAAAACAGAAATAGTTATCTGATTCGAATATGTTTCCGCACTTGAAATAGTGCATAGGTTTTGTTCGATAAGCTCTTTACAAAATGAGGTAATATGCATAATAAATATGGTTTAACTGATAGGTTTGAGTTGGTATATATACCACTAACATACTCCATTAGAGTTTGAAAATTAGATACCGGAATGATGCATAATCAAAATAAAATTTATTTTAAAAATATTGTTAAGATTGTCAAAAATCTAACCATTTATATTTTTCTGATCTATATCGATTTTTAATAAGATCATTTGAAATGATTTCCTCAAATGTCATAACAAATAATACGACGGGCTATCTATATATATATATATTTAGGGTTATAACTTATAACTTATAAAGCAACATGTCTATTAATATTTTAAAATGGAATGCTCTGATTTGTGCATATATATAGTTTTTGAGATCATTAACTATATTAACAAACTAATGCAAAAAAAAAAATGTAATATACGTGACATATTATGCAAATGTGCTACATTCACGT
The DNA here is from genome assembly GCF_964058835.1 of Carex rostrata. Lineage (NCBI taxonomy): Eukaryota > Viridiplantae > Streptophyta > Magnoliopsida > Poales > Cyperaceae > Carex > Carex rostrata. Next base: position 1,059,834 of record NC_135951.1, read on the forward strand.
GACATATCATGCAAATGCCTCCTGATTAAAAAAATTCGACCTTCAAAATTTACAATATATCTATCCAGCATGCACCTTTCCTACGGGTGCAAATGTATCGGATAGTGCTAAAACTATATTGGTATTTTTGTTTATCGAATATGGATCAGATATTAAACGGATATAGATTGTTTATTGAAAAATATAAATGTTATTAAAAAATATCAAAGTTAATAATTTTGACGGCGTTTCTAAATTAAAGTAAAACTAACTTTATAAAAAGAAGAAAAAAAATGACATATTGTTAGTCTTATATATTAGTTGTGTATCAATTTGATGCAATTTACATGCTATAAAAAAATTCATCAATTCTGTTAATCAAGGAATGTTATAAATAATAAATTATTTGAAGAATTTCGATATTGGCACCATATATATTTATTTTTGATAATGATGAATCAAGTCTTCTGTTTAAATATTTAATTATAAGATATTCTCAATCGGATTTGAACTTACAAAGTTATAATTGTATTAATTATAGTTATAATGAGATATGCAGGGTTTAAGGTTTAGAGTTTAGGATGAATCAAGTCTTCTGTTTTAAATATTTATTCATATTCAAATACTTTTCTTGTTCATTTATTTTTTGCGCCTTGGAAAATTTTGTCCGAATTACTACAATTCACTGAACCGGCCCATTAATGTCGGCCCATTTATGTCGGCCCATAAACCTTTTTCAAGTTCTCCTTTTAATAAAGTGCTCTTCTCCCTAGTAATACTAATAATAGAAGAATGATGATGATCACTAACTATATATTAACTACTGCTAATTATCATTAACAGTTACTGTTATATTAATTATAATTAATTATTTATTATTATAAACAAAGTATGTAACCTTACTTAACATTAGAGAAAGAGTATATTTCCTATTTGTTAATTTATTGGTGGATGTTGTTAATACCAATTAATAAGGTGTCCAGTCAAGTGGTATTACTCTGGCTAACTGGTTTTTGTAATTATATGATTTTAGTGAAATGAAATGGGTATCAGCCTTTTTAAAAAAAAAAAATCATTGATTTCATACAATTCATCTGCACCATCAGCTGAAATCCAATGTCACATCGCACGACTTCAGCACCATCAAACGATCATATTTTTCTCAAAATTCACGCAATATGGTCGAAATTCTCCCGTAAAAATTGGATGAGAATCTGCTCTCTTTTTTTTAAGTAGGAATCTACTTTTCCTCATCCAACTGTTCAATATTTTTCATGTGCGAATCTCAGCAAAAATCATGTTCCTGTTCCTGTTTTTTCAAAAAATAAAAATAATATGATTTCATTAATTCCCAATTAATTAGTGGAAGACAGAACAAAATTTGAAAAAAGAATTAATCTTTAATTTATTCATTTTTCCTTTGATAATAATTATACTAAAAATTGCCTTCACAAATGTTGGCACAAATTTTGTTTGAAGGAAAAGTAGCAACCACCTTGTCAAACTAGGTTGGTAGAGAAATGACAAGTACATGTCACGGATGTTAACGGGTACCTTTCAATGTGGCAGTTGCCAACAAAGATCCGATAAAGATGTCTCAGTTTCTCAGGCTAAGGCTACCAAACACTATTTCTGTTTAGTTTCTTTCACAAAATTATTTCTTTGTATATATTGCTAACAACCAGTTATCCGTCACATCAAACAATTGAAGGCACAAACAATCCATTTTGTAATTTATTTTAAAAAATTTAGTACTTAAAGAATAAAAAAAATTTAAAAAGTGAGCTCATTAGTCAATAGTATTATTTAAAAGAATAATTATTTTCAAATTAAAATGTAATTTTATTTGAATAAAAAAAAATCAATTGGATTTATTCTTTGCGTTTGTTAGGGGCATCCCTCACGCCAGTCACGTGCCTCTTATATCCTTAAATATTTCCCTGCACATGGTTCAGAAAAGACAGGGCAACAAAGTACCCAATAATCATCATACAAACAAACGGTCTAAGCAATGATTATACACCTTTTGACAAAAAAAGGAAAGAGAGACAGCAGTGATGGCCCCCACCTTTCATGCACGTGGCACGTTTTGTCTTGCTCGATTCCCTATGGAATATGGTAAACTATCCGTACAATTGGTGCTGTACACCGCGCATTTTAAGTAACTTTGACTGGTCAATGTGAATTTGCTTTGCGTGACAAGTTAAAAGGTAATTAATATGTTTAGTGTGTTTAATGTGGTTACTTAAAGTTAATACATAATAATTGGGAGAGGTTGATGCCTCTATCTCAGGAGATCTGCTTGGGTCCGATGTCTATTGGACCCAAAGTGGTTCCAATGGGTTCGGTAACCGTCGGATCTGCTTTAGGATTCGTGTATACGGATTTTAAAGCAGATCCGACGGTTATCGAACCCATTGGAACCACTTTAGATCCAATGGGCATCGGACCCAAGCTGTTTTCCTATCTCAGATAGGAGTGATAACGGATGGGATATGGACCGAATAGTGATAAAACTGTATATGTTTTTATTTTTCAAATACGAATTGGATTGGATATTTACTAAAAAATATATATAAATATTATTAAAAAAATACTAAAGTTTATGATATTTATCTAATTATAACGTTAAATAAGATAAATATCTGCTAGTCGTATATACATAATTAAAATTTAAATCTATATCCGTATTTGTATTCACACGAATATTCATATATAGATATATGTATCTAAATTTTCAAATATGAATTAGATATTATTTGCTACGTTTTCACCTCTAATCTCAAACCAATGTTATATATGATTATATTAGATAGGTTATGGAAAATATAACGTATTAAATTACAAATATAGTTAATATTTTTATGTGCACCTGACACTAACGGGTAGGATGTGATTTAATATTTTTATACGATCAATTTCAGACCCGATCTGTTAGCTGTATAAATACTTGTATTATAAGGTCCAATAATTAATTATAATTTTTAAGAAATAAAGTCCAATCAATTTTTAAATCAATTTTAAATACCTTTTTTAAGAAATAAATGGAAGAATTATAATTTTTAAGAAGCTCAAATCTACCGCGTGATCCGATCTATTCAATCTGAAAATAAAAAGTATAGGAAATCAAAATTTAAAAATTAATACTTGTATAATAAGGGTTTGAATATAGTTATCACTTTTTAGTGGATCTTACCTCAATAGCACCTCTATATTAATTTGATTTTAAATAAATTTTTACAAAGCAATATCTTGACCACATCCATATCTACCAAATACAAAATTAATTCAGATTAAATTTGTATAAGACGTTATGCAGGTCTGACAACGACGGACAAATTCATAAATCCTCATTTTTATGATTAATTAGTGAAAGTGATATATACCGTAAATGAGTCATATTATGGACAAGTTCTGTATTTAAAAAATTACAAGGACGTATCTGACAAAAATTCCACTTCACACAAAGTGTGATCCTCTTAATTTAGAGTCCATACAAATGTCCAAATAAACTCCACGGTACCGGACAATATATAATACTGCCAAATTGAAAGGGATGCCCTTTACTATTCGTGTCATAACAAATCAAACGTGTCAGATATCATTCTACATAGTACAGTACCTCACTGAATCCCCATCAATATTTAACTGACAGCATCACATAAAGTCATAAACTCAGTCGCAAGACACTCGCTTTATCTCTGCGGTACAAGACCGCGTAGAATACTAGAAAACTAAAGGAATTATCCCCACGATTCGTGTCATAACAAAATCAAACGACTCAGATATCATTTTGTACTATATAGTACCGTACTGAACCAGAAATCCCTTCAATTTATAACAGACCGCATCACATAAACTCAGCCGCGAGACACTCGCTTTGTTCAAGAGAGAGAGAGAGAGAGAGAGTGGCAGTTCACAGAAACCCACGAGAAAAAAATGGCGGCGCTGCAGCGATTCAAGCTCCTTGCCACGCAATGCACGGCGGCGCCGCCTCCAAGTCCATCTCGCAGTCCTGCTCCGCCTTGTTTCCGTCTCCACCGCCACAACCGTCGTCACCATCTCAGGAAGAAGCCCAAAACCCTACGCCGTCTCATCTCCACCCCGGATCCAGATCCCTTTCCGATCGATCGGGAGGAAGGAGGAGATGAGGAGGAGGAGAAGAAGGGTTTGTTGAGGGATAATAGTCGTACGTTGAGGGATCTGTTTGTGTCTTCACCAAAGGGGAGGGGAGGAGGAGATGATGGTGGTGGTGGTGGTGGTGGCGCCGTAGGAAGAGGTATCACCTCCGTTGGAGGTGGTGGTGGTGGATGGAGATTCATCGGAGTAAGAAATCGATTGCTGAGACGAGTTTGGAGGCCTGTGCTTGTAGCAATTCCGGAATAACTCTGGAATTGTTTGCAATTCCGATGTTATTCCTGACTTACAAATTCCATTTACAAAGACTGTTAGTTTAATTTGTGGGGCCCGCTGTTCAGTGAATGCAATTCTGGATAACTATGTAATTGGATGCGATTCCGATGTTACCTATGGTAGCAGACGATAGTATCAGGTTCCTCTACGGCGTGCTCCTCATGGCGGTTTGTGTTGCTAGTGGTTCAAGTTGAGAAGACTGTTAGTTTAATATTTGGGGCCCCCTGTTCAGTGAATGCGACATGGATATATGTATGGGCGTGTAGAAATTACGATGTAAAAAGAAGTAGAATTGACGGGTGCTGTATTTCATTTATGGTTTTGGCCTTTTTTTTTACTTTTTTTATTTTTTTAGTTTGACTGTCTCGGTATCTTGTGTTGTAAATATTTTTTGATCTGATGATATTTTCAAATTATGATGCGTTGCAGATGCACATTATTTTTTTTTCATATATATAGTGCAATTTTGGCAATAAAAAAATTCAATTATTGTCATAATATATGGTAAATACTTAATTAAATTGTAACAATTGCGTCTTATATAGAGACACGTATACATATAATTTTATATGGAAAATGTTTCTTGTAAGTTGTAAGTAAGAAGAGTAAAAACTAAATTTTGTGAGAAGTCTTTTCAAATTTTCATATACTCTTGCAAAACAAAAAATATTAATGCGAAGTTTGTTATTACTTTTAATACAATTTGGCTAAGTTACATGATAGTTTGGGTACGGAGGTTAATCGAAAAATTAATTCAAGTTTTTGTTCTAACACTACTAGAAATTAGGAGCTGAACTAAAAGTTGAAATTGAAGACTCGAAAACTTAATAAAATATAGTATTTTTAAGAAAAGAGATTAAAAAAATATTGATACATATACAAATTAGAAAAAATATTGGTGCATTGATTGAGAAAAACTTTTTTTTTCTTCTATATGATCAAGTTAGGCCTAAACTTTCACCGATATTAACTTTATTCTCAATTTTTTACAAAAAAAATGTTTTTCCAAAGAGAACTAAATTAGTTCTTCGTCAAACATTTTTGGTTTATTTAATTTTGATCTGCCACTTAAATTTAAACCAAATGCATTTTTGGACCAAGTTATTTAGAAAATCAAAGCATTTTATTTCGTCTACGACTATTTGTGATCACTATGCAAATTGCTCCTCGGAGCTCAATTTTGAAAGATTTGAATATCTTTTTTTTATTCTAGAAATAAAAATATAAATTTTCTGAATTACTTTTTTTTTTTCAAGATGTGACCGAATATCATGAACCAATGATTAGCTCTCATTCAATATCTATTAGGGTTGTTAAGCAACACAACTATAATTAAATCTTAATCCGCGTTAAGAAAATCGATATTCGGTTATCTTAATCTGTAAATAAAAGCTAAGGAAGCTAAAGAAAGGAATAGAGGCGTTTTAAAGTCTGGGCAGTGGATTAAGATCCGGATAAAAAGAGGTTAAAGGAAGTAATCTTAATCTGCACTAAGAAATCAGTGTTCAGTATGAGTAAGCAACTAAGTAAACAAAAGGAGTTTAAAGAAGCTTAATCCCTCCTTTCCAAACAACACATGCTTAATCTCTCCTTGTTGAACAACACCACTATAAACAAAATCAATGGTTCAACACCACTACAAAGTTATAGTGTGTCTTTGCCACATAAAATCTAAAAAGTATTGGGACCGTAAAAACTGTAAATTTTAGTGTATAATTAATTTATATTTGAATTAAAAATTAATATATATTTTTCATGCTACGAGGCTTAATCTATTCTTACCGAACAACAACACTATGAAACAAATCAGTGATTTGATTCTAATAATTTTGAAAGATACAGTGTGTCTTTATCACATAAAATCTAAAAATTTGTGATTTGATTCTAATAATTTTGAAAGATACAGTGTGTCTTTATCACATAAAATCTAAAAATTATTGGAATCAAATTATTGATCAGACACATTAAAAATTGTAAATTTAATGTATACATTAATTTATAATTAAATTAAAAATTAATATATAATTTTCACACTACCGTTGTTAGTGTTAAAATAAGTGAGACTGGAGTTCAATTTCATTCATATATCACAAAAAAAATATAATCTATCTTGTTTCTTGTATTTTATTTTTTTGGATAAATTTTATCAGATATCACTAAATTTTATCATTTGTTAGAATTAGTTATTTAAGTTTGATTTGTTCATATTATTAATGATTTTTTAATTTGTTTCAATGAAATCACTTTATAACTTTTTCACAAGCTTCTAAATAGCGTTTATAGCGGTGTAGCGGGGAGACAAAAAAAAAAGCTTTAGCGAATAGCGGAGCTATAGCGAAAGCTATTATAAATAGCGTTTTTTTATTTCAAAAATTATATTTTATATTTCTACTAATAGTAAAAAGAGTGATGCTTCTATGGACATAAGGGCCTATTTGTAAAATGAATATATTTTTATTTTCAAAGTTCAAACAGCCGATCCGAACCGTTCATCTTGTTCTCCATATTAATATATCTTTGGAGACCAAATTTTACATTTTTCTGAATTTATTTACTATTTATTAAGATGGGTATAAAAATTATCAAATTCAGACCATTGAATTTTGTACCCATCTTAATAAATAGTAAAAAAAATCAAAAAAATGTAAAATTTGGTCTCCAAGCACATATTAATATGGAGAACAAGATGAACGGTTCGGATCGACTGTTTGAACTTTAAAAATAAAAATATGTTCATTTTACAAATAGGTCCTTATGTCCATAGAAGGCTTTGCCTAGTAAAAATGTCTCATCAAGAAAAAAAAAATCAAATTAATTAAGAAGTTCTAATATTATTCATATTAAACCAATACAAAGTTCAAATTGTCATTCAAAATATCCCTAATTCAAAAACTATCGATATATTTTATATTCAAAATATACCACTACCATATATTAATGCATGATACAAAATTTAATTGATATAGCGGTATAGCCCGCACATGTTCCATTGTATTGATATAGCTTAATAAAGTAAAAAAAAAAACCAATCTAGATATTAAGGCCCATTAAAATTGCAAAATCATGTTTTCAGAAATTTTTTTTGCAAAATCATAACCCATGTAGCATAGCGGACCGCTATTACCGCTATTGCCGCTACGCGCTATAGCGGACCGCTATTGCCGCTACGCGCTATAGCGGACCGCTATTGCCGCTACGCGCTATAGCGGACCGCTATTGCCGCTACGCGCTATAGCGGACCGCTATTGCCGCTACGCGCTATAGCGGACCGCTATTGCCGCTACGCGCTATAGCGGACCGCTATTGCCGCTACGCGCTATAGCGGACCGCTATTGCCGCTACGCGCTATAGCGGACCGCTATTACCGCTATAGCGGTCGTAGCTTGATTAGCGCAGTTTTTGCCCGTAGCTTAGCTTTCTGGGTCCAAAACCGCTATAGCGGCGCTATAGCTAGCTATTTAGAAGCTTGCTTTTTCATCTAAAAAAATAATAAAATATAACTATTCTGTTAGTATTTTGGACATAACATAGAACGACTTGATTGAGATAATTTTAAAGTTCACTTTAGTAATGCATATGTAATCGGGTTCCAATTTCCGAATTAAACCAAACCCGTTATTCTCAATTATTTAACAAAATAATTTTGGCTTCATGCAGCACAGAACTGTGTTAATTCCATCACCATCGTTAAAATTTTGCGGTGCATTAAGTAAAAACCCGTGCGCTGCATTAAGTAAAAACCACTTCGTTAAAATCACCATCCTTTATTCCTTTGTAAGCAGTCACCGCCGGAGCTGGTAACGAACAAGAGAGATCGTTCGCGCCATTTGTAGCCACAGAGAGAGAGAGAGAGAGAGAGAGAGAGAAAGAGAGATGGTATTTGGGACTGTGGTGAGATGGGCAGCGAAGAAGGGGAAACCAAAGATGAAACCCATCGAGCTGACGTCACCTCCCGAGCAAACCCTCTCCATCTCTCGCGCCATTTTCGATGTTGTCAAGGAGCACGGTCCCCTCACCATCTCTGACACCTGGGACCACGTCAAGGTCTTCCCTCTATTGTTCTGCTTGTTGTTTACTGTGTCTTTACTCATGCAAACAACCTGTTTGATGAAAAGTCCAAGAGAAACTTTTCAGAAATTTACTCATTTACTTGGCATCATCACTCATACACACAACCTGTTCGATGAAATGTCTAAGAGAAACTTTTCAGAATTTTACTCATTTAGTTGGCATCATCACTCATGTACACCACCTGTTCGATGAAATGTCCAAGAGAAACTTTTACCAAAAGAAGATCAATCTTTGTGGAATATATTGACTAAAATACTCAATTTGGCATCTGATTCTGTTTGGATCTGCCAAATTGATTGAAACTCAGAATCTGATTCCAGGGAACTTGAAAAGTAAGAGAAAGTAACAAAAAGCATGTAATCCACTTAATTAATTTTTCAGGAAATGGGATTGAGAGGCCTGACAAGTAAGAGGCAAATGAAGATTATGCTGAGATGGATGAGAGAGAGACAGAAACTGAGGCAAATATGCTGTCACAATGGACCCCACAAGCAGTTTCTATATACAACCTGGTTTACTAACCCTAAGAACATGCCGCCTCCTGCAATTCGTACCAGAAAAGTCGAACCGAAGCCATGAGTAATTTGTGATTGCTTTCCTTTATACCGTTTCCATGGTACCTATAATGTTGTGACTGTGCTTTTCTTTATCTATCTGTAGATATTATTATCTGTAGCATCAAATTTGTTCATGTTTTAAGTACATACCTCAAATTTGGTAATCCTTACATGTACTGGTACGGTGACCATGATTTCTCATATATTTGACCTTTATGGGCAATGCCCAGGTACAAGATAAGTGAAAGGATTTCTTATATACTTGACCATGATTTATCATAAATATTTTCATAATATGTATTAAACTAGAAGGAGGGTTCCAATACCTCATGTTTTTCATACCTCATATTATATATCTCTATTTTCAAACTCCAAACTATCGATCTAAACCGCTAAATATGATATCCATACTAAAATATGTTTGGTGATGAAATTTTATATTTTTTGGAAATTTTTTACTATTTTTTTAGATAGGCAGAAATCACTGTTTTTTAATGGTCTAGATACAGTGATTTTGTACCTATCTTAAAAATAGTAAAAAATTTGCAAAAATTATAAAATTTAATCCCAAGCATATTTTAGTATGGATATCATGATGAGCGGTTTGGATCGATAGTTTGGACTTTGAAAACAAAGATATACAAATATGAGGTATGATGAGTATGAAAAACATGAGATATTTGAATCCTCCTCATTAAACTATATGGCATATATTTACTATTTAGATATGAATAATTAAAATTCAAAACCATATGCAATATCAGATTTCTATATCTAATTTTCGGATATCGGATATCCATATCTAATTTTCGAATATCGGATATCCATATCTAATTTCGAATATCATATTTTTGTATCTAATTTTTGGATACGGACGGATAATATCTGATCCATTTGCACCACTAATTGGAAACAATAGAAATAAAAAAAAAAAAATTGATCTGAAGTTTCAGAATGCAGACCACTCTATGGGCAGGAAATCACAATTATTTGGTTTATTTATTTATTTTTTTTATTTTTTTTTTAAGATGGTAAAAATAAAAATTTCGGAAATTGCAGATTGTTAAATAAAATAAAATGCCTTGCTACATTTTTGGTATTTGGCTCATGCATGATAAATGGAGGATACATTTTTTATACATTCTTTTAATTTAAAAAATTCTACTACCGAATAAAAATTGCCTCGGCTATTTTATATTAACTTGTTAAAATTTAAAAAGGGTATGCGACATGAAAGTTTTTTTTTTTGGACTGCATATTATGAATTTTTTTAATTACATTTAAAATCTTTTGAGAATACCAATCTTATATATATTGCAAAATAATGTATTTATAACTCCATGGTAATTTGAGAAAAAAACAACAATGTGTTGATATTTTCTTCTACTACTAGCTCGTATTCTTGATTTTTTTTTAATATAATTTTACTATTTTTTTATTTTAAAAGCATTTGATTTTCTAATAATCCATCTATATCCTGGGTAACATTTTCAAATGGAGGCCTCCTGTATATGTCATGGTTTCAAATTGAATTGTACTTTCCTATAAACACGGGAGGGCCTCTAAATCAGTTTTTGTTTCCTTCATTTCTTTCTCTCATTTGTGAAACATTAAAAATAGAAAAATAAGGAAAAGGAAAGCAAATGTCACACTAATATTTACATCAACATCAGACAATATATACAAAAATTTGAAGTACTAACAAGGGTTTTGCTATGGAAAAGAAAGAAAAAATAATACAAAAAAAAAACGCAATCACAAATCATTCAAGTGGATGCAGCAACTAACATACAAGTTCACAAAAAATATTGTCTTAAGAAAGAGAATAAAGACACTCTATAAACCTTTTCTTCTCCTCAACTGGCATCAAATTTTTTATGAAAAATCTCAGTTTCACAGTGAATGATCATCATTAATTAGAAGTGCTTCCACCATCCATTAATGCATCCAAGTCGAACTCATCGTCCCCTAGAGAGAAAAAGGAGACAGCAATCAGCCTGGGATGCAGAAACTAAGAAGAATACTTCAAATAAAGCCCACAATAAGAAGAAATTAGAAATTGCATTACTTTGATTATTATCTGTTGTATGTTCCGACGTTATATCACCCAAACACGAAAAATTCTCGTCCCCTAGAGACAAAAAGGAAACAGCAATCAGTCTGTGATACAGAAACTAAGAAGAATACTTCAAATAAAGCCCACAAAAAGAACAAATTAGAAATTGCATTACTTTGATTACTTTCTAGCCAGGCCGAATTTGGTAGTGGTAGTCCAGCTAAATCTGGAATTTCTGCTGTATCTTCCATTCCTTGGAAATTCTCATCTGCATGCAAATTGGATGAATCTGGAAGAAAGAAATATGTTTTTGTTGTTATCACCAAAAAGGAGAGAAGTCCTTTCTTGATATTTTTGCAAAAAATACTATTTTTTACTGACTAAATTGCATACTTCTAGGTAGACCATAAAGCAATATTTTAGCACTAATTGCCGGTATATTGAGAGGGAAACTTAGGAAAATAAAGATAGATTATGGACACAGAATGAGAATAAAAAATAAATTCTTTGAATTTTAATATCATAGAGAAATTACTTGGTTCATTGTTTCCATTGAAAGATGCGTTTGAGGGGAATATTTCCAACTGATCCGATACTAAGTTCGACTCAGGAGCCACTTGTTTGCCCATGCCCTTCAGAAAAAATTAAAAGCTGAAATTAGATCTCAACTAAACTTAGAAGTATATTATAGAGTTTTATATGATTTACATAGGTTTTGTATCAACTTATGGTATGTTTTGAAAACTGATTGATTATCGATCAAGTGATTAGAAAATTAGCATTTTAGTTTTTTTGTATCTGATCAGTGGCCAACCAATTTCCAAATGCCATCAAAGTTGATATATATAACTTTTTGTATCTTTTCTATGATTGTTTGAAGTTCTTCATATAACTAACCACTCAGTGCATTTTAAAAATTTCCAAGTACATAGAAGACCCAAAATTTTAGTAAATTACTTATTTTTGTACTTGATGAAAAAAAAATGGAAATAGATGATTTACCATGTTTTCCTGCTGAAATTCTGGCACAGGGTTAGGCGTAAAAGGTTCAAGTTCTGGACTCTCTGTCATGTGAGATAAGTTTGAAGAATCATGAGTAAAAGACAATTAAAACACACCTAGGAGAAAAGTCAATGTTGTCACCTTGTAAAGCCACAAATAACACATTTTCTTCCCATTAAGAAACACAATTTACAAGGAAAATACAACATGAACCAACTTTTCTATGCCCCTTCAACTCTAGTGAGAAATTGGCTGTGCATATATCCAAGAAACTGGATCTTCAATGGATATAGAACACATATATATTCTGCCTTTTGTTGGGGATATATATAATGGTTTCTCCATTTGCATATGTGGAACCAGTACTCCTAGTTGTTATTGAGATTTGAAAAATATATCATTATTGTAAATAAATTATATTGGAGGTAATTTCATTCTATTCTATTTTTCTTTTGTTTGTAACAAAAGAAGAAAATTCCTTATTGATGACATAAAAGAGCCTAACATTAGATGAGGCATACTGAATAAACTACACAATGCAAGAGGCAACTTAATTACTTGGTAAATCGGCATTGTTCTCCAAATTTGCATGGTCAGGCTCCATACGACACGTTTGCGCATGCTTCACAACTTTGTTCCAGACATTTTTCGGCATTTTCAAGATCTGCAAAATCATAATTAATTGATGTTGAGGAGCTTTCATGACAAAGAAAGAGCAAATCCGATAGAAAAGTTACCTACCTTTTCAAATTGGAGGCTGTGTAATGACACAAACTAAAGGTTCTTTTTAATTGTCTTATTCTTAAATTATCAGTTAATCTACATTTTTCTTATTCCTTTTTTATGAAAATTTCATACTTAATCAGGTCATGTTATCTAGGTTGTTCAAAGTTATATAATGAGGAGCAAACGAGAAATTACAGAAAATTTACCTCCTTTAACACACTTGGATTTTTATTCAACAATTTCAAGAAATCTTGAACACACTTAATATTTTCTTCCATCAATCTCTGATGATATTTTCCATTTTTCCCAATACCCTCAAGTCGCCAAACATCGTCGTCGAGCATTGGGGGATAGTGCTTCTCGTACGCTACACAAAATTGCACAGTTAATCGAATTGTAGATTCTACATTTCTCAGTAAAAATGTGTTTAATTATACAAGTGTTTTTCTTTAAAAAAATCCCAAAAAAGAAAAAGAGATAACTTCTCGTTAAGTTTACTTACATAAACCTCGCTGATCCTTGACTTTAAATTTCTCAGACAACCCCTCCTGAATATTTATAATAGTTCCACAGCGCTTTGAATCAATACATGCACCAAGGCGAAATTTCCCACATCTCAGCCATTTTGAATTATCGGTGAAATATATATCCCCTATAGTACCAACTCCTTGTTGATTAAAAGTCACCTCTGTATTACCAATGAGCAATGGTCTCTTTCCTTCTCTTTGTTTAACAATTGTGCTATTGAATTTGTCACTATCCAAACCTTCTAGCTCTAAATCCCCATCAATCACAACAATTTTCACTTTTATGTTCAAGCCCTCCACGTTTGTGCATTGTCTGCCCGTATTAATGTCTATGAGTTGGATTTCTATGGGCTTTTTGTTCTTATCTGTGATGTTTTTGCAAGTGTACATTGGTTGTGTGACGTGATTTACAAAGACAAGTTTGTGTGTCGGCAACTCTTCGATGTGCAATTGCTGGGTTCTACAAAGAAAAAATATGTGCACTTAAATTTTGCCTAAAATATATAAAAGTTTTTTCCTAAATTCAAAAGTCAAGAAGATAAATTGTGAAACTAAGTACTTACCGCGGTGTTGGTACTGCTTGTTCTATGTCATATTGGCGCTTGCTGCACATAAAGGTAACCCATATATTTATAAAATTAGATAAATTCAAGTTCAAGCTAATGAGTACGTAATAATTCAAGATCAAGCTAATGAGTACATAATAATAGCCAGAGAGAAAAGTATATAAATCAACCTCATTCCAATCATGATGAAGGCGAACTTGAGTGCAGACCTGGCCTTGAAGATTCTGATCATCCCCACTTGAATCTGGCACGACTGAGGCTGATTTTCCATTGATGAAATCAGTCGCACCAGCTTCGGTTGAGGCTGATTTTGGTTGACATCCTGTTCAACCTCCTCCCATGGTCGCTTCCTACGATTTTCCATTGATGAAGTCCGTCGCACCAGCTTCGATTGAGGTTGATTTTGGTTGGCATCCTGTTGAAGCTCCTCCCATCGACGCTTCCTGCCATTTTCCATTGATGAAATCACTCCAACTTAAAAAAAAAATTTCATGGTAAATCTAAACTTAAATTAAATTTATCAAGAGAGCAAATAAACAAAGGGGGAGGGAGGAGTTGAGGTGGGGGTAAAGTTTTAGGGCCTATTCAGCAATGGGAATTTCTATGGGAATTGAATTGGATGGATACAGTTTTCCTTATTTCAATGTAATGATTTCCTTAAAAAAAAAAACCTGTCGGAAAATGTAACTTACTGTTTTGGTTTGTGTTGATCAATTATTGCCTTGATCAAGGGTGCCCTAGTTTCTTCATTACAAGACAGAAATGCCTCACGCACTCTAGCGTTATCGATAAACATAGTGATTGCAAAAACAGTATCCCCTTTGCTGAAACCTTGCAACTGTTCAAAGGTCTTCACAGCTGCGCTAACTGAAAACTCCTCATTATGAATTGCAGTTCTGTCAGATTTCTTCTCCATTGAAGCACAAATGAGCTGTGTCTCCTCTCTCCTGGATGCAGAGATAGACAGGTGAATTGGAGATGGTTGTTGAGCAAAGTTAAGGTTCGGCTGAGTACTGCTGGAAGAATTTTCTCCTTGAGTGTTTAGAAAATCATCCTCAACTTCATTATTTGTGAAGTAACTGTTTCCCCTTTGACGATTACCAGCGGCAATGAAACCTGAAATGAAATAATATGTTATATAACATATTAAAAAATAAACTAGGAAAAGAAAATAGATTGAATTTTACATCAACTTACCACAATACACTATGTAGAGCATCATAGTTAGTATGGGAAGGGTGACTAATTCATAAACTGTAGATCCTAAAGTGTTACTAATTCAGATATACTATCATATAATTAATCAGCTTTTGAATACAATGAACAGCTTATATTTTCTGGTAAAGTGAAATGTATAGAATTAAAAAACACAGTTGAAAGAGATATTTTCACCATAGAAGAAAAATCGAAATTGGAATCGGGAGAATCGGATTGGAAACTCGGATTTTTTTTGGCAGAAGCTTACTTTTCACTAAAATAATAGAAAAAATAGGTAAAAAATATTTTAAAATAAAATTACGTTAAGACAAATACAAAATTAACATGAGATGTTATTGTAGAATTTTTTTTCTTTTAATGTTCAACAAGTTAAAATTAATGTCAAATCAATTTTAATGAAAATGACAAACTCCACAACATGGATTGTCTCCATTTCTTTAAATAAAAATTAATGAGACAGTAAGCTTGTCTCCATTTCGTCTGAGTTGGCTACTGGCTAGCAACCTCTTCAAATATAGCGTGGATTCTCTCCATTTCTTCTGCATTGACTTCTCTGGTACTGCAATGTGGGTCACGTATTAATAATTTGGGACCAGCTGCAGCGTTGTTCTTTCTAAAGTTTTTCTGCTCCCGCACTTGACTGAACAGCCCGAGAACCCTTCTTCTCCAATCAGCATTTCAACCCAGTCAAAATCGCAAATTTCTCCCCCAAATCCAATGTGGGTTGTAACACTTCGTTTCTCAAGAATCGCTTCAAATCGCGAGAATCGGCTCCAAACGTCAAGAATCAGTGAAGAATCGCTCGACTCGGCTGGTTTGAACTGGTTTTTCACTGAAAAATCGCCCATCGAGGAACTTGGTTCAAAATTGAATCGCCGACGGCCAATTCCAGTCTGACTTGGCCGATTCAGGTCTGGATCGCCCGATTTTTCCTTCTATGATTTTCACCTTAAACCTTGAATTTGCATTGTAATAAACATAGCAACAGAGAGAGAATAAATGAGATATAGTTACCTGTATCAATACATTGAGAATCTCGATTGCTCATGACTTCAATTGATTTGCACCGTGCCCACTCTGTAATCTGCATAGCATTGAACATTTACAGCAAAACTGGTATATGAGAGCAAGATTACAAAAAAGGAATTCTAAAAGGGGAAAAGAAGTACAAATACTTACTTTAAATCAAGGTAATATGCAATGAAAAATCAAGGGGCTTTGCAAAAGGGAGAAGGCACGAGCTTGATGAGATCAACCGCTGCTCCAAATCGTGGACGCGTTTCTCCTACACTGTGATCAGAATTTAACAAGATAAATAAGAATTGGATAGAATATATAAGAATAGAATAAAATGGAAAATATTTTAAATTGAAATCACACGATCTGCTAAACTAACTTCTAGGTTTTAGTAACTCACCTCGTGGTAGCAAACGAGAAAGCGAGTCGTGGTCAGATTATCGATCGAAGCAAGCGGGAAGGAAGGGTGTTCGCCGATCAGGTAGAATTTCTTTACCGGTTTACCCATTTAATTCGAGCTCAATTTATATAAACACCCGCGAGATCGAAATTTCGGACTTTGGTCGGCGTCGGTGTGAAATTTCTTAGGAAATTACAAACGGGAAGAGAATGTGTTAATATCAAAACTCATTGACATTAGATATGTTGTACTTACATCATCATCGTCGTCATAGTCGTTCTCTTGAAATTCTTTTTTGATCTTTTGCTATCCCATCCCTCGAAATTACTTAATTAGAAACTTAGAAAATACCTTTTTTTTTTTTTTTTTTTTTCCTACGCTATCATGGTATCGGAGTGAGATCTAAATGGTTCAATACGCAATCAAGATTTGTGCGAGTGAATTAAATTTGCACCAACCTTTGCATAAGATCTTTGATACAAATTGAACTGCTCAGATCAAATATCGGACATATTTATATCTGATGCCCTTCAATTTCCTTCTCCTCCGAAGTAACAAGATTCGCAATTTATTCGCATTTTATTTGCGTTTAATTTGTTTTTTTGATATTTTTGAATCAAATTCTAAATAAAATGCAAAAAAAACGTATAACACATTTTATTCGCGAATAAAACAAGAATCACGAATTATTCACGAAAAAAAACGAAAAAACCCAAATATTTTGGAATTTTTTTGAAATTTTTTTTTTTTTTTGCCGGGTTTTTTTGGAGATTTTTTTTTTTTGTTTCTTTATTGTACCGAATCATTTCTGAATTATACCTAAATTATATTCGAATCATAAATTTTAGAACCTGCCAAATCAAATTCGAACTTTTCGTTTATCACTGTGCTCTCCCCATTACCATAGAGTGCTTGTATAATCATCAAGTCAATGAATCCATATCCTTCCCGGTACCTAAAAAGGAACCTTTTACAATTATTACTTGTCAGCCGGTGCCTATTCCAGATGGCGCTCATTATTTGCGCTTTGAGATTTGTGCAAAGTTATACGAACGGTCCGGATCAATTAATTATAAAAGATTCCTTTTTGCGGTACAGGAGAGGATCTGAATTTAAAGTGAATAGTAACGGACTTCTCCGAATTAATATTTCGATTATTGGATGTGCACATATTAAACCCATTATTCTGAATTATTTATTCGTGAATTAAATCCGATTAGATAGATAACCGGCGGCTGCTTGAACTCACATCCCAGAGATTATCTCAAACTTTGAACTCACCGTCGAAATCTTTTCGGCACACGAACTTCAAACCACATAATTAATACCGTTCTTTTTAATATGGTACGAACGGATCGCCTATAGTTTTCATAGGCACCAAAGTTCAAACTGATTTTGATTCGGCTTAAATTAATCTGGACCGTCCGTTTGATACTTGTGGGACAAGGACTTCCGCCAGAGCTGGGGCGGTGAAGAAAGGAAATATAATTTAACAAGATAAATAAAAATTCGATAGAATAAAAAATAATATATATAATAAAATTGAAAATATTTTAAATTGAAATTGTACGATCGGCTAAACTATTGACAATCTATAAATAATGATATCAAAACCTAGCTTCTAGGATTTTAGTAACTCAACTCGTGGTAGCAAATTAGAAAGCGACTCGCGATCAGATCATCGATCAGAATAAACGGGAAGGAAGGGTGTTCGCCGATCAGGTAAAATTTCTTTACCGGTTTTCTCATTTGATTCGAGCTCAATTTATATAAACTCCCGCAAGATCGAAATTTCGCACTTTGGTCGGCGTCGATGTGAAATTTCCCACGAAATTACAAACGGATATAGAATGTGTCAATATCAAAACTCATTGGCATTAAATTTTTTTTTCTTACACTCACACTTCATCATTATCGTTGACTCTTAAAAAGGTGTGGAGTTTGTATCTTTGGATATATAAAACATCATCCTAAAGTAATTAAACTGTTCGATTCATATTTAAATTTGCATGGACGATTTATATTTACCGAATCATTTAAAGTTATTAAATTTTAAATTTGTTGACACGAATCTTAAAGAAAATTAGATAATAATTTCCGGCTATAGATGAGATTCTGTCCAAAGTCTTTTGGACAAAATCTAATACCGTTAGTGGTTTGGCAGTGGGCTTTCATCTATTTTTCTCTGCTAAATTTTGTTTCTCTGCATGTGGGCCTTCTTCTTTACTTATTATTCCCTTAATTAGTCTGTGGGTGTTTATTGTAGATATACACCGCATGTGATATGATTAAGTGGTTGTAGATTCATGTATCACATAGCATGTTTATATTTATATTTATGTGTTATGAGTTACATGTTCACAAAATCAGGCCCATGAACCAAATCTAAAGCCCAAAAGATGCCATTATATCTCGAGTCCAATTTAACACAGTGCTTCAAGGATTTTCACAATTTGCATTTAATTAATCTGGATTTATGATCCAGGGACTTCCCCTGAAGTAGTTAGTGGAATTCCCAAACCGCGTCTTTAATACATAAAATAATGTTAATAATAAAATAAACAGCGTAATTGTTGCTTGCTTTGCTTATCCAGCTGCTACTACTTGTAACTAAAGAAGTCATGTCAAGCTCCATCTCTGTAAAACTTGGTTAAGGCCTAGTCTCTGTCTCTACTCAAACCTCCACCATTAACTGACTGCTGTTAATTATCTCACCACGTTTCTATTAGCATTCCAATTGCTATTAGCATATATAGATAGATTGGTGCTAATTGAGGAGTCAAGAAATGATGCTGAAGCCACCATTGCTGGGTTACCGGGCCCAGCAGAGGGTTGTGCCCATAAGGATTATATATATAGAGTAATGCTACGCTACTTCGCGAATTAAACGATATGTTTTAATTCGCGCTCATATCTCTAGTTTCGAAAGCCAAATAGCCAATCTAAACCGTTAGATGTTTAATCTATATTAAAATGTGCTTGGAGACCAAATTTTACATTTGTTGGAATTTTTTTACTATTTATTAAGATGGTTTAAAAATTGTTGTTTTTATTAAAATTTTGCACCATTAAAATACAGCGATTTTCAAACCATCTTAATAAATAGTAAAAAAATTTCAAAAAATATAAAATTTGGTCTCCAAGCACATTTTAATATAGATCAAACATCTAACGGTTTGGATTGTCTATTTGGACTTCGAAACTAGAGATATGAGCGCGAATTAAAACAACTCGTTTAATTCGCGAAGTAGCGTAGCCTTACTCATATATATATATATATAGAGAGAGAGAGAGAATGACTAATATGCATTCGGTAGCATATGGGCCGAAATGCATACGGTCAAAATTTAAAATTTTAAAATTAAAAAAATCGATCTGAACCGTTCATATTGTTCTCCATATTAATATGTGCTTGGAGACCAAATTTTACATTTTTCTGAATTTGTTTACTATTTATTAAGCCACTTTGAAAATTGCCGATCCAATGGTGGCTGCTGATTTGACTGTTTTGTTAAGCCACCGTTGGATCAGTAATTTTCAAAGTGGCTTAATAAATAGTAAAAAAATTCATAAAAATGTAAAATTTGGTCTCCAAGCACATATTAATATGGAGAAAAAGATAAACGGTTCAGATCGACTTTTTGGATTTTGAAATTTCAAATTTGGACCATATGCACTTCGGCCCATATGCTACCGAATGGATATATATTAGTCACTCTCTATATATAGGAATATGCTAATATGTTATGCGTAGCATAGAGGGACTCCGTGCAACGGCTTAATATTAAACTTTTCAAAATCCTAATGGTCGATCCGAACCGTTCATCTCGTTCTCCATATTAATATGTGTTTGGAGACCAAATTTTACATTTTTTTGGAATTTGTTTACTATTTTTTTAGATTTATTGAAAATCACTATTTTCAGCAAATCTGGACCATAAAAAAACAACGATTTTCAATAAATCTAAAAAAATAGTAAAAAAATTTCAAAAAATGTAAAATTTGGTCTCTAAACACATATTAATATAGAGAACAAGATTAATGGTTTGGATCGACCATTAGAATTTTAAAAAGTTGAATATTGAGTCGTTGCATAGAGGCCCTCTATCCTACACGTAGCATGCTAGCAGGTTACCTATATATATATATATATATATAAGTGGGGTTACTCACAAATTTCATTGATGAAACTTATTTTCTAAACCAAAAAATTTATAAGGAAGTTATTTTCTAGATTGTCATATTAATAACAAACGTGTATCTTTTTCGTTATGTACCATGGTTGTATCACGAAACCCGAATATTTTTAGCTATCATTTCATAGAAAAAAATAAACAAAGTTTCCATGACTATTGAATTTTTTTTTTTACTAAGGATGCAGATAATAGCTGCGTTATATGCGTTCTGTGTGATATTTTCTTTTTCAACTCTTTTAGTTCAATTGAGAGTGGTGAGATAAATTAAATTTATTCAAAATCCAAATCATGTATGTTTATTATTTTTTGAAAGATGGTAACTAAAAAAAATCGGTCACTAAACATATCTTTTATAGTTAAAATATTTGAGATCCTTCATATTTTTTAGATGGAATCCGAAAAAGGCAACATAAATTACCAACACAATCATAAAACACACATAATATTGAAGATTTATTTCCGACATTTGCAATAGAAGATAATTCCTACTATATGTAGAAGTATCTGTAATTCAGAAAAAAAAAAAACACAGAGGGTCTAATTAGCAAGTATACTATCTTGATCCCATCGGCGAACTTTCTTTATGTGCGCTTTCTGTTTTTGGTTTAGTGTAGCGGGTTGTCTACGAGGGAATACAGGGTATTAGTATTGTAGCCGCATGGAATTGCTCACAGAAAACTTTACTTGACAACTACAGTAAACTCTTAAAGGTTTCTATATCTTAATCTCTGTAAATTATTACGTGTGGCGAGTTGGATTTAAGGTAAACACCAGCATAACAATTGTCCCCAGACATCTTTCTTCCACATAATATCTGTTTTTTTTTTCTTTCCGAAACGCAATATGAAGAGAATAGAGAGGGATTTCTTTTTGTCTATCTATCCTCATTTTTTTCAATATTTTTTTATAATATTTTTGTTCTGAAAAGTTTGACAGTGTAATGTCTCCTTCTTAAACACATGTATTTTACAAATTATTTTAAATTCATTCATTCAGATAGTTAAAATACTGAATTTTCTTTTCTAAATACCGAGACAGCTGAAATTTCAAAATACAATTGTTAAATAAATAAGAAAACAACAACAGAATACTAAAATAAAAAATAAAGTAAACAAAAAGCTATCCATATGTATTAATCGTTGGTATATGTTTGACTTTCTCCCATTCCTCCCCCGACTTGTTCTCAATTTTTGAGTAGAGTGGTCTGTCTATCTCCAGCTCCTGTAGGGTGGTCACAAAATGAAGGTCAGGAAGAGCACGTAACTCACTGCATGCATTAATACGAAGGCACTTGAGCACGGGCAATGCTCCGTACTCCACCTTCCATTCCTTTATATTCTTGACATCAACGAGCTCCAGATTTTGCAATCGAGGAAAACCTCCATATGTGCAAACTATGGTATCCGCCTCAATGTTAATGCCATCTAGCTTCAGATACTTCAAATTACTCAATCTTTCAAGTTTCGGCATTGGATCATCATTCAAATTATACCGGGACAGTGTTAGCTTGGTTAAGTTTGGAGGCATTTCTGCAATTCCAATATATGCAGTTTCATCATTTGCATCAGAGCCCCCACTGAGATACATGGTATGTATGTTTTGAAAACTCGGTGAGCTGCTAAAATCAATCATCCCTCTTGCAGGACCAAGGTTTATTAATTCCACTGAGAGGAGGTTATTTAACTTGGATATGAAGTCATGTATCAGCATGTCATCATGCTCATCACAACACAAAAGTTGCAACTTACGGATACCAAGGAGGTAATTAGGGAGGCTTTTCTTCCATGATTTAGGAACTTTGAACCATCCAAGGCTTCTTAGGTTAACTAGGTTTGCAGTTGATGGCGGTCCCACCAATTTTTGGTAATTAGAGGAATAAACATGCCTCAGACTAGTGATTTTCCAGAGACTTTTTGGTAACTCTTTGACATTTGTACCCGAAATATCAAAGGTCTGGAGATTTTGCAAATGACCAATCCATGATGGAATTACAGTTACGTTAGTCAGTCTCAAACCCAAGTACCTCAAGTGGATCATGTTCTTCAAATCATTCGGTAGGTCTCTTATATTGATGTCTCCTAGTTCTAGAACTCTGAGTAATAGATATCCTATACCTCTAACAGAACCTCCCTCACCAAAATTTATGAATGTTCGAAGATTGGGCATTTTGATCTTCATGAGATGCCTTGGATTGATCTCATTGTGAAATGCCACTCGTCGTGTCATGCTCACATCATCCCTGTCTGCATTTTCTTCCTTCCAGATGAGAAGGAAATCATTTTCTGTGGCTTCATCCAATGCAACTTCACGCAAAAGATCGTGGACCCGGATAGACTTGATAGTACCATGGGAAGACCTCTCAACAACTTGAACCAAACATCTGTATGTTTATTAGTAATAAAATTAGTTAAAGTTACAAAGAAAAAAGAAAGAAATGTATCTATTAGCACTTTGTTTTTTAAATTGTCAATCAATCAAGGTTGCAGCTACAGAACTTGGGTAACAGAGTCAGCAAAGGCTCTGTTTTAGTTACTTTCATGGTAAAAGTTGTTATGCAGACAAGGTGAAGTAATATCATCTACATAATCATTTTTTTGATTGAAGAAAGTATATGGTAATACTGCCTAATGTTTCTGGACTCTCTAAGTTAATGATAAAGTTCTTAAAATGCCAGAATTTCCATTTCAAATAACACATTTAATTTAGCTCTTTTCAACAATTGATAAAGTATCATTGTGTGTAAATTATGTTTTTTTTTTTTTTAATTTGAGGTAAAATAATTTATTGTGTTTAAATTACATATTTTTGTTACTAACAAATTAAATGTACATAATCATTTACTTTTCATATTCTCATTTTATATGAAATAATTTTCTCTGTAACAAACCGTTTTGGACTTTCAGAATCAATAAAAAGTTGGTTTAACTGAATTTTCGATTACCATATATAAAAAAAAAGTTATACAATTTCATAACACACTTTCAAGTGCTAGTTCCAATAAAAAATACCGAAATTTTTATTCATGGTAAATAGAAAAAGAAAAAGAATGGGAAGGCTTGTGTATGATATGGCATCCTGCTGAGATGCCATATTTTATGGAGACCTTTGTTCGAAAAAATGCCTCAGGGATGCCATACTATACAGAGTCCCTATTTTTTATTAATTTTTTTTGGAAAAGTGGGACACCATATCAACATAAAAATGAAAAAAATCCGAAAAAATAAAATCAAAGGGGAATGTCATTTAAAAACTTTGATTTAAAGTTTTTATTTAATTTTTGTTCAATTTCTGTTTGCTAGATTGACCAGTACTGTTTTTCAGAAAAAAATAAAAATGATTGTTTTTTACAAATAGAGTGCTATATATGAAATAAAATATGAGGAAAAATTATATTTCACCTATCTTAAAAAACAATTGACCGTTCACATTGGACCTTTGATTTTTTTTTCATTTGAAATATTAATGCTCTAGAATTTGTATTTTGAAAAATTAATAATATTTCACCCACAATTTTATATTTTAAAATTGTTGATGTACTCTTTAATTATTTAGATATAATTTGTTTCAAATTTGAGTCAATTTGAAATTTGATTGATCATTCACCATAAAAAAATTCAAATTCTCTCATAAAATTTAAAATTGTTTGACAGAGGGTAACGAACTATCAAATAATTTCATATATAATAAACACTATTTACGAAATAAAGAATATACGTTTAATTAAATTTCTTAAGTTGAATAGTTTTGTAATATATCAAATGGATGTACATAAAAATTAGATACCCATATTCTAATGTGTACTATAATTATGTCTTGGAGGATTTCGTGCGACTATTTTTGTGCCCACAAATTATCACAACTTCTAGAGCATTATATTTTAGAATATAAAATTAAAGGTCAAATGTGAACCATCAAACTTTTTTAAGATCGATGAAATATTATTTTTTCTTGATATTTTATTTCATACAAAATCAATATAAAGGGCTCATTACACAATAAGTGGAATACAAATAGCATATATAGCACTCTATTTGTAATGATTTTTTTTTTTAGAAACAATTAGGGTCAAGCTATCAAACCATTTACTTTTCATACTCTCGTTTTATATGATATAACTTTTTCTGTACCAAACCATTTCAGTCTTTCAGAAATCAATAAAAAGTTGATTTAACTCAATTGTTAATTAACATAGAAAAATAAGTTATGAAATTTTGTAACACACTTTCAAGTACCAGTACACAAATACAAAAATAGAAGTACCTTTGCACTAGCTCCTCCAAATAATCTTCGGCATAATCTTCAAATTCCCCATCTTTTTTTACCTCTATTAAGTCTTCAGCTATCCACATCTGCATAAGACGTTTCGCCTCAATTTTGTAGTCCTCCGGGAAGCAAGCTAAGTACCTAAAATATTTAACCGGTTTGATTTATAGTTTGGATGACCAAAGTACTTTTTGTCTAAAATAAAAGATAAGGTAAAATCTTCAAATAACAAGGACTGATTAAACAATTTTATTTGTTTGCAAAGGGGGTATATAACTGGTATCTGAGAAATGGACGAGGTATTAGATGACTTATTAGCGCGTAGCTATTATGACTTAAAAAATTTACAAAAAATAAATCTTTATATTAAAATTATGAGTATTGTTAAATTAAAAAAGAAAAGAAATGGTAACATACCGGAAACATGACTTTCGAAGATACGGTAAGTCATCATAGCTGGTGGTTAAAATTTTCATGCATTCTCCTCCTTCAATTGTGTACCAATCTAATCTGTTGATCACTCTAGACCATTCTTGGTACGTAGGAGTTTTACTTGACAAGAGACCACCTAGCACAGTGAGTGCCAGTGGCAAGCCGTCGCATCTCTTAACTAGTTTTCTAGTGAGATCCGACAGTTCGTCCGGGCACTTCAGGGAGGGATCGCTGTTCGGAAGTGCCTTCTTTAGGAAAAGACTGAAGCTTTCTCCTTCGCTGAGGAACCGAAGAGGATACACACCACTAGGATCCGCGTGATTCGCTACATTAAGTTTACGGGTCGTCATTAGCACCCGACTCCCGTTTCCGATGTCGACTAGGCCGGTCTTGAGTTGGGTAAAGACGTTCTCGGTCCACACATCATCTAAGACAATTAGGTATTTCTTCTCTTTCAATAATGTATTGAGTTCTCCTAATAGAAGTACAATCTGATCTTCTTGTTGTAATTCCTTTAATACATCAGAAACCCGCTTGAACTCTGTCTCATTTACAAGTTTCTGGTGTATTTTCTTTAATACATCAAGGAGATTAAAATCTTTGGAGACAGTTATCCATATGCAAGAATCAAAATGATTCTTTACAATTGGACTAATATACACCTTTTGAGCAAGGGTGGTCTTGCCAAGCCCACCAGGCCCGACAATGGAAACCACATGCCGGCTTTGGGAGCTCGTCCCGTGCAACAACAAGTCGATTATATCTCTCTTTTCGGCATCAAAACCGACAACTTCGATGTTATCGACATCAGGCAGCACACGACGTTTAAAAGATGGTTGTTTTAGGAGAAGGCTTTCAGAGGGACCAGCCCGATCTCCACTAAGTTCTTGTATCCCAAAAGTAGTTCTACCGTTGGAGATTAAGAGGAGTTTGGCTTGGATCTTAGAAATCTTCTCACCGAGAGTGTGACGAGCAAATAGCCCGTTTGGGATGAGACCAAGCCATCGATAGTTGGCTTCAACAAGGAATGTATCGATGGCATCCTCAGTCTCATATGTGACACTCCTCACATGTTGCACCCATCCCTTCACCCTCTTATCACCGGTCTTCTTTTTGGATTCGGCATCCTCCAGAAAGTGTTGCATCTGATCCAATTGAAGCTTCACCTCATCGAGTTTGCGGTTGACTCCGCGTAGGGACTGGGCTTCATTGAAAAGTAGGTCTGCTAACTTTTTTACCACGGCGGAGATGATCGCCTCAGTCATCTCGTTCTATTGCAATCTCCCTCTCTAGCTATCTATCTCTCAATCTGCTCTGGTAAGATGTTAAGCGTATTGCTTGATGGCCACTGTCAACAGATGCTAAGCTTATTGTCAAAAAGGAGAAAAAGATGCTAAGCGTATAGCCACAAAGAAAAAAAAAATGAAAAAAAAATAAAGATGCTAGCGTATTGCAGACTATTTAACTTTTGGACAAAAAAAAAATGCTAAGCGTATTGCTTTATGTGCGTCTCTTTGGCTCTAAAATTTGGAGTATCATATTTTTGTACATCAGATTAAAATAGGATGCACATGATTTAAAAAAACTATATTCAATGGAATTACAATACGATAATACAACCAGTATTTTTTGTGTGTAATCTGGATTCTATGTTCAAATCTGACACTTCATGAATATTAATTGTAACATTACAAAAAAATACATATGTGCAAAATTTAAAATTTTTAATCCAATTCACACACTACAAATATATAAGAATTTTGAAATTCAGAAGCTTAGACTATATATTTAAATTAAATAAATCAAGGATTTATTTGGCAAAATAGACAACGGGACCCACATGATATGTTAATCTTATTCCTTCCTTTGCTTTATGTGGAAGGCACCGCCTGCCTTTTCTTTTTAAAAGACAGAAAGATCCATGACATGTTTATCTTTATTCATTTGTTTCCTTTATCGAAATTTTTATTTATAGCTAAAAAAAAGTTTAGAATACCTTCGTTTTTGGAAAATTTCAATTTGCAAAACTAAATATTGAGATCCGCACATTCAATTTGTAGCTCCAACTATTTTTTTTTACATAACATTTATTAATTAATAGAAAACAAAAAAAAAAACTTTAATTTATGTCACATGTCAAACTTTTGATTTGTCTGACTCAATCAAAATTACAGAAATTACTTATACGTGGGATCCACTGAGATGATAAGCTTCTATTGGTTGTTGGATCCACCGTCTTTTGATATGAACCACAGAGTCTCAGAAAATTCGATAACCAAGAATGAAGGAACCCAGCTGTTAACCATTAATCCATATCCTCTGCATCTCAAACTTTTGATTTCTGCGGCACCAAACTTTCTAATTCTCAAACTTTGAAATGCCTCAGTGAACGCGGTTTTTTTTTTCTTTTTTCAAGGCCCGAAGGCAAAAGAAAAAGTAATAAGTTATGGTGCGGTCTCCACTCCAAAAAAAAAAAAAAAAGGGTTGGTGCTGCAGACTAGGACTGGCAAAAAAATTCGTAGTTCGTGATTCGATTCGGGTTTGATTTGGGTTTGATTCGAGTTTAATTCGATTTGAAATGGGTTCGAATTGAAACGAATCAAATCAGGTTCGGTTCGAAATTAATTCAAATCAAACTCAAACCTAGCCTGGTTCGATCGAAATGAGTTCGGTTACTTTTATGGTTCGAATCTCATAATAACATCGGCCGTCCATTTACCTGATGAAATTAAAATCCAAGATAGAAAATCATAATTTAACTTAGCCGACACTTCCTCACTCTCAAATCTCAATAACCTAGTTCTCTCCACCTCTCCCTAACTCACTCTCCCTCTAGCTCTAAAATCTAGCCGACGCTCTCGGCGACTAGCTGTCTCTCCGGCTGTCACTCCTCTCTCCGGCCTAGATGACTGTCTCTCCTCTCTCTTCGGTCATCTCTCATAGTTCATACCAGGAAAACCGTCTCTGATGTATTTTTTTATGAACAATTTTTCAACTTAAAAACACTCATTTCATAGTTCATACCGGTAAAAGGAAACCATGTGAATTTTGTCCCGCGAGAAAAAATTAATGTATAAACTACCGGTATAACTAGGGCTGCTAAAAAATAATTTAGTTCGTGATTCGATTCGGGTTCGATTCGAAAAATGTGTAGTTTGCAATTAATTCGATTCGAAATAGGTTCAGTTCGAAATGAATCAAACCAGGTTCGGTTCGAAATTAATTCAAACCAAACTCAAACCTAAGGTAAATTCGGTTCGGTTCGGTTCGGTTTGTTGCCACCCCTACTGCAGAGAATGCGAATTCCAAGTCAAAAGAAAAGAAAAAGTAATAAGTTATGGTCGGGACTCCACTCAAAAAAAAAAAAGGTTGGAGCAACAGATTATTTGTACGGACTCCATTAATTGAGGCTGTAGACTCGTTTTATAGTCTGAATATTCATGGAATTCCCTCAAAATAAAAATATTTTGTTTTTTTCTATGCTATTAATAAAAGTTTTGGTTTCCTTTCTTGGGAATTCACATCCCCTCAGATTACTTGATTCAGAATTATTAAATCGGACGGCTCAATATTGGAATTTTTAACTTCGCAAGAATCTCAAAGCACAAATAATACTGCTCCCTCCATCATCCCGAACATGCACTGGCTGATATTAAATCTGGGCCGTCCGTTTCAATTTTTTTGAGTAAGGTACCTGGGAGGATACGGTTCCTATGTGGAACCATGGAAGGAACCGCTTGCCTTTTCTTTCCAAAAGAGAGAAGGATAAGTCTACGGGCATTTCCACTCAAAAAAGAAAAATAAAAGGGAGAAGATCCCTCCAGTCCTTCGCATGCAACACTCTTTTGTTCTGACATGGTGGGACCTAGTGAGCAGTCGGAGAACTTAATTGGATCCACTGGTATGGTCATTTAAACTGCCGGAACTTGAGTGTGAACAAATTAAGTAATGAAACAAGAACATACGTAAATAAATTAATGAAACAACAACAGACTACTAAAATAAAAATTAAATGTAAAAAGAAAAAAAAAACTATATAGAAAAATTATGGATTAAGGTTTGGCGGAGAAAAATTATAGATTAAAGTTGTGGCCTTCAGAGGAATCGTCAGCGCAACGTGGAGAAAAAGGACATCAATTTATCGGATACTCCGGTCACAAAAGAAGGTGTGGCGGATCGAAAATACAAGGCGGAAACGAGTCACTCACGGAAAGCCACAAAAGATGGCAACAGTGCATCTTTTACACCACGTGCTAAGAGCCGTTGGATCATCCTGAGGCCGACACCTGTAATAAGGAAGGACAAGCACGTGGCTTCCTCCGCACCGGCATCAAAAGAAAACACCAACCAAGGGTCAGACACAACTTGCAGGAATTTCAAAAAAGCTATCCGACAAAAGAAGATAATGGCTAGGCAATTTGGGCCTTCAAATAGGGGAGACAGGCCTTCATTAGGAACTGGGCTTAGCAATTCAGAAAAAGCAAAGGTGGACCTTGATAAGGAGGGCTTTTACAATATTCATGTGGACTACTTTCACTGTTCAGCCATAGCTAATGGATCGGGCCTACAACCCTCAGATGTCATGCAGACAGTTGATGAAGATAACCGTGAGAGAGTTTCAATTCTGGCCCCAACTGAAGAGCAGGACATGACACCCAACCCTAAAGATGAGTACAACTCTGAAGGATATGATGATGCTCGTTTTGATCCATGTTCGGAAGATGAACTGGATTCAGAGCTAGAATAGCGGACGTTGTCCGGTCCCTATTGTTGTTTGGTTTTGCAAGTAGCTCATGGAGAGTGGGAAAAACGTATTGTGCTGTATTGTGATTTTGATTTTGTGTCATGCCGTACTGTGACTAAGTGAATAGTCACACGTGCCGTAACTAAATTTAGGGATCACGTTTCTCATGTTTAACTATTTTTTTCATAATTTAGTTTAATTTATTCATGATTCACCATTTGATCAAGATCTAATTGTCATAATTACACGTGACTTGCGTGATCACTTGCCGTATAGTGACTGGATCTTTCGCGTAACGTGCCATGCCAAATTTACAAAAGACGGTCATAGCACGCGAATGGTTACGACACATATCACATGAATCACGGCACAAAACAGTCATGTGTCGTGTTGTTCTGATCGTAACCGTGCCGTTTCGTGACGGAGCCAACTCCGCTGTACCATTTTTCCCACTCTAAGCTCATGTTAGTTTTTATTGTTAGGAATAAAAAATTAAAGTACTATCATGAAACACTAGGGGGTTGGGCAATCGTGAAAAGTATAATGTTGTGCGTGATGTTGTAAGATTGAGATGTAATGTTGTTTGGTTATTAGAGAAAGAAGAATATTAGAATAGAATTATTGATTCAATCACAGTAGAAACAGTGAATTCAGTGTATGAATTAATTTACATTTAACAAAAATTATAATGATTTCCCACACTGATCATTGATGTGAAAAATCAGTGGAACAGTGGTTCGATCCTATCCATATATCACAAAAAATATACAATCTATTTTCTTTCTCATAACTTTTTTTTTTAATTTCTAAAATAAAATAAAATAGTGCTCACATGTAATCGGACTCCAATTTCCGAATTAATATGTTGATTGCGCACATATTAAACCAAACCCGTTATTCTTCATTACATTAACAGAACAATTTTAGCTCCATACAGCACACAAATTAGATAAAGCAAGGCTCTTGTTTTATAGTCTGTGCGCTGAATTAAGTCAAAACTACTCCGTGTGTGTGAGAGAGAGAGAGAGAGATGGTATTTGGAATGGTGGTAAGATGGGAAGCGATGGTAAGATGGGAAGCAAAGAGGGGGAAACCAAAGATAAACCGATTGAGCTTACGTCACCTCCCGAGCAAACCCTCTCCATCTCTCGCCCCATTTCCGATGTTGTCAAGGAGCACGGTCCCCTCACCATCTCTGACACCTGGGACCACGTCAAGGTCTTCCCTTCCTTCTATAAGATCAAGTTACAGCATCATTACTCATGCACACACTGTTCGATGAAATGTCCAAGAGAAACTTTTAAGAAATTTACTCATTTACACATGTACTTGCTTTATTTTCAGCTTCCAGTTGATTTCTTAATGAAGCATTTGTATGGTTTTCTCTATTTGTCTGTGTTTAATCAACTTTTACCAATAAGAAGAACCATCTTTGTAGAATATCAACTAAAAAGATGGTTGTTTTCTCTATTGTCTATGAGACACAGTTATTAACTGCACTCCCAATTTGATATTTTCTTTTCCAATTCTTTTAGCTCAATTGAGAGTGGTGGGATGATGTTTTTTTTTTCTTTTCAAAATCCGTATCATTTATGTTTAATATTTTTTAAAAGATGGTAACAAAAAAAAAAAAAAAATCAGTCACAAAACATATATTTTTATATTTAAAATATTTGAGATCCTTCATAATTTTTAGATGCAACCCCAAAGAAGGCAACAAAAATTACCAACACAATCATAAAATGCACCCAATATTGAACTCATTATGATTGTAAAAATGTAAAAACAAGGACCACATTTCAAAAACTGCTCTCATTCCGACATTTGCAATAGAAGATTTAATTCCTACTATGTAGAAGTATCTGCAATATATTCAGAAAAAAAAAACAGAAGGGCTAATTAGCAAGTATACTAACTTGATCCCCCTGGCGAATTTTCTTTCCATGCACTTTCTGTTTTTGCTTTAGTGTAGCGGGTTGTCTATGAGGGAATACATGGCATCAGAATTCTAGCTGCATGGAATTGCTCACAAAAAACCTTTTCCAGATGACTGCGGTAACAGATGACTCCGCCTGTACCGAATTCGCATCCTCAGAGATATCTCTCCGAGTTGAATGGGGACTGGATTGACATTATTTTATTTTTATATTTTTTTTGAAGATTCACCTCCTCAATCTCTATACAATTATCAGCATCTACTTCTTAGCCCAGTTATTCTTATTCGACATTGTTTTTATTTTATATAAAATTTTAATGCATCTGCTTCGTAGCCCAGTTATTCTTATTCCATGTTATTTTGTTAATTGTGCTATGGGGAATGACACTATCTAATTTGCAATTACATTGCATCGAATTGATTTAAGCTAATGAAGTAATTATAATCTCTCAATTCAAAATAAGGGTACTACAAAACTATATATTTATTCATTTGAACAATGTCATTCCCCTTGTAGATTGTCCGATTTTCATCCAACGGATATAATTTGATGTAGTTGCGTCATGCTGAGATTAGGGCTTTAGCTTTTCTGTTTCCAACGGATATAATTTGCTGATTTTGCTCTGTTCCTATTTTCTCTGATCCATGGGCCCTGCTGTCCGTGTAGCTGGAGATTTTTCTCTGCATATGGGCCTTCAATCCTGGGCTTTGTTTTTTCCTTGCACTAGAAATTGTGTAATTTGACATTGTAGATATCTTATTAGTTGCTCAATTGCAGCTTAATTAATCTTACATTGTGTTTTTATTTTCATTTCTTTATTAAGTGACTTTGTTAACGATGTAAGAGAAGCTCAGTAATGCTAATGAATTTTATTTTCTCTAGCTGTTGTATCTGGGTGAAGACTTGTTATCTTTTGTATTATCTGCATGGATATACATGGTATTTTATTTTGTATACACCGTATGTGATATGATATGATTCAGTGGTTGTAGATTGATCTATCACATACCATATTTGTATTTATGTGTTATGTATTACATGTTCTCAAAATCAGGCCCATGAACCAAATCTAAAGCCCACAATAACATGTCATTATATCTCAGTCCAATTTAACACAGTGCTTCAAGGCTATAAAAGTGGCGTTACTCACCGATAACCGATTTCATTGATGAAACTTATTTTTTAAACCAAAAAATAAACGTAAAATAAATATAAGGAACTTATTTTCTAGGTTGTCATATTAATACTAAACGTTCAACTTTTTGTTATGTACAATGCAGCCGATACATTTGGTTGTATCACAAAATCCGAATTTTTTTCACTACCATTCATAGATAAAAAAAATTAACAAAGTTGCCATGACTTTTGGAAAATAATTTGATTTGACCAGGGATGCAGATAATAGTTATATTCTGGGTGGGACACACTGTGCTCCCAATTTGATATTTTTTTTTCAATTCTTTTAGTTCATTTGAGAGCGGTGGGACAAATAACTTTTTTTTTAAAATCAATTAATGTCACATATGTTTATTATTTTTTAAAGAGGATAACTACAAAAATTCGGTCATATATTTTCTATTAAACATATTTGAGATCCTTCGTATTTTTTACATGCAACCCGAAAAAGGCAACATAAATTACCAACACAATCATAAAACACACCCAATATTGAGCTCATTATGATTATAAAAATGTAAAAACGAGGACAGCATTGAAAAAAAATGCCCTCATTCAGACATTTACAATAATAGATTTAAATTAATGCCTCCTATAAACAAGTATTTTCAATTCAGAAAAAACAGAGGGGCTACTTAGCAAGTATAATAACCTGATCCCGTCGGCGAATTTCCTTTCCATTCGTTGTTTTTCCGGTTTTAGTGTAGCGGGTTATTTTATCTATGAAAAATGCAGGGCATCAGTATTATAGTCATAAGGAATTGGTCATAGAAAACTTTATCCTGACAACTGCAAAAGCAGCTGGCTCCGTCAACACGGCAGCACCTAAGGTTTTCTATTTATCAATCTTTGTAATATTACGTGTAGCGAGTTGAATTTAAGAAAACATATGCTTCCATTATTGTTCATCAGAAATCTTTCTTCCACAGAATATCTGCTTTTCCAATGCAAATTTAGACGTGATGCCGTGATGGGCCGACAGTTGGGCCATTTTATAAAATGTCCAATTCCGTATCAATTGGATCGTTTTCGTTTGTTATTCAAGATTTTTAAAAAATGAAGTTAGACAATTTTTTTTTTTTAAATTATGATGATTTTAAAAGTTAATATATATTATTTTTAAGTACCGTGACAACTAATTGAAGAGTTTGGTTAGTATAACATCAGTGTCATTTTAACTTATATAACACAAACTCTAAAACCTATCAAATCGATTTCAAACGGTGAATCCAAACCGTTCAAACCGATCTACTTCATTAGTTGTGCGTTTACATGCAAAATTTATAACTTTTTGAATTTATTTAGTATTAAGTCAAGCGGTCAAATATGTGAGTTTTTAAGTTAATTTAAATACATTAATTTTTCAATATTTTTACCGCTTGATTTTATACAAAAAGAAAATATAAATTTTTATATGTAAATGCATCCCTCATAATATAAATTGGTTTGAACGGTTTAGATTAGTCGTTTGAAGTCAATTTAATAGATTTTAGAGTTAGTGTTATATAGGCTGAAATGAATGTTATACTAGCTAAACTCCTAATTGAAACTTCAAAATGAACTATAAATACATGTGGTCACATTTCACCATAAACGTATGTTCAGATTGAATTTGTGGAAGCATGCGTTCATAGTATATTTTGAAAACATGTTCGAACTGCTTGTTTAACCAATACTTGGCATAGAACTTCAATTTGATCTTTATTTCTCTTTTTCGAGAAAATAAATCTGAGTGATGCATGCCTCAATTGAATATATATCTCTACAGGAATAAAAACATGTGATGTAGGGCTGCAAACGAACCGAACCAAATCGAATTTGTCCTAGTTCGAATTCAAATTCGAAATAATTTCGAATCAAACCCAATTCGAAATTGAAATAGATTTCGAACCTGAAAGGCCAGTTCGAATTTGGTTCGGTATAATTCGAACTAGTTCGATTTGATTCGAAATTAGTTCGAAATTGAGAGCAATTTGGTTAAATGAACACAGCAATTCGAAATTGAACACAGATGGTTCGAAATTGAGGCAGATTCGAAATGCAGTTCAAAATTGAGGCAGATTCGAAATTCAGTTAAATTGAAACAGATTCGAAATTCAGTGCAGATTCGAAATTCAGTTAAACTAGGCTGCTTTTATACATATGCTTTTCTTGAGGCAATTCAAAATTACTTTTCTAGATCTATCCAACAATTCGATTAAATGCTTACACATATGTTTTTCGAAACAAACAAAGTACAATCTAAATATCAATAGAACAATCACTACAGATTTATAATTATTACAAACTCAAATATTATCATAAATAAAAAATCATGTCTCTAAATCAACAGAACAATCACAAATTGATACTAAACAATCCCTAAATTAATACCAAACAACCAACATAACGATCACATTGCTTGCTGTCACATTGCCACCTGAAAATTAAACAACCAACAGAATGATCATCTTCTTCATTAGTATTTTGTGCAAAGGACAGTCTAAATCAGAAATATTACCCAAATTAGCATTAAATAAACATTCCCAGATTTCAGAAATATTACCCAAATTAGCATTAAACATTCCCATATTTCAGAAATATTACCCAAATCAGAAATAGTACCCAAATTAGCATTAAATAAACATTCCCAGATTTCAGAAATATTACCCAAATCAGAAATATTACCCAAATTACCCAGATTTCAGCTGACAAGTAAAAGAGAAAAAATGGAGACAATATTACCCAAATTACCCAAATCAGATTCTGATCAGTTTCACTCTATAATTATACTGGTCAGTTTCAGATTCAGATTCAGTTTCAGATTTAGATTTTTTTTAGACCATATCTTAGGTTAAAGAGCTTACTCTCTAATCAGTTTTTTCCATCGGTATTTGCACTTCAAGGTTCTTCTCTTCTTTGGCTACTTGCTGAAAATATTAAGGAAAAAAAATATAAGTGCAAAAGTTATTGCAATATTCAAATAAATGACTAATAGATATTTATAAGCATCGTCTCTTACTTGTAAGGTGTGCAATGTGATAGTTGAGTTTGCCCTTATTCAATCACCTCCACAAATCAAAAGTTCAACCATATCTTTGGTTAGAGAACTTCTATAATCATCTAATACACGACCTCCGGCACTAAAAGCCGACTCAGAGGCGACCGTTGATATTGGAATGCCAAGGATATCTCGAGTAAACAAGCTCAAAATTGGAAACTTCACGCAATTAACTTTCCACCACTCCAACACATTAAAATTCTTTCCTTGGCCTACAACAAGAACCTTTTCTTCTAAGTACACCTCAAGGTCAGTTTTTGGATTCTCTTCGGTTTGATTTTCAATCACAAAATTAAAATAGTCATCCTCGAGTGGGGTATCTAAAGAGGTACCATCTTGATTAGAGGTTAAAAAAACTGGTAATTTATTAGAAGCCATATAATCCTTTTCATACTTCTGAAAAAACAATTCAACCTTGCTTCTAACCTCTTCAATACGAGCCTCAACCTCATGACTTTGGTACAACTTTTTGAAACAAAATCCGATTAAATTCATTTTGAATCTTGGATCTAATATAGAAGCAATAGTCATTAAAAGACTAACTTCTCCCCAATACTTTTCAAACTTCTCAAACATGACTTGAGACATGGTACTCAAGAATTCATCCGCTGAACCATAAGCGTCGCATATTGCTCTTTTAACCTTAAACACTTCATTAAAGAACAAATTTGAGGTGGGGTAGGAGGTTCCCGAAAAAAGATTGGTAGCTTTAGTGAAAACATCAAGCAACTAACTACCTTCTCGGCATTTGCCCACTCTAACTCCGTGGGCAACCACTTAAAATCTGTATCTCTCTTGGCATACCTTTCAAGCGTGCTCTTGTAATAAATAGCCGATTGGAGCATGCGATGTGTAGAGTTCCACCTAGTTTTCACATCAGAACACAACGATCGCCTAGTGTTTATGCCTAATTGGATAGCTTGTTCTCCGAATTTGAAAAGCCTAGATGGGGATTTCCTAAGGTACTTGACACCCTCCCTAATCTTGATAATGCAATTCTCAATTTTACCAAGTCCATCTTGCACTATCAAGTTCAATATGTGAGCACAACATCTCACATGAAAGAAATAACCATTAAAATGCAACATGCCTGTTACCTCAAAGTTGGACATCAAAATGCTAGCAACCTTGTCATTGTTTTTTGCATTGTCTAGGGTAATTGTTCCAATTTTATCTATGATACCCCACTTCCTGAGAGAGTCCAATATGGCATATGAGATTACCTCGCCAGTGTGAGGTGGTGTAAGCTCAATAAAACTAATGATTCTTTTTTGCATGTTCCAATTTGAATCTATGTAATGAGCGGTTATAACCATGAAACCAATGGTTTGATTTGAAGTCCAACAAATAAGTGTGACACCGTTTCTACACTTTGTTTGCAGAGGTAGCAGACGCTTGGAAGGGACCACCCTCGTTTCATCAAGTTGTCGGTTGTTAGAATTTTATTTTGAATTGTCAGCCAAGCAAAGATTTGCATCCTAGGTGGTATTCTCACCTTCCAAATATTTTTTATCTCTGTGCATGGGCAAACTCCTTCCTGAATGAAATTGTAAAGAGAATTAGAAGTAAATAATCCGTTGGAATTGAGGTTCCAAGTGATCATGTCAGCTAATGAGTTAAGAACAAAAGCCCCATGAGAAAAAAGATGTAATAGAGAATTTTGCTCTTGCTCGGCTTCAAGGGACAGATTCGGCCTTATATTAAGATACCAATTATCTTGATAGAGAGCTTGCTGTAGGGTCGCATCTTGGCAGAGTGAGAAAGAGTAGAGATTAGGATATGAGTGTTTCAAAATACCATGTCCCCAATTGTGATGCCAGAACAAAATTACATGGCCATTTTCAGGATGAAATGTAACATTTGAAAGGAATACTGTTAGAATGCGCCTCAATCCTCGCATGAATGGTGTTGTTTGCAAAAGATTGCCATTAGTGAGGGAAGTACCAGTAGACAAAAATGCTTGCTTCCATAAGTAGACAGAATTCTGTAAATGCACAATTTAGTATCCTGTAACAGAATTCTGGCACCCTAATTTGTATTGTTCTTTTGTCTTCTTTCAATGTGCTTTTTCAAGTTCAACCACATAGTAAGGTTTGATAAAGTAATTCCTATTTAGTTGCAGCTGTACTTTATGATCAATTCAGTCTATACCGGCCTGTACCAGGTACTAGCACTACTACAAAAAACATTTTTTTCATCGCCCCTTTACCATCGGATGTGCTTCCGCACAGATGGTGGACGTCACGAGTGGCAGCGCTGTAATTACGTTGAACTTTTTACCGTCTGTTCTGGATAATAAACCGATGGCGTTGATGGACCCCCTCCTGACCCCTTCCTTTGCCATCGGTTGAATTTTACGAACCGTTAGCACTGGGCGGTTCATCTACATCGGTTTGGCTAAACGGACAATGTCACTGAGAGGATTACTAATCTACCATCTGGCTATTTCATGATCCGTTGTTTTTTTGGTTGATCAACATTGTCTGGTATCCTTACTAAACCGATGTTGTATTTTTGATTGACACCTATAATAATTAAATAATTGAAATATTGGTCATGCAGGTACACCAATTTAATTGATGGTGTTACTACTACAAAAAACACATTTCATGACTATATATATCCAATTTAATCATTATAAGAAAATAATTATTTAATAACATACATAATCCCAACTCAATAATATCTAATTAAGGATCATTAACCATATCAATTGGAATTTTTGTGTTATATTTTTTTAACAGAAAAGTTCGTAATTAATATATATATATATATATATATATATATAGAGAGAGAGAGAGAGATAGGCTAATCTGCTTTCGGTAGCATATGGGCCGAAATACACACGGTCAAAATTTGAAATTTCAAAATCCAAAATATCGATCTGAACCGTTCATCTTGTTCTCCATATTAATATGTGCTTGGAGACCAAATTTTACATTTTTCTGAATTTTTTTACTATTTATTAAGCCACTTTGAAAATCGTTGATGCAACGGTTTTACTGTTTTGTTAAGCCACCGTTGGATCAGCAATTTTCAAAGTGACTTAATAAATAGTAAAAAAATTCAGAAAAATATAAAATTTGGTCTCCAAGCACATATTAATATGGAGAACAATATGAACGGTTCAGATCGACTTTTTAAATTTTGAAATTTCAAATTTGGACCGTGTGTATTTCGGCCCATATGCTACCGAAAGCATATTAGCCTATCTCTCTCTCTCTCTCTCTCTCTCTATATATATATATATATATATATATATATATAGGCTAATGTGCTTCCATAAGCACTTGGCCCGAAGTGCTGCCATCCCATTTTCGATTTTTCAAAATCCAAACAGTCGATCCGAACCGTTCATCTTGTTCTCCATATTAATATCTTCTTGGAGACCAAATTTTACATTTTTTGGAATTTATTTGCTATTTATTAAGCCACTTTGAAAATCGCTGATCCAACGGTGAACCCCTGATTTTACTGTTTGGCAAGCCACCGTTGGATCAGCGATTTTCAAAGTGGCTTAATAAATAGCAAAAAAATTCCAAAAAATGTAAAATTTGGTCTCCAAGCAGATATTAATATGGAGAACAAGATGAACGGTTCGGATCGACTGTTTGGATTTTGAAAAATCGAAAATGAGGTGGCAGCACTTCGGGCCAAGTGCTTATGGAAGCACATTAGCCTATCTCTATATATATATATATAAATGTAAAATTTGGTCTCCAAGCACATTTTATTGTAGAGATCACATCTAACGATTTGGATTGACGATTAGGACTTTGAAAATGTAAAAATTTGCACCCCTAGTTCTGTGTGAGACAGTTATTAACTACACTCTCAATTGGTATTTTCTTTTCCAATTCTTTTAGCTGAATTGATAGCGGTGAGATTTTTTTTTCTTTCAAATCCATATTATTTATGTTTATTATTATTTTTAAAAGATGGTAACTAAGAAAAATCAGTCACCAAACATATATTTTTATATTTAAAATATTTGAGATCCTTCATATTTCAAAGAAGGCAACATAAATTACCAACACAATCATAAAATACATCCAATATTAAACTCATTATGATTGTAAAAATGTAAAAACAAGGACAGCATTGCCAAAAAATGCTCTCATTCCGACATTTGCAATAGAAGATTTAGTTCTTATAGAAGTATCTGCAATTCAGTAAAAAAACCAAAAAATAAAAACAGAAGGGCTAATTAGCAAGTATACTAACTTGATCCCATCGGTGAATTTCCTTTCCATGCGCTTTCTGTTTTTTCTTTAGTGTAGCGGGTTGTCTATGAGAGAATACATGGCATCAGAATTTTAGCCGCATGGAATTGCTCACAAAAAACCTTTTCTAGATGACTGCGGTAACAAATGGCTCCGCCTGTACCGAATTCGCATCCTCAGAGATATCTCTCCGAGTTGAATGGGGACTGGATTGACATTATTTATTTTATTTTTTTAAGGTTCACCTCCTCATTCTCGAATTCGTATCCTCTGAGATATGTTGCGTGACTTTCTAGAAAATCTCAACCGGTAAAATACGTTCTGCACAAATCCTAATGCTAAACTAATACTGCCCCTGCGCTATTCCCGAATAGGCAGCGGACAAGTCGGTCACGCAAAATATGAGATTATCTCAGAGGACACGCAGTCCTCAATCTCTATACAATAATCAGCATCTGCTTGATTGCTTCTTAGCCCAGTTATTCTTATTCGACATTATTTTATTTTATATAAATTTTTAATGCATCCGCTTCGTAGCCCAGTTATTCTTATTCAATGTTATTTTGTTAATTGTGCTATGGGGAATGACACTTTAATTCGCAATTACATTGCATCGAATTGATTTAAGCTAATTAAGTAATTATAATCTCTCAATTCAAAATAAGGGTACTACAAAACTATATATTTATTCATTTGAACAATGTCATTCCCCTTGTAGATTGTCCGATTTTCATCCAACGGATATAATTTGATGTAGTTGCGTCATGCTGAGATTAGGGCTTTAGCTTTTCTGTTTCCAACGGATATAATTTGCTGATTTTGCTTTGTTCCTACTTTCTCTGATCTGTGGGCCCTGCTGTCCGTGTAGTTGGAGATTTTTCTCTGCATATGGGCCTTCAATGCTGGGCTTTGTTTTTTCCTTGCACTAGAAATTGTGTATTTTGACATTGTGGATATCTAATTAGTTGCTCAATTGCAGCTTAATTAATCTTACATTGTGTTTTTATTTTCATTTCTTAATTTATTAAGTGATTTTGTTAACGAAGTAAGAGAAGCTCAGTAATGATAATGAATTTTATTTTCTCTAGCTGTTGTATCTGGGTGGAGACTTGTTATCTTTTGTATTATCTGCATGGATATACATGATATTTTATTTTGTACACCGTGTGACATGATATGATTCAGTGGTTGTAGATTGATCTATCACATACCATGTTTGTATTTAGGGTAAATTTCACTGTAGGTCACTAAACTTTGTTATTTGTCACGAATTGGTCATTCAAGTTTGATTTGTCCCTTTTGAGTCACTCAATTTTGTTATTTGTCCCAATCAAGTCCCTCTATTTTTTCATCCAAAATTTTAACGGAATATGCTAATTCCGTTAGTATTTTGGATGAAATATGCTAATTCCGTTAATATTTTGGAGGGAATGAGTATATTCTGTTAAATTTTTGGACGGAATAGGAATATTCCATTAAATTTTTGGATGGAAAAGTATAGAGGGACTTGATTGGGACAAATAACAAAGTTTAGTGACTTAAAAAAGACAAATGAAACTTGAGTAACCAATTCGTGACAAATAACAAAGTTTAGTGACCTCCAGCAAAATTTACCCTTGTATTTATGTGTTATGAATTACATCTTCTAAAAATCAGGCCCATGAACCAAATCTAAAGCCCACAATAACATGTCATTATATCTCAGTCCAATTTAACACAATGCTTCAAGGATATAAAAGTGGGGTTACCCACCGATAACCGATTTCATTGATGAAACTTATTTTTTAAATAGACGAAAAATAAATATAAGGAACTTATTTTCTGGGTTGTCATATTAATACTAAACGTTCAACTTTTTGTTATGTACAATGCAGCCGATACGTTTTGTTGTATCACAAAATCCGAATTTTTTTCACTACCATTCATATATTTTCTATTTAAAATATTTGAGATCCTTCATATTTTTTAGATGCAACCCAAAAAAGGTAAGATAAATTACCAACACAATCATAAAACACACTCAATATTAAACTCGTTATAATTATAAAAATGTAAAAACGAGGACAGCATTGAAAAGAAAAATGCCCTCATTCAAACATTTTCAATAATAGATTTAAATTAGAGTAAAGCTAGGGTGTGATGTGCTCACAAAGAGAGTTTGGTGAGCACAACTCTAAAAGTTTATCGGATCGACTTCAAATGCCAAATCTAAACCGTTGAAATCCATGTGCTTCATAAGTGATACATGTGCATGCAAAATTTTGAAAGTTTTGAGTTTATTTGCTACACGGTCAAGCGGTCAAAAAAATAATAAAAATTAACTATATAAAACAACTTATAAATTAGCTTAATGAAATATTCATTTCTTTGACCGTTTGACTGTGTAGCAAATGAACTCGAAACTTTCAAAAATTTTGCATGCACATGCATCACTCATGAAGCACATGGATATCAACGGTTTGAATTCAACATTTGAAGTCGATCCGATGAACTTTTAAAGTTGTGCTCACCAAATTCTCTTTGTGAACACATCACAACCTAGCTTTACTCTTTAAATTAATGCCTACTAACAACTATTTTCAATTCCGGAAAAACAGAGGGGCTAGTTTATCAAGTTTAATAACCTGATCCCGTCGGCGAATTTCCTTTCCATTCGTTTTTTTTTTCCTTTTAGTGTAGCGGGTTATTTTATCTATGTAAAATGCAGGGCATCAATATTATAGTAATAAGGAATTGGTCACAGAAAACTTTTTCCTGACAACTGCAGAAACAGCTGGCTCCGCCAACACGGCAGCACCTTAGAGTCTCTATATATCAATCTCTGTAATATTACGTGTAGCGAGTTGATTTTAAGAAAACATAAGCTTCAATTATTGTTCATCATAAATCTATCTTCCACTGAATATCTGTGTTCCAAATGCAAATTTAGACGTGCTGGTGTCTCCTGCGGTTTTGCAAATATCGGCTTAACTGTCGAAAGTGAACCGACAGTTGGGCCATTTTATAAAAGAGAAAATTTTTAGTGTACCCATACAAATATTTGAAATAGCCAATATCTCCATTAAAATATCATAATAGCCAATATCTCCATACAAATTTCAAATTCTTTCTTCTATCTCCTTTTAATTATTTAATTATTTTAACATTTAAATTGACCATTATACCCTTCAAATTTTAATGGAGGTGTCCTGTACCTTTTTCCTCTATTCTTCACACCTATTATATTTCCTTCCGTATCATTTGAAGCAGAAAATAAATTTCGCCCCAGATTTTTTCCATTGTGTGTGTGCCTCTATCGCCGATGAGAGAACCAAGGCGGGTTTATTACATGCTTTTCTCTTATTGGTAGACCAAATTTTGCAGGTGCTTTCATTACCTACAACAGCTCCACGTCTCCGGCATTACTCTTGAAAGCAGTTTTGATTAATTCATCCTTTAAATACGTTTTTATTTTTTGGTTTGTTTAAACTGTTGGTTTTGGAGTTTATTGGTACCAGCAGGTACATGGCTTGATTCAACTTATCTTGCTACCTGATGCAATGTTTGGGCATGCTCAAAGTTTGTGTTGGGGCTTACTGAGCATGGATACTAAGCTAACAAGAGAAATTTAGAGATTAAAAAGGAAGAAACTGAATTTCAAACCAAATTTCATTTTTAACATGTTCTT
Organism: Carex rostrata; assembly: GCF_964058835.1. Taxonomy (NCBI): domain Eukaryota; kingdom Viridiplantae; phylum Streptophyta; class Magnoliopsida; order Poales; family Cyperaceae; genus Carex; species Carex rostrata. Next base: position 1,104,044 of record NC_135951.1, read on the forward strand.
AGACTTCTATTAGAAACAGTGAATGAGAGGGAAAGTTTAATTGGAGGAGACTGGACAATGAAAGTGGGAGTTACGGTATATACATTTAGTTTTCACTAATTTCAACTAAATCCTTAAATTTAGATTTTCTAGTGGAGAAAGGGAATATTAGATGGACGGGAGGAAATATTAGACAAGAAGACAAAGCTTCTTTCATTTTCTTCTTCTTCAATTCCATCCTATTTAACCATTGATGGACATGTCCATTTACAATCAGAGGGACAGAATGGTCATTTTAAATTTTAAAATAATTAAACAAAAGATTAAATGATTAAAAGGGGATGGAAGAAAGAATTTAAAATTTGTATGGGGATGTTGGCTATTATGATGTTTTGATGGGGATATTGGTTATTTCAAAAATTTGTATGGGTACACTAGAAATTTTTCATTTATAAAATGTCCAATTCCGTATCAATTGGATCGTTTTCTTTTGTTATTCAAGATTTAAAAAAATGAAGTTAGACAATTTTTTTTTGAAAAAAAAAATTCTTTTAAAAAAATTATGATTATTTTAAAAATTAATATATATATATTTTTTAAATACCGAGATAACTAATTGAAACTTCAAAATGAACTGTAAATACGTGACTGCTTGTTTAATTAACAAATATGTTCAGATTGAATTTGTGGAAGTATATGCGTTCATAGTATATTTTGAACACACGTGCAAACTGCTTGTTTAACAAACAATTGGCATAGAACTTAAATTTGATCTTTATTTCTCTTTTTCGAAAAAATAAATCTGAGTGATGCCTCAATTGAATATATATCTCTACAGGAATAAAACCATGTGATGCTTCAATTAATTATTGGGTTTAAATAAAGGTTGGTAATAACAACAGAAAGAATTTAAGAAATTTAACAAGGAATTAAATTGACCTTTATTGTTCTTGATTGATTGTACAATGGGATATATTACAATTGTCTATTTATAGACTACACTCTGCCTTCAATGTAAACTCTAACTACGGTCTACTGTTATGTCTCTCTTGTTAACAGTTGAAGTATTGCTGTTACATTAATTCGGTTATAGTTGGTATATGTTTGACTTTCTCCCATTCCTCCCCCGACTCGTTCTCAATTTTTGACTTGAGTCGACTGTCTATCTTCAGCTCCTGTAGGGTGGTCACATATTGTAGGTCAGGAAGAGCTTGTAAATCAGAGCACCGAATAATACAAAGGTACTTGAGCACGGATAATGCACCATACTCCACCTTCCATTTCTTTATATTCTTGACACAAATGAGTTCCAGACTTTGCAGTCGAGGGAAACCTCTATCCGTGCAAACTATGGTATCCGCTTCAATGTTAATGTTATCCAGCTTCAGACACTTCAAACTACGCAGTCTCTCAAGTTTCCGCATTGGATCACCATTAAAATTATAGCGGGACAGTGTTAGCTCGGTTAAGTTTGGAGGCATTTTTACAATTTTAATATATGTAGTATCATAATATATATCAAAGTTCCCATTGAGATACATGGTATGTATTTTTTGAAAACTTGATGAGGTGCTGAAATCAATCATCCCTCTTGGAGGACCAAGGTTTTCTAATCCCATTGAGACGAGGTTATTTAACTCGGATATGAGGTCATGTATCAGCATGTCATCATTCTCATCACAACACAAAAGTTGCAACTTACGGATACCAAGGAGGTAATTAGGGAGGCTTTTCTTCCATGATTTAGGAACTTTGAACCATCCAAGGCTTCTTAGGTTAACTAGGTTTGCAGTTGATGGCGGACCCACCAATTGATAGTGAGCAGAGGAACGAACATGCCTCAGACTAGTGATTTTCCAGAGACTTTTTGGTAACTCTTTGACATCCGAACCTCTTATATCAAAAGTCTGGAGATTTTGCAAATGATCAATCCATGATGGAATTACAGTTACCCTAGTTCTTAAACAGAAGCACCAAACGATCACAATTGCCCTAGTACTCAAACCCAAGTACCTCAAGTGGATCATGTTCTTCAAATCATTAGGTAGGTCCATTATAAAGGTGCCTCTTAGTTCCAGGACTCTGAGTAATAGAAATCCTATACCTCTGTCGACAAAACTTCCCATGCCAAAATTTATGAATGTTCGAAGATTGGGCATTTTGATCTTTGTGAGATGCCTTGGATTGATCTCATTGTGAAATGCCACTCGTCGTGTCATGCTTACATCATCCCTGTCTGCATTTTCATCCTTCCAGATGAGAAGGAAATCATTTTCTTTGGCTTCACCTAATGCAACTTCACGCAAAAGATCGTGAACCCGGATAGACTTGATAGCACCATTGGGAGACCTCTCAACAACTTGAACCAAACATCTGTATGTTTAATAGTAAAAGAATGTGTTAAAAAAACAGAAAAAAAAATGTTTTGTACTGTAAGCAATATAAATTGTCAACCAATCAAGTAAGGCCACAGCTACAGAATTTGGGTAACCGAGTCAGCTAAAATATGTTGTCAGCAGAAACAAAGGCTCTGTTTTAGTAAAATCATGTGTAACAAAGGCTCTGTTTTAAGAATCGTATTTGTTTTTATTTCTTTAATAGAACCATGTGTAACAAAGGTTCTGTTTTAGTTATACTTTCAAGGTAAAAATTGTTATGAAGACAAGGTGAAGTAATACCATCTGCATATTATTTTTTTGAATAAAGAAAGTATGGTGTAATGCTGCCTAATGCTTCTGGACTGTCTGAGTTGTGACAAAGTTTTTAAATTGCAAGAATTTCCAACTAAATATCCATTTCAAATAACACATTTAATTTAGCTCTTTCCAACAATTGATAAAATATCATTGTGTTAAAATTATGTTTTTTGAATTTGAGGTAAAACAATTTCTTGTGTTTGAATTACAAATTTTTCTTACTAACAAATTAAATGTACATAACCATTTACTTTTCATATTCTCATTTTATATGACATAATTTTCTCTGTAACAAACCGTTTCGGACTTTCAGTTTCAATAAAAAGTTGGTTTAACTGAATTTTCAATTAACATATATAGAAAAAGAAGTTATAAATTTCATAACACACTTTCAAGTGCTCGTTCCAATAAAAAAAATACCAAATTTTTTATTCATGGTAAATAGTAAAAGAAAAAAAAAGTGGAAAACAATATGGGCAAATTTTAAAAATTGAAAGGCATGTGTATGATATGGTGTCCTGCTGAGATGCTATACCATATGGAGATCTCTGTCCAGAAAAAAAAAAAAAAAAAAAAAAAAAAACGCCTCATGGACGCCATACCATACAGAGTCCCCGATTATTTTTTAGAAAAAGTGGGACACCATATCAACATAAAAAAATTGGAGAAAGCCTGAAAAATAAAATAAAAGTGGGATGCCATTTAAAAACATTGATTTAAACTTTTTATTTAATTAGTGTTCAATTTATGTTTGCTAGATTGACCACTACTGTTTTTAACAAAAATAAATATTATTTTTATTACAAACAGAGTGCTATATATGATATTTGTATTCCACATATTATGTAATGAATAATTTACATTGATTTTATATGAAATAAAATATAAAAAAAAATTATATTTTATCTATCTTAAAAAACAATTGACGGTTCACATTTGACCTTTGATTTTTTATTTTGAAATATTAATGCTCTAGAATTTGTATTTTGAAAAATTAATAATATTTATCATACAATTTTATATTTTAAAATTGTTGATGTACTCTCAATTATCTAGATATGATTTTTTACAAATTTGAGTGAATTTGAAATTTGATTGATTAGTCATCATAAAACAATTAAAATTTTCTTATAAAATTTAATTTCGTTTGACGGGAGGGTAACTGACTATTAAATAAGTTCATATATAATACACACTATTTAAGAAATAAAGAATATACCTTTAATTAAATTTGTTAAGTTGAATAGTTTTGTGAGATATCAAATGCATCTACATAAAAATTAGAGATACCCATATCCTAGTATGTACTATAATTATGTCTTGGAGAATTTTGTGCCACTATTTTTGAACCAACAAATTATCATAACTTCTAGAGCATTAATATTTCAAAGTATAAAATCAAAGGTCAAATTTGAACTATTATTTTTTTTAGGATAGATGAAATATTATTTTTTCTTTATATTTTATATCATGCAAAATCAACATAGGGCTCATACACAATAAGTGGAATACAAATAGCATCTATAGCACTCTATTTGCAATGAGTATATTTTGTTTGAGAAACAATAGGGTCAAGCTATCAAATAGAAATTGAACAAAAATTAAATGAAAAATTCAAATGAAAGTTTTTAAATTGCATCTACTTTTAGTTTATTTTTTTGAATTTTTTTTTTATGTTGACATGGCGTCCTACTTTTCCAAAAAAATTAAAAATTTTGAGGCCTCCGTTGGCTATAGTGTCTTGGTTTTTAATTTCTTGGAAAGAGGTCTGTGTATGATATAGCGTCCTAGTAGCACGCCGTATCATCTACATGCCTTCTTATTTTTAAGATTTTCCCATATCCTATTTCATTTTTTTTTTCTAATTACCATGAATAAAAATTACACATGAGAGAATTTCCAACTATATATCCATTTCAAATAACACATTTAATTTAGGTCTTTCCGACAATTGATAAAGTATCATTATTTGTTAAAATTTATGTTTTTTCATTTTGAGGTAAAATATTTTCTTGTGTTTGAATTATATTTGTTACTAACAAATTAAATGTACATAACCATTTACATTTCGTACTCTCATTTTATATGATATTACTTTTTTTCTGTAACAAACCGTTTTAGTCTTTCAGAAATCAATAAAAAGTTTGGTTTAATAGAAAAATAAGTTTTGAAATTTTGTAACACACTTTCAAGTACTAGTACACAAATACAAAAATAGAAGTACCTTTGCACTAGCTCCTCCAAATAATCTTCAGCATAATCTTCAAATTCCCCATTAGTTTTTACATCAATGAAGCCTTCAGCAAAATCTTCAAATTCCCCTTCCTTTTTGACATCTACTAAGCCTTCAGCTATCCACATCTGCATAAGACGTTCCGCCTCAATTTTGTAGTCCTCCGGGAAGCAAGCTAAGTACCTGAAACATATGCAACCGGTTCGATTCATAGTTTGGATGACCAAAGTACTTTTTGTCTAAAATAAAATAAAAGATAAGGTAAAATCTTCAAATAACAAGGACTGATTAAACAATTGTATTTGCCTGTAAAGGGCGGATATAACTGGCCTCTGAGAAATGGACGAGGTATTAGATGACTTACAATTAGCATAGGTATTATGACTTCAAAATTTTACAAAAAGTAAATCCTTATGTTAAAATTATGAGTATTGTTAAATTGAAGAAAAAGAAAAGAGAAATGGTAAATTACCGGAAACATGACTTCAGAATATACGGTAAGTCATCATAGCTGGTGGTTAAAATTTTCATGCATTCTCCTCCGTCAACTGTGTACCAATCCAATCTGTTGAGCACTCTTGACCATTCTTCGTATGTAGGGGTTTTACTTGACAAGAGGCCACCCAACACAGTGAGTGTCAGAGGCAAGCCGCCACATCTCTTAACTAGCTTTCTAGTGAGATCCAACAATTCGTCCGGACACTCCGGTAGAGAATCGCTGCTTGGAAATGCCTTCTTTAGGAAAAGATTGAAGCTTTCTCCTTCACTGAGAAACCGAAGAAAATATACACCACTAGGATCTGCGCAATTCGCTACATTAAGGTTACGGGTCGTCATTAGCACCCGGCTCCCGTTCCCAATGTCGACTAGGCCAGTCTCGAGCTGGGTAAAGACATTCTCAGCCCACACATCATCTAAGACAATTAGGTATTTCTTCTCTTTCAATAATGCACTGACTTCTCCTAACAGAAATACAATCTGATCTTCTTGTTGTAATTCCTTTAATTCACCAAGAACCCGCTTCAACTCTGTCTCATTTGCAAGTTTCTTGTGTATTTTCTTTAATACACCAAGGAGATTAAAATCTTGGGTGACTGTTATCCATATGCAAGGATCAAAATGATTCTTTACAATTGGACTATTATACACCATTAGAGCAAGGGTGGTCTTGCCAAGCCCACCTGGCCCGACAATGGAAACCACATGCCGGCTTTGGGAGCTTGTCTGGTGCAACAACAAATTGATTATATCTCTCTTTTCGGCATCTAAACCAATAATTTTGATGCTATCAACATCAAGGATCACACGGCGTTTTAAAGAAGGTTGTTTTTGGAGATGGCTTTCAGAGGGACCAGCTCGATCTCCACTAAGATCTTGTATCCCAAAAGTAGTTCTACCTTCGGAGATTATGAGGAGTTTGGTTTGGATCTTAGAAATCTTCTCACCCAGAGTGCGATGAGCAAAAAGCCTGTTTGCGATGAGACCGAGCGATCGATAGTTGGCTTCAACAAGGAATGTGTCGATCGCATCTTCGGTCTCGTATGTGACATTCCTCACATCGTGCACCCATCCTTTCATCCTCATATCACCAGTCTTCTTTTTGGATTCGGCATCCCCTAGAAAGCCCTGCATCTGACCCAGTTGAAGCTTCACCTCATCAATTTTGTCTTCGACTCCGCGCAAGGACTGGGCTACATGGGAAAGTAGGTCTGCTAACTTTTTTACCACAGCGGAAACGATCTCCTCAGTCATCTTGCTCTATTGCAATCTTCCTCTCTAGCTCTCAATTTGCTCTGGTAAGATGTTAAGCGTATTGCTTGACTGCCACTGTCAACAGATGCTAAGCTAATTGCCAAAAAGGAGACAAGGATGCTAAGCGTATAGCCAAGAGAAGAAAAAGACAAAGAAAGATGCTAAGGGTATTGCTTCATGGCCACTGTCAACAGATACTAAGCTTATTGCCAAAAAAAGAGAAAAGGATGCTAAGTGTATAGCCAAACGCAAAAAATAAAAATAAAAATAATATGCTAATTATAAAAGCGTATTGCAGACAATTTATCTTTGACAAAACGTATGTTAAGCGTATTGCTTTAATTATGAGCCTCTTTTTGGCTCTTAAATTTTGGGTATCATATTTTTTATACATTAGATTAAAATAAGATGCACATGATTTCAAAAAATATATTCAATGGAACTTCAATCAGTACAAATATTCTGAATCCAATTCAATATGTATTATTTATGTGCAATCTGTATTTAAATTTATAAGAATATGTATTTTTTATGTGCAATCTGGATTCTATATTCAATCACTACAAATATATAAGAATTTCGAAATTCAGAAACTTAGACTGCAGTTAAATTTAATAAATCAAAGGTTTAGTTTTCCAAAATAGACAACGGGACCCACATAACATGTTAATATAATTTGTTCGCTTCCTTTATGTGTGGGAGGCACCGCCTGCTTTTTCTTTTTAAAATGGAGAAGGATCCATGATATGTTAATCATATTCATTTGTTTCCTTTTCTTTTCAAGAGGGAGAAGGATCTATGACATGTTAATCTTATTTATTCGTTTCCTTTTCTTGTCAAGAGGGAAGGATCTACGACATTTTAATCTTATTCATTCGTTTCCTTTTCTTGTCAAGAGGGAGAAGGATCTATGACATGTTAATCTTATTCATTTGTTTCCTTTTCTTTTTAAGAGGGAGAGGGATCTATGACATGTTAATCTTATTCAATCGTTTCCTTTTCTTTTCAAGAGGGAGAAGGATCTATAACATGTTAATCTTATTCAATCGTTTCCATTTCTTTTCAAGAGGGAGAAGGATCTATAACATGCTAATCTTATTCATTCGTTTGCTTTATGTTAATCTACTGGTACGCTGATTTAAACTGCTGGGACTTGAGTGTGAAATAATTAAGTAATTAAACAAGAACAGACTACTAAAATTAAAAAAAAAATGTTAAAAAAAAAAAAACTATATAGAAATTTAATGAATTAAGGTTTGGCTTTTGAAAATTTTTCTTCATCACAAACTAGTATATACAGATTACAAAAATCTACAAGATAAGAATTAAAAATACAATTGCTTTCACAATTCAAATTGAGAAAATACATTTACATGCTATGTGCATATCCAATAAATAGATGAATTGTTTTTACTCTATACAGACGGTAGTATTGCACCGAGCATCTCGATTGCTTGATTTATTCGTGAATTTATTGAATATATGTTTTCAATTCGTCTTCCAAATCTCCCTACAAAATAACATACTTGGTTTTCATTTACTAAAAGAATTTTCTCTTTTAGCAAGATCTAATGGCTAAAAAGGTACTAGTTAAATAGTTCTATTAATGAAATAATGATTTTACTAGTCTCTGTTTCAACTCCTCAACTGATTTTTCTCTCTGACGAGCAAAATATTTCAGAGACGGAAACAAAGCAACATTGAAGATAAATAAATCAATCAAAAGATATTCACAAAAGAGTGAGGCTATGGTACTATGCATAGCGCATATTGGTCCGTATTATGGATTAAGATCTCCATTTTCAATGTTAAAACTGTAAATCTGAACTGGTAAACATGATCTCGATATGACAATGTACTTGAACATTAAATTTAATATTTTAAAATTTAATTTACTATTTATATATATATAAAAAATCACTACTTTTGAATAGTCTACAATCCTTAGATTAAGTGGTTTTCTATCTATCTAAAAAAATACTAAAAAAGGTTAAAAAAAAATCTAAAATTTAATTTGCAGGTACATTTTCATAGAGGAATCACGTGGAACAGTTTAGGTTAACTACTTCAATATTCAAAACGAAAATATTAATTAATATTAACCTGGAAACACATTATAATTCTGATTCTAATTTTCAATATATTTTTAATGAATGTTAAAAACCTGATACCATAAGCAGTACGCTCAAAATTATCGAACTCATTTCAAAAATATATGTGTGATAAATATGTTCCCTTACACTTGTGTTTGAAAAAACTAGCTAATTAACTTCAAAAGAAAATGATATATATAGCAATTGCACATTTATCAAAGCAATATTAAACTTTTCATTCAGACACACTCAGGCTCACAAATATGCAAGCACACTACGCACACAACATTGTGAACAGTGGGGATATGCAAATTAGAAGAATGCAGGTAGTAATTTGCTTTGTAGTGTGGAGAGAAAGATGCAGACGTATTTTCAGATCAAGAGGCGTATCAGGTCAAGAGAGGACAGAAACTCAACAAAAATGCAAGAATATTCACCTGTTAAACTTTTTCTAATATTTCTTACATTTCTGTTTTCAAATTTCAATGTCTTTAAATTTGTTTTAATTTTACTTTTATGCTTTAGCAAACTTTTGTAAAATGGACACTGCTGGTGTCGTTTCAATGAAACTTGGAGGCGTGACCTCTATTTTTCTCTCAAAAAAAAAAAAAATATTAAACTTTCATTGTTTTGCACGGTGCTTCAAAATGTGGAATGGATGCTTTTATCATGTTTTTGTCATCTCATAGATTAAAAAGGTGTGAGGAAAAAAAGAGAACCAAAAGTATAAAAATATGATCCATTTTTAAAATTAAGTAAAATAACAGTCTCCCAATAAAACAGTTTCTAATAGTTTTGTAAAACATAGGAAAAACATAATAAAATAGGAAAATAATGGAAAAAATCTTTAAATATAGTTAAAATATTATTTAGTAATAAATAAAATGGGAAAACAATGCAAATTTTTTTTTAAGATATTGCAGAAAATTAAATTAAAAAAAGTTGAAAGAACTAATATTATTTACAACTTTTCAAATTAGAGATGTCAGATATCTGCATAATTTGTGATTCAAGTTCTTAAATAGCGCGCATTTGCATTATTTATCTTTTTTTAATTGTTCTGTGAATAGTGCACGGTTTATTTATATCCATTTTTTTTTAATTATTTTTTTTTTAAAAATTTAACATAATATGTCAAGTTAAATGTTTAGTTTGAGCAATATAAATACCATGTGGATATACTATTCATATATTTGCTATTAATTTTAATAACGGGTTCATATTGTGCATTGTATTAATGCAAATAAGTTCCTATAGCGTCCTTCAGAAAAAAAAATAAGTTCCAATAGCAAAGGCGTCTTTTTAGCCAAATATTTAATTTTAAAATTGTAATTATACACAATTATCTACCTAAAAAATTGTAAGTATTAATAATTTTCAAATTTTTGTATGCGTAAGTTAAAATAGTGTTGACTTGGAAGCAAGGGAAATTGGGTACCTTTCGTTATTATAATTCATAATAATTTTTGCTGCTTGCTTTAACCTTGCCTCTCTGTGACAAGAGTATTAAAGCATAATTTGGTTACCTCAAAAGAAATGTGTGTGTATTTTTTTTGGTAAGTATTTCTTTTGTGTCTGCTAAGATTTATTCAAACACACACACACACATATATATATATATATATAGAGTTAGGTTGGGGTGCTATCACTACAGCAGAATGGTTTATCAGCGACCGGGGCTGACGCTGGTCGCTGATGCTCAATTTTTTCTCAAAAAAATAGAAAAAAGAAAAATCTATGGCGACCAGCACTTTCAGCGACCGGCGTCATCGCCGGTCGCTGATAGTCAATTTTTTTTTTTTTTTTTTTGAAATCGCTGAAATTTTCGCTGAGAAGAAAAGGCGCCAACGCGTTGTCTCTCCGCCAAAACCCTTCTTCTTCGCCAAAAGCCCAAAACCCTAATCCGAATGCCTCTGTCTCCTCCGGCGCCTCTCCCTCCTCCGGTGCCTCTCAAGCGGATCCTCTCCACTGTCTGCCGTCGTCTCTCTCCTCCCAGCGCCTACATGTAATTCTTAAACCTAATTTTAGTACCGAATTTCTTTAAGTACAGATTTTCTGATTTGAGTAATTTCTGATTTTCTGATTTGAATCAATCCAGTTCTGATGTATGCTAGTTCTTGATGTAATTGCTTATGTCGACATGGATTGCTTCTATGTGCAAGGTTATTCTTCTCAAATTTCTCAATTTTGGGACCAATTTTAGTTTGATTTGGGTTTCTTTAATTTCAGTGGAGCAAAGGGAAAACCCTGATTTGATTTGGTAATAATTGTTTTATCAACATATCCATGTCTAGCATCACCTCTAAGGTAATATTTCTTTAAATTATTATTTATCATAATAATTGTTCTCCATTCGTACGTTTTGCTGATTTGAAAAATGCTGATTGGTACAGAGGTTTGGCGAAGGAGAGAAGTATGTAAAAGCCCTCTTTTCTCTAGCTAGCAAGATTTCGCCTAGTGTCATTTTTATCGATGAGGTTAGTCTGCATGTATTTATCGATTGTGTTCATATATGTTCCCAGTTAGGCTACTGTTTGGTATAGCTAGGAAGCCCTAAAATTTATGAAACTTTACCAGCACATAGAACAACATGCCAAAAGACATGACGTATGTTTAAATACAAACCCTAAAATCAGAAAATACATAAAAAAAAAAACATAAAAGACCCTAAAAACTCACAAATTATAAAGAAAGGTCCAAAAGTCCACGAAGGAAGACTCGGATCGCGAATCTGAGCCCGCAAATGGCGAAACAAATCATGGATTGGTTTTGCATCCGGTTTTGGGCTGTGGAGTTCCTGTCAAAATTTCAGCCCGATCCGACGGATGGATCAAAAGTTACGCCCCTTTTCGTGAAGCATGCGCAGGACCATATTGGATATATATGTCTTGTATTGTATGTTTTATATATGTCTTGTATTGTATGTTTTATATATGTCTTGTATTGCGCAGGATCAAAAGTTACGCCCCTTTGATGAGGTTATTCACATGAAACTTTTATGATTAATGCAAAGTATTTTGAATTTTCTATATGTCTTGTATATATCAATATCAATATTTATGTTTAAATTTATTTGTATGTTTTATATTGTATGTTGGTACCTGTCGTACCTGGTGCAAATTTAAATAATAAAAGAAATTTCAAAAACCTGACAGAATACTTTCTGCGACCGGTTTTGACTATCAACGACCGGTTTTTCTGGTCGCAGAACTATTTTTCTGACGTCAGCAAAAATCAACAGCGACCCAAAAAAATTGGTCGCAGAAAAAGTATCTGCGACCGGGTGACGTCTTTCTGCGACCGGTGACGTCATCAGGAGAGTATTTGCGACAATGCTTTCTGCGACCGGTTTTCCGGTCGCAGAAAGTCGGTTTTGCTGTAGTGTATGGATAGCATAGTGGCCTCTATGCTACGGCTCAATATTCGAGTTTGTAAAATCCAAACGGTCGATCCGAACCGTTCATCTTATTCTCCATATTAATATCTGCTTGGAGACCAAATTTTATAATTTTCTGATTTTTTTTATTATTTATTAAGCCACTTTGAAAATCGCTAATCCAACGGTTTTACTGTTTTGTGCAGCCACGGTTAGATCAACAATTTTGTAAAATACTTAATAAATAGTAAAAAAATTCAGAAAAATGTAAAATTTGGTCTCCAAGCAGATATTAATATGGAGAATAAGATGAACGGTTCGGATCGACCGTTTGGATTTTGAAAACTCGAATATTGAGCCGTAGCATAGAGGCCACTATGCTATCCATAGCACCCCAGCCTAACTCTCTCTATATATATATATATATATATATATATATATAGAGGTTGGCTAAGATCAAAGTGATAGTTCCTGAGCTTTGGTGCCACCAATTCGTTTTTCAATTTTCAAAGTTTAAAACATCGATCTGAACCGTTCAAGTTGATCTCTATATTAAAATGTGCTTGGAGACCAAATTTTACATTTTTCTGAATTTTTTTACTATTTATTAAGCCACTTTGAAAATCGCTGATCCAACGGTGGCTTCTGATTTTACTGTTTTGTTAAGCCACCGTTGGATCAGCGATTTTCAAAGTGGCTTAATAAATAGTAAAAAAATTCAGAAAAATGTAAAATTTGGTCTCCAAGCACAATTTAATACGGAGAACAACTTGAACGGTTCGGATCAACGTTTTGAACTTTGAACGGTTCGGACCAAATTATATATATATATATATATATATAGAGTTAGGCTGGGGTGCTATGGATAGCATAGTGGCCTCTATGCTACGGCTCAATATTCGAGTTTTCAAAATCCAAACGGTCGATCCGAACCGTTCATCTTATTCTCCATATTAATATCTGCTTGGAGACCAAATTTTATATTTTTCTGAATTTTTTTACTATTTATTAAGTATTTTACAAAATTGTTGATCCAACGGTGGCTGCACAAAACAGTAAAACCGTTGGATTAGCGATTTTCAAAGTGGCTTAATAAATAGTAAAAAAATTCAGAAAATTATAAAATTTGGTCTCCAAGCAGATATTAATATGGAGAATAAGATGAACGGTTCGGATCGACCGTTTGGATTTTGAAAACTCGAATATTGAGCCGTAGCACGGGAGGCCACTATGCTATCCATAGCACCCCAGCCTAACTCATATATATATATATATAGAGTACGGCTAACGCGCTTCCTCTAGTATATGGGCCGAAATGCTTCCGGTGGAAAGTTGAAATTTCAAAATCCAAAAAGTCGATCTGAACCGTTCATCTTCTTCTCCATATTAATATCTGCTTGGAGACCAAATTTTACATTTTTCTGAAATTTTTTACTATTTATTAAGCCATTTTGAAAATCGCTGATCCAACGGTAGCTTCTGATTTTTACTGTTTGGTAAGCCACCGTTGGATCAGTGATTTTCAAAATGGCTTAATAAATAGTAAAAAATTTCAGAAAAATGTAAAATTTGGTCTCCAAGCAGATATTAATATGGAGAAGAAGATGAACGGTTCAGATTGACTTTTTGGATTTTGAAATTTTAACTTTCCACCGGAAGCATTTCGGCCCATATGCTAGAGGAAGCGCGTTAGCCGTACTCTATATATATATATATATATATATATAAGGAGGGATCAAGTTACAACATTTTTTGAGTTACAACAAGTTACAACAACCATGTTTTACATTTTAAAAGTCCAAATCGTCGATCCAAACCGTTAGATGTGATCTTTACAATAAAATGTGCCTGGAGACCAAATTTTACATTTTTTTTGGATATTTTTTTACTATTTATTAATATGGGTACAAAATTCAATGGTCTGAATTTGACTATTTTTTGTACTCATTTTAATAAATTGTAAAAAAAATTTCAAAAAATGTAAAATTTGGTCTCCAAACACATTTTATTGTAGAGATCATATCTAATGGTTTGGATCGACGATTTGGACTTTTAAAATGTAGAAATAACTTGTTGTAACTCAAAAATTGTTGTGTGTCTATATATATATATATATATATATAGAGGTTGGCTAAGATCAAAGTGGTAGTTCCTGAGCTTTGGTGCTACCAATTCGTTTTTTAATTTTCAAAGTTCAAAACGTCGATCCGAACCGTTCAAGTTGTTCTCCGTATTAAATTGTGCTTGGAGACCAAATTTTACATTTTTCTGAATTTTTTTACTATTTATTAAGCCACTTTGATAATCGCTGATCCAACGGTGGCTTAACAAAACAGTAAAATCAGAAGCCACCGTTGGATCAGCGATTTTCAAAGTGGCTTAATAAATAGTAAAAAAATTTCAGAAAAATGTAAAATTTGATCTCCAAGCACATTTTTATATAGAGATCAACTTGAACGGTTCAGATCGACGTTTTGAACTTTGAAAATTTTGAAAAACGAATTGGTAGCACCAAAGCTCAGGAACTACCACTTTGATCTTAGCCAACCTCTATATATATATATATATATATATACTAGTATAAGACAAAGAATGGAGAAAAGGACAATAAAAATAATTACAAGCACATATATATATATCTCAAATTAGAAAATTAGGAAGAAAAAAAAAATCTATATTTTGTTGTTTTCAGTTGCAAACTTGCAATGTTTCGAGTTGACAACCAGTAATAATTGGATCCGTTATTAAGCAGTGGTAGAGCTAGACAATCGAGCGAAAACAAAAAAAAAACTAAAGAGTTTTGAGAGTCGAAGGCGATCGCTGTGCTCGCTCCCTAATGAGCAATGCTTCTCCTCTCCTCTGCCCGGCCAACTCTCTCCACTATTTCTCTTCACTGATTTCTCTCCACTATTGATCCAATCTTCATTATTTATGCTTTTTTTTTTTAATATGGCACCCTAAAATTTATAGTAAGTGCAAACATGTATTGAGACAAGGATTATTTAATGAGATATACAAATTTTCTGTTACAAAATTTGTACTGAGATATTTTTTCTTGTCAGAACGTTACTCTCATCTTGAGGAGTGCAGTATCTCTAATATTAAATTTCATTTTATTGATCATCTTCGTAATATGATGACTCTTTTTTATCTTGCATTATATTGATATTAAGATTTTTATAATAAATGAAACCTATTTTGGATTTCTAATATTCTGATAAATACTAAAAAAACATATATAATAGCTATATTTCTAATTTTCTGATAAATACTGGCTTTTCAGTTCAATTTCAGGGCCTCTAAAATGATTTAAATTCCAAATATTATATTAAGGACCGAATTAGTTTGCTATATAATCATGATGTGGATGTGGTATAGAGAAAAGACTAGAAAACGAAGTATTTAGGACATTGCTATGTTGCATTGCACATAATATTTTCTTATAGCATGTAAATATGAAATGATAATAGTAATATCATTCACTTTGAAATAATCGTGGTTTTAATTTGGTTTGATAATTGTATTATTAATACCAATGATATCTTATAATAGGATGTTGATACATTTTTGTATCATCCAATAATAGTACTTTATATATATATTGTAAAGTTTCAAATAGCGATTATCGATCACGTCATTGCGGAAATACAAAAAAAGTTAGTTATAGCTTGCTATAGCATTGAAACAGCTGATAGCGCTATAGCTTTTGAGGTCCAAAAAAACTATAACACAGTTATAGCTAGCTATTCAGAATCGTCCTATATCATAAAAACTAGTGCTTTTAATTTGTACATTATTGATGCGATTTAATTAGTCATGGACACCGATTAAACAATATTTAAGTGATCAAGGCTGTGAATTGAACATATTTTATGTGTTAAATAAATATCATTAAACATACTATTTATTGTAAGGAAAAATATGAAAACTAATTTTAATTATGATTCTCAATTAAATAGTAGTGGGTAATTAACACATACTATGTATCCGTATCATATCAAAACTCATCACACATAAATATATAGGGTGCATTTGGTGCATTTGGATGAATCGGAACAGCACTATTCTCGCTGTTCTCGCTATTCTCGCTACATCCAAACATACCCGATCAATGTATATGTTCACTAACATTTAATTACATGTGATTAAAAAAATAATTCAATTTAAATGAAAATTATATTGTAGGTGCTCATTAATTCACAAAGCAAAAATAATTTTTATTATTATTTTGCACGGAGCAACATCATTGGCGATGCATGTTTTTCTCACGTTTTTGTCATTTCATACAAAGAAAAAGGTGTGAGAAAAATCAGAAAATATGAGTATAAAATATGATATAACTTGATAGCAAAATTATATAACAATAATGTTGGACCAATCTACAAACTAAGTGAAAAGGGTTCTCAAATAAATAAATTTTGCCAGACATAAAAAAATGGACAAAAACTAAAAGCCGGAAAAAATTCTTAAAAAATAGTTACAATATTTTTCAATAATATATAAATTCTTATTTTAGTTTTTTGAGATATTAAAGAAAATTAAATACAAGTAAAAATGGATATCATTAAACAGACCGAGTATAAAAGAAATAAAATATATCAAAAGAAATAAATAACAACTTCCTTCCAAAAATGAATCTAAATTAATTTTTTAGATACATAACATTTAATTATAACCTTCTTATACGTGTTATATAAACAACAAAATTGTAGGTTTAATTTACTACATAATTCAGCTTTAGATCAAATTTCTTTTGTTTTTAGATTTTGTTAAGAGTTGACTTGCATCATGCAGTAAGTATCTGATTTCGTTAATAAAAAATGTAAATATTTTTTCTCTTTCAATGTATGTATGTCAGAATGCAATGCAGTATGAAATTGTTAATAATATAATTGTTCTTAATATATATTCACTTTAATTTATTTATTTCATTTTTTAATCAACAATCACTACTACAGAATTTCAAATCTGCACCGGTTTTTTTTTACATTTAAAACCGGTTTTCAAACCGGTGCTGATTCCATCGATTGATTAGCACCGGTTTAAAACCGGTGCTAAATGTAATGCAATAACACCGGTTTTTACGTAAAAACCGGTGCTAAATGTAATGAAACAACACCGGTTTTTACATAAAAACTGGTGCTAAATGTTATAAGCTAAACCGGTTTCTTCATAAAAACCGGTGTTATAAGCTGTATTCAACACCGGTTTTGTTAAATAACCGGTGTTATATAACAATTGAATTGTCCAGTAATTTTTTTTAGAACCAGTTTTTATCACTAATTTTTTTTTATTGTTTGGAGTTTGGTTTTACATTAGGCTAGCCTCCAAATTTGCTAGCCATAAATTAAATATTCACATGTATAAAATATAGAATGGACAAAACATTATACAAATGAAACAACACATGATTTAAAAGTATCATCTTAACTAAATTTGATAGTTTCAACAAAAACAAGAAGATAATATCATCTCTCACACTATCTTAACTAAAACAAGCTAAAATAACTTCATAATCAATTACAAATATTTTTCCACAAAGAAATTAGTCCATATTGCCTGAAATTGTTTAAGATCTTCCATCGAATACGGCGACGAACTTAAGCACTGCATGAAATTATATTAAATTGTTAATTTAGATGTTAAACTTAATGAACTTAAAGAGAATTGCATCAAATTAAATTTAACTAGTACCTTATTTTCATATCTCAAAATATTCTTCTTCTTCTTGTTCCTCTTCCTCTTTTTCGAATTAGATTCCCAAATAGTCTCTTTGGGACATTTCATCAAGCAACTTGTGTGCACGGTCAAAGATTCCCAAATAGCACATTCACGTTCACAAATGTGGTACCAAAAAAAGTGTTAAGTGTCACCGCGATCTACCAAAGGCTAAAACTTATGGCCTAAATGCAAAGCACCTAAAGAAGCTCATACAAGAGGGAAGAGCACTTACCATGTAACTTGTTGAATTTCTGACAAGAAAGGGCTCGAGAACTTGTTTAGGCACCACGTGTTAAGTGTAGCCGCATAATGGTTGGTCCAAGCAACAATGTCTCTCTCGGGCGCTGGCTCGGATCGAGTCTCTCTACGGCCGGTGCGGCGGCTCCATCTTGGTGCAGGAAACGAGTAGCAAGGGTTTAGAGGAGCAATTCAGAAAATTTTGTCTAGAGAGGCTCAGATCGGCAGGTGCGGCAAAGGAGTAGCAAGGGTTTAGCGGAGCCGCCAAGAAATTTCAGAAATTTTTGAATGATGGTGCGGGAAAACCTTGAACTTGAAAGAAATTTAGAATGAGGGTGCGGAGCAATTCATATCACCTAAGGTAACATGTTATTTTTGTTTGTATCCAGTCCGTTTAAATAAAATATGCACAAATATTAAAGGACCTGTGTGTTTTATGAAAAGGATGGATTGACCCGAAATGCAATCGGACGGTCCAAATATAAAACATAACTATTTTGTTACCTCAGAAGATATGGATTCGAGTGAGAGAGCGCCAGTCGAAAAAACCGGTTTATTTTCAAAAACCAGTGCTAAATATACAACACCGGTTATTTAAAAAACCGGTGCTAAATATCTAACATACAACACCGGTTTATTTCTAAAAACCGGTGCTAAATATTCAGCACCGGTTTTTAGAAATAAACCGGTGTTGTATGTTAGACATTTAGCACCGGTTGTAAGTTTAACCGATGCTAAGATACATACAACACCGGTTTTGTCAAATCCGGTGTTGTTTGAGCGGTGTAGATTTGAAATTCTGTAGTAGTGAATAATGGAATGCTCTAAATAACTGAGAACATATTTCTTTAATGGTTCCAAATAATAATAAAAATGTAAAAGAAATTCATGAGTGATACTGAGTAATTAAATACGTTATCTTCCCAGTGTAAAACCATTGCCCCAAAAATCCAGTTTTTTTTTGTAGCGGCCACATAATGTCACATGGTGTTTTCTCACTAAAAAAAAAGGAATTTCATATACGTACACCCCTTAAAAACTTTCAAATAAGCGTATTTTCCCACTAAAATTCATAATATCATATTTGATATTTACCTTTCTAAATTTAAAAAAAATCACAAATTTCTCTAATTTATTTATTATTTTATTATAACTCATTTTAAATTTGCATTATTACCACGTTATTAAAACTAAGAATTCCAGACAATATGCATATAATTACCACGAGACAATAACAAAATAGGAAACAAACATAAACAATTTATGGAATACTGATTAAATACTTTGCAATACTTCTTTTAGCATGGGATTAATTGGTGTTCATAATTACAATAAGACAAAATTATAATTATAAACAGCTTTGGAATTGTTCTGCTACTGCCGTGCCGACTCATGCAATTAATTAATCTTTTTTTTTTTTCTTTTTAAGGTCAGAGGAATTAGCCTTGACATATATATTGATAAAAAAATAGGTACAAAACCAAAATGTTATTTACAATAGATGAAAATAAAATCAAGGCATCATGAACGTTCCCCAGATTATTACCAAACCCTAGCAAAAAGCCCCACCTTTGTCCTAGCTAAATTGTTGTCAACTTGTTATCTCCAACACAGTGTTTAGGGTTTACAGTTTAGAGTTTTTGTGAGAAAATTTGTCGATTTCTCTCACTCCACAACGCTCAAGTTCCTGCCGCCCAGGCTGTATCCCAACGCGCCCGATACCGGCCTCTTGGACAACGAGTGATGACCTATCCACCAAGCTTGCACTATAGATAGCCCCGTGGGCATACCACGTAAATAAATTCCAAAACATGTTATCTTTTGTCTCCAGAGTGTTGGAGTTGCATAATTTACAGCCACCTGTTACCGTGCAACCCCTCGTTACAAGAATCTGTTGTGTTAGCAACCTATCCTCCAAAGGAAGACACAAAAATTCAAACCTCTTCATTATTGGTACTTGAGTTTCCACAAGGCCTTTTCATAGTGAGGTATGTCGAAGCGCAAGATAATTGCCCCTTTACTAGTCCAATTCCAACGAACCTCACCGGAAGCCACATCCGTATTAGTTGAGCAACTATAGAAAGGTAGTAAAAACCAAAATTTACTTCATGAAGAAGGTGCTAACAACAGTACTGAGTTGAGATAAATCATAGTTGCTTCTATAGCTGCCTCACTGTTCCTGCCCAGAGATCATGGTCCTCTCGCTGGAGCTTCCAATTTCCAAAGCCATTTTGTTAAAAAGGCATCATTTTGACGGCCTACATCCAAAACACCCAGACCGCCATTGATCTTGAAAGCACAAACCTTATCCCAATTAACCAAACAGTTGATCCCCTTCCATGATTCATTACCTTTCCAAACCTTGTGAATTTTAGAAGCCTGCATGTAGTGTAACGGTATTGCCGAAATGACAGATTTTACCAGCGTAATCCTACCCCCATAGGAAAATAGATTTGCCATCCAGCTCTGCAGCCTTCATAGTACATAATCAATCATATCCTTGTAATGCAACTTGATGGGTTTTTTTTTATGGTCAGAGGGAGACCTAAATATTTCATTGGCATCTGGGTAGGTGGAAATTTCTAAGAATGTTTTGATTCGATCCCTGCAACTCTGCTGGAACCGCAACTGTATCTTTTTATCTGATCTGCTCTTTCTTCTTCATGAAATTTCCTGAACATAAATTAATTTTGATTGTGCAGATATTGAAAATGTCGAGAAATGCCTGTGACAAAAATTTGTGAAACATGCAAAAATGTGCCCTGCGGGGCTCGACAATGCTAATATGGAGAACAATGCCGATATACCAAGTAATTAACTTAGCCTCTTTAATTATGTACTTTATCAGGATGCCTCAGTCTCATGTTAATTACCCTCTTCTATGTCATCAATAGGATTTGTCTTAGTTGTTACAAACAAAAGAAAGGATATATCTCCATTATAATTTCTTTGCAACAATGATGTATTTCTCAAATCTCAATAACAACTAAGTGAAGTGGTTGTTTCTACTGTTTCTCAGCCTGGCCTATGGAGACAGAGATAGGAGGAGCATATGGAAATGGAACCGAGTCAGAGTCTCCAATTAATCATTTTTTCAACCCTGGTTTCTTGCAGGAGCAGAATCAGAGCCCTGATTTTTGGAAGGTGCATATGTGATGCATCCATTTTTTTTCTTTTATTTTGTGTAAATATTTAAATTGACATTTAGAAAGATTAAATTAGAGCAGAATCAGAGTTTACAATTAATCTAGTAATTATGCATCAATCCAGGTGTTTAATAACCTACTTCATATCTTCCTCCGAAATTACCAGTATTTCGACTCTGTTGCATCATGTAATCCACCACAATTCTTTCCTCATAATTCATCTCCTACTATCAAGCACTTCTACAATGTTACCTCCCATAAACCATTTCACAGCAGTTAAATTAGAAGGCTAGAAATCCGATACAAAAAATGCTTCATAAAATACGATATTTTATATCATCACACAAAAAGTGATTCAGTTAAATTAACTCATCGGAAGAAACAGAATTATCATATCCCCATAAAAACTCAAGACAATATGAAATAACATTATCAAAAGTGCATTCATGCATGTTCAAAATCAATGTGTCTCAAATTTTAAAACTCTACGATAAAATAAAGTCTTCTACACATATTGCATTCTTCGACAGCTAATTCACGGTGAAAAACTACCGGATTCTATCTTCAAAACAGACTCTGGCGGCGCCACATGACAACTCGCTTGGTATTAACTGTCCAATAAAAAATCATTGTCGTTATCTTGAAAATCAAAATCTTATTAGTTATTTTTGTGGTGCCTGAAAATATTAACTCATTCGTGTGTAACCAAACACACCAATAAACTGCACTCATCATCATTAAAAAAAAAAAAACTATTTTTGTGAATTTAGGTAAAGTATAAGCAAACCAAACTCTATTACTTTTTTCCAGTCCAATCCAAAACCAAAATAAACTGCCACTCTTGGAAATAATCTTGACTTTTTACCAATCTAAAACCAAATTGTCTTAGTTAATTTACATTGCAGCATCAAATGTTCTATTGTCTCTACCTGCCCACCAAATGGGCATGCCGGTCATACAACATATCAAGGTCATTATTTAGATATATAAAATGGAAATAAATACCCAACTAGAAAGACAGATAAACTTACTTGATATCGGAGAGTTTTACCAGACTAGGCACAAACCAAGGCCCCACGGAATCAAAAGGGCAACACAGCACCTCAGTTGTACCATCTCCTATGTCGTATCTACAAAGATATCGCCAGTCTTTCAGGAAGTAAATACAATTTCCTTTGAATCCAACAAAATTACTTGCACGCAAAGATAGCCCACTATGATTTTGCAAAAACAACATTTGGTCACCGATATCAGTGATTTTCACCCAACAAGGTTTACCTCCACCATCACCGAAATAAAGATAGTGTAGATCAAAGTGGCACTGCTCAGCCTCATAATGCTGGAACAACTTTAGGATCTTTCCTCCTGACTCGACCATATATGTGCAACCTTTTGTGTCTTCTTTTGTGCCATCTGGTGGTGCGACTTGATAAGCCAATTTTTTGGTTGCAATATCAACAACATTCGTAATGCCAGTTACTTTGTCGTTACTGAAGAATTGTCCCCTATAAAATACATTAGACCCAAAAAAGGGCCTGCCGACTCCTTCTACATAGACCCAATCGTCAGCTTTAGGTCGCCAAAAAGCTATCATATTGGGTCGGGTAGTCCGTTCCATGTTAAGATCTTTTGCAATTCCTGATACAATCACAATATCCCCGCCTTCAATTGAATTTGGGCCAATATATTCGAGGCACCAATTGGCATTAACAGAAGGGACATAGATCTGATCATGAGTAAGAAGATTAAGGAGATACATCTGGGAATTTCTCGAGTGAGAGGCAAGTAAGTAGCGGCATGCGGGGCCATAGATCCAGGCACCATTGGAAGCTGGACAGGTGATAGTATGAACTTTTCTAGATGAGAGGCAGTAGAAGCGGATAATATTGGTGTTTTTTTCTATATTGCATTCTAGAAGCCAAGGGAGTTGTGGGGGGGGATCAGTGACTGGAGCTGAGAACTGCCACATCTTGCACACAGCTCGAAAGCGTATGAAATCAGAGATATCATGAAGCTTTTTGGCAAAGAGATGGAGAATGTCTTGTGGAAGTTCAGACCAGTTTCTCTCATGGCTTAGGACACCATCAGTAGAGCTTCTTGGGTTGGGCATCTCACTTTTGGGAAAAACAACTGCCACAATAATAGCAAAGACACCTACAACCCTCAACAAGAAAAGCATTACAGTTTTGCATCTACCACAAAATAACAATATCAACTAGAACCAGTGAAACACTTAACCCTGAAATAAAAATCACTACAGCACCAAATTCTTCAAACTGCATCAAAAGTCACAAAAGCCTTGGATTGCACTTTCTTTTTCATCAACCTCCATACTGATCCTCTAAGTTGCCATCATATGATTCATATCCCACATTTATTTATATTGTCTATGAAAAATTCAATACATTGACCTTAAGTTTCCATTTAGTTGGAGCAATGTATGATTCATTTCAGATTACAAAGGAATTCCTCAGCATCAGATTCTATGGAATGTAAATAAAAAAAATCAAGGTACATTTGAAGAAATTAAATATAGGATGTAACTAAACACTGAAAAGAATATATGTACTCATTATTGATTTGATCAGATATTTTTTATTTAACAAAAATTTTTCTGACAAGAATAAAATATTATTGTATTGGTACGCATGAAATCCATAAACTGAAATGACAGAGGTATTTACTTTAGCTTTTTGTTGGTATTTTCTTTCTCGCAGGAAAACAAACCAGCAACCTGTTTAATATGCAAATCAACACTCATTATTATACTGGTAAGTAGTACTGGTACTACACAAATACCGAAGTTTCCAGTAGCAGTACGCTTTAAAAGTTAAAACTACATAGAACAATTAATCCATTCCCATACTAACAGTCTAGTACCCATTCCAATTAAATCAATAAATTAGAAAACTAACCAAACAGTGGAGAAGAGCGGAAGAGGCGGAGAGGGAAAACAAAGCGGGCTAGGGTTTAGGGTTTAGGGAAGAATTGTCGGAGAAAAGGAATCGCGCAAGAAATGGAAAGAAAGGAATTGTCCGAGAAAAGGAATCGCGCAGGAAAGAGGAAAAAAAGAAGATAAGTTGGGCCGTATCAATAAATTTTGGGCTTCTGTAATAAAACTAAAATGAAATCTGAAATTGATAAAAGCCCAAGTAATGCTCTTGCTAATACATTATACGCTGAAAGTTGTATATGACTTGTAACAGTGACAGTCTTTGACGCAAATTTAGTGGTAAAAAAAAAAACAAAACTAAACTCGATAAAATTAATTTAATAATTTTTTTTACTGTTTGACTTTATATTAAATTAAGTTAAAAATTTATAAATTTAATATATAAACATATCAATTATGAAATAGATCAATTTTTTTTTTTGAAGTAGATCGATTTTAACGGTTTAAATTTGTTGTATTTTTTCTATCCTTAATTACCTTAATTTTTTTTACTGAATTTTGAAAGAAGATAACTTCAGATTTTCAAGGAAGAGAATCAGCCAATCTCGCTCGCACACGTGGAGCTTGCAATGTGTTAGTATCGTGTGCGATTTCTTGTATTTGTTTTTGTGAAGCTTATTATGTACAGAAGTGCTCAAGAAGTCATTTGTTTTTGTTTTTTTTTTAATTATTTTTCCTTTCATTTTTACTAAACCTTAAAAGATATTTTTATGATAACTTAGTTTTGAACAGCTACAAGTGTTTGTCTTTTTTGATATCATGTACTAGGAAACAGAGTAGGTCCGATGGGCATCGGACCTACTTTGGTTCCAACGGGTTCACTCACTGTTAGATTGGCTTTAGGATTCGTGTCAGAACTTTCGCGTCTGCTTTAATATTCGTGCGCACAAATCCTGAAGCAAATTAGACGGTATATCTGCCCATCGGAACCAAACTAGGTCCGATGGGCATCGGACCTACACCTTTCTCCATCTACTATTGGGCCTTTTATATTTTGATTCTAGTCGATTTAAGCTTGGTTTTCTATCAATTTAATTAGTACATGACGTAATTTGAAATTATTAATTAACTTTAAGTGCAAACAAGTTTCAATAGCAAAGCCGTCTTCTTGTCCTAATTTAAGAGGAAAATATTTAATTTAAAATTGTAAGTATGTTAATTTTAAATATTTTATATGCGTCATCTCTTATAAGTCAAAATAGCGCTGGCTTGGGAGCAAAAACAATATACATTTTACCTCTTAATTTATTGTTAATGTCTTTATCTTCTTTCGTAATTATTATACATAATAATTATATATTGCTACTTTGCCATTTCTCTATTTCCTCTGTGACAATATCAGTATTAAAAATATAATTTAGTGACCTCAAAGATGAAGGTGAATAAAAAATGTGTTTTTTTTTTTATTTTGTGAAGTAGTTGTTGTTTGTATTTTAAACTTGTTTATCAGTGTTTCTGCTCCTGCTCCTGCTCCATATGGTGGTGGATATGACAGGCCTATTGTCTATATATACCAGAGGTACGGTATTGTTCATATCAAGTTTGTTTGATTTCATTATCAATGGGTCTTTTAAAGAATCATTTTTTGATATGATGGCAAAGTCATAGATTTAAAAGCCGAATGGGAATCTCTTGTGTGAGAATTAACCAAGTTAGATGGGTTAACATCAACTTTAATAATAAAAGAAACAATATCTTTTTTCAAAATAAAAAGTGTGCAAGGTTATGGTAGTATTGTCTTAAACCTTTGTGGGTATATGAGAAATGATTCTTGATTATGATACTGTTGCGAAAGTCTGAATCATAATTAATTCTTAATTTGTTGGGTCAACATTAAGCCAGCAGGCCTCTTCTCCTTTCAATTGAAAAAAGTTCAAAATATTTTCAATCAAAAGATAATGCTTTTAAACGATTGTACGCATAAACAGCCATATTACTGTCCTTATAAAATTGTATGGAATCGTAACATGTGCGCGGGACCCACATTTACTATATTAATTTCTGTAATTGATTTAATTGTCCGCCAACAAATAATATCTTAATATTTATTATTTAAGCAACATCTGCCTCTCGCAGTACTTAAAAATACCATTAGTTGCAAACAAGTTAAGAGGGACTAGAGGGGAAAAACGTTGACTTTATTTGTTGTGTTCATCGATTCGGTTCAGTTGAAACTGAACCGAATTAGGCAAACCAAAGTTAGAATTCGGCTTCAAAATTAAAACCAAACCAAACTGATTTAACATTAGAACCGAATCAAACCGAACCGAACCGAACCGAACCGAACCAAAGTTTTATTTTGATTTGTTCGATTCAAACTGAAATATATAATTTTTTTATTTAAAGCATGAATTGATTTATAATAAACCGAATTACATTAAGAAATAAACAGGAGAATTAAAAAATAAATCGGGATATTCAAAGTAATTAAAGCAATTGATTATGAAATAAACTGAGTTATTAAGAAATAAATCGGGCAGTCCTGACCAAATTCATAATATATAAAGGTTCGGTCGGTTCGGTTATTTCCGTTTTGAAAATTTCCAAACTAGACTGAACTGAAGTTATAATTCGGTTTTAAAAAACATATCAAACTGAACCATTAAACCGAAAAAATCAAACTGTTTGGTCCAAACTAATTCGGTTCGGTTCAAAACCGACTAAACCGGACCCAATGAACACCCCTATATATAAGAAGGCTAGGATCATCGGCTGATATCTGGTAAACAAAAATGGCTTCCAACAAGGTGTCATTCTATGTCTTATTTATCCTAATCGGAGTGGAAATATTCCAGCTTAGTGAATTTGGTATTCAAGCAAGTCTTGTAGGTGATCCGAAAAAACTTGCTGGTATTGCGAATAATATTAATGCTGCTGGTGTTACATAAATTCTGACCTTGTTAATTCTGCTGCTCAAACAAACTCTAATGAGGCTGGTCTTAACTGTGAAGTTCGTAATGGTGTAAAAATATGTTTCCCTTAATTCGCCTCCTTGATTATGTTACTCCCAGAATCTTTTATAATGCTGTTGTGTTGAGTGTGGTTATGTAATTTTATTGTTCTATATTGATTGCATTGTTTTTTTAATCTCATTCCTTTTCTATATGTTGATTTTATATATAATAATAATGTACGTTGTTGTTTTAAACATATATAGAGATCAACATAAATTTTGGATTGACCATCTTCTTTTTCTTTATTTTTACCATTTTAGGCTATCTTTTTTTTTTTCTTTTTTTTCTTTTTTGATGTCTTGCTATGTCTCCGTGCCAATTCTAGTACTTCCTTTCCCAAGCCCCGGATCAAATCGACGTTGCTACACATACCATCTAAACCTGGTCTTTAAACTGTTAGCACTGTTTTGTGGCCAAATGCCATTGCAGACTACTCGCCGGTGTGTGATATCCCAGTGCTTGACGTTTATGATATTTTCAAATATATCCCAAACTTCTCCTACAGTTTATTGTTTGTAATTAGTAAACATTCCCAGGGCGTCCATGATTTAGATAACTCTGGATAATTTCAGATTTCATTCAATATACTGTGCATCTTTTTATTTTTTCGGAAAAAAGACAAATTATGTATATTTAACGAGTGCATCCTGCATATATTTTAAAGCAAAAAAGAAAGTGAACTCGTTCCTTTTCTTTTTTCTGATCCCACAAGTTTATGATCAACACTAAAAATAGTTTTACTGGAATTATATGCATAGTACTTGATTAATCTGTTTGATATTTGCATAAATAAGTTTCTGATCATGTAAATGGCATACATTAACTTGAAGAAGAAATAGAGTAAAAGTGAAAGAGCGAAAAATGAGGTGGATTAGAAAGCGATTTTGGAGTTTCTGATATCAAAAATAAAAAAAATAAATCACAAAAAAATATGGAAAAAAAAATCAAAGAAAGGAAAAGAGGGATGAAATCCCCCCCCCCGTCTCCTACAAATCGCTTCGCTATCTTCTAGAATCTCGAAAAGGTTCTGCGAAATTGCTTCGAAGTGGTGTGATCTTCTGTTAAATCATGAGGGTGCTCGATCTTCTCTACTTGATTTCTCTACAGATGATCCGAGCGCGGCAGGACACAGATTCCCTTGTGGATCAGCTTCGTCTTCTACTAAGGTGAATTCTGTAGTGCAACATCCTGAGTCATCCGATCAGGTTGCATGGAATAGATTGAAGCAAGACCACGTTGGAGAAGATCAACACCTAGCAATTAAACGATTTGAAAAACCTGTACAAGGCGGTTCTAATTAAAAAAAAAGAACAAAATCACGCGAATGATGCGAAGCCTTGTTATTGGCTGGTGAAAGGCATAGGTGACAGTGGAATGACGAACACAGAGCGAATAAAATAAAAAATAGCAGAGCTTAAAGCTTCGTCTTCCCCAAATAGACTAGAGTGTTTCAAATGTGGTGATAAGGGGCATCTCGCCAATACTTAGAGGAACACTGCTTTGTGTTTTGTGTGTAATCAGTTTAGGCACGAAGCACAATGGTGTAAAATGATTACTGATCTTCCTCCGGCTCCCAGAGAGAAGAAACCTGCTCTTCCTAGACAAGCTTACTCCAACAACGATCTACCTTCTCCGATTGTCGCGCCTCAAGCTGTTCCGATTCTCTCTGATACGATACAAAAGCACTACAACAGAACAACTCTTCTGTGACCGGCCAAATCGGTCGCCGATGGCTGAGGCGTCGGTCACAGAAGGCCAAAATCGGTTGCAAACAACTCGGTCGCAGTTGCTCCGTCGCTAATGACCTCCCCGTTGACGTCACCGGTCGATGAAGGGTAAGGCGCCGGTCGCAAATGACCCCTTCAACGACCGACTAGATCCGTCACTGGTGCGACACGCTGACGTGGCTAGAGGCCTATCAGAGACCGACTGGGCGGTTGCAGAAGGGTCCCAAATCGGTCGCAGAAAGTTTTATTTTTTTTTGGTATTTTTTATTATTTTTCTTTTTCTCAATTGATACGAAATGTATCAAACAAATATAATATTAAACTCATTCTGTTCATATATTTTTCTCTAGCCCAATTGGTACGAAACATAATATTCACAACCATTTAACATCAAATATTATACAATTCACAAGCAATTTAATTGGTACATACCAAGCATTTAACATCAAATATCAAACAATTCACAAGCAATTTAATTGGTACGTACCAAGCATCTAACATCAAATATCAAATAATTTACAAGCAATTTAATTGGTACGTACCAAACAATTCACAAAACGACATAAACATGAAATATCTAAAATACTACATAAACATCAAATATGAAATATCTCAAGTACGACATAAAACATCGAAAATACTACATAAACATCAAATATAAAATATCTCAAGTACGACATAAAACATCTAAAGTACTACATAAACATAAAATATGAAATATCTCAAATACGACATAAAACATCTAAAGTACTACTTAAACATCAAATATGAAATATCTCAAGTACGACATATAAATAAAATATCTAAAGTACGACATAATATACTAAAACATCAAACATCTACTAGTCATCTCCGAGATCATCCCCGCTGTCATCATGAGTATCGGGGTGCAAGGTAGAACCTCCTTATAAGAATATAACTAAAATTTTTATGGTTCGTTAAGAGTTTACTGTTTAGGATTTAGG
Organism: Carex rostrata; assembly: GCF_964058835.1. NCBI lineage: Eukaryota > Viridiplantae > Streptophyta > Magnoliopsida > Poales > Cyperaceae > Carex > Carex rostrata. The sequence goes on from NC_135951.1 coordinate 1,133,876, forward strand.
GTTTAGAATTTTTAGGAGTTTACTATTCCGTTAGTTGATTTGCCATACTTAGTGTCCTTATTGGTTGTGGATGCCCTTAAGGATGATGCGCTCAAACTCCCGATTTCTTACTTCCATGCGATCAGGGAAAGTGAGGAGTTAGAACAACACTTCACACAGAGTTTCCTGCTTAAAATTTCAATAAATGAATTACTAACTAATAAATTTCAATAAATTAAAGGTATGCAGATCACAAGTGGTCGTATTTTTTACATCTCTAAGCCTTTTAATAAAAAAAGATTAAAAGAATGTATAAACAAAAAAGATAATAAATACCAAACGACAGTAATATAATATTTTTTACTACATTAGAATTCCGAATTGAATTTTAATTAAGAAAAAATCACCAATAAAGACACATTTGTGTTCCAAGCTTTTAGTCACCACTTGAATAGATAATAACTATTACAGGAATTCAGGATTTATTAAAGAAATATACTTTGCTTATATTTATATATTTGTTTTTTTTGGTTAAAAAGACCGAAGCCCAGTTTCATTAATAAACGAAACATAGAGAGAGTAACATAAGGCAATATCCTTTTGCGAAGAGCATTATTGATAAACTCTTCCTGCTACCAAAAGCTAACTACCATACTCCACCTAAACTTGAGCTACACATCCAACATACTACAACAGCAATAGAGGCTAACTATTTTAGAATAAAACACAAAATATGCTTATATTGATTGATTTTCTAACGCGTACCTAACATTTTTCCAGAATTTTGGTACCAGCAATCTCCAAAAACAACAATCAATTTAGAAATAAATAAAAACTCCTACATTTGAATCTTTTACAAAAGAAAACCTACAAAATTTGAAAGACCAACCTTTAGTTTATTGAAATTTTTTAGTTAGTAATTCATTCTTAGGAGAAGTATTAGAATTTCGTGCGACTGATTTCACAAAAAAAACAAAAAAAAATTAAAGGTTAAAGTGTAAAGAGAAATTATTAAATTAACTGGTGGGACCCACATATATTTTTCTCCATCTTCATCAAATTTTTTTTCCCTTTTTACTCACTGGCCACCGTTTTTTTTTTTTTTTTTTTTTCTCTCTCAAACTTTCTGTTTTCTTCTCTGATTTTGTTTAATGGCGTTTCATTTTTTTTCCTCTTTGTTTTCTTTTTGTTGGCTCGATGTACTCCGGTAAACTATGGCGTTCCATTCTTCTTTTTATTTTTTTTGTTATTTCTGATTTTGGATGTTGATATGGCATTTCATTGAGAATATTTCATTTTTTTTTTTGGACTGGCTTGCAATATATGTGGTTTGGCACCTGGGAGGTACGCCATGCTGTACACTTCTCATTTTAAAAAAAAATTCATATTTTTTCTCATTTTTAATTTATATATTTTTTGTATTTACTATTAAAAATTTCGGTTGGTAGTGAGTAGTGACTATCAAGTATAAACGAGCTCCATTTTATTTATTATTATCACTTCCAATATATGCTGCGTGTGGTTGTTCAGTCCACGTCTAGAAATATTTTTAGATAGTGACGATACTAAAATCTCAATCCTTTTTCTAATAATATTCTTGGATTCTTGTGTTAAGGCCTCTCTTGCGTAACACCTTGCATCTCCTTTTGTTCCTTCTCATTTCGACCTCTTGAGCGCGACTGTAATTACTTTTCTTTGTTTCTTTGCATCTATCAAAAGGATATTTTCTATGCACGCATTCTTACGAGTTAAGCGTTTTAAATTTACGACAAATGAACAAATTCTGTAGAATTATAGAATATCTATCTCTTGACCAAAATAAAATAAAATTGAATAAAAATAAATACGATAAATAAGATGAATATAGAAATTATTTTAAAGCGTATCCATGCATCAAATAATATGTAAATTATTGTTTAACAGGAGGCGTGCTCATTATTTTTTGCCTACACCTGACCAAATTTTTGGATCCGCGGTTGATCAAGATAGACATTAGACAACACAATCACATTGTTGAAAGTTATTCTTTCTTATTTCTAACTTAATTATTTGTGAAGCAATTAACTTTATTTCTGTGATCATTTTTTTGGAGTGGCATCTTCAACTAACAAGGGCCGGTGAATTGTATCATAGAATTTTGTGTGAAAATTTATTTGTTTAAAAACTTTTGTGATATTATCGTGTAATGCATCATTGACTAAATTTTGTAATTTTGTATGAACAATTTCAATATTGTATCAATTTTTTAGTGTTGTAAATTTATGAGTATCATGTTTAATTAATTTTGTCAATTTCCTATAGCTTTGGATATTTTGTTTGATTTATGCAACATGGAGATAATGCAGTCACCGCTACTTAGTGCAGTTGGTAATAGTATAAGTGTTCCTACGTACGGGATGACAAGGATTCGAATCATACATGTACATGAATAAGTGTGTGAATACTGAGTGGGTAGACTATCATAAAATAAATAGGAGATAATGTATTTTCACATGTAAACACTTACAATAATAATAGACAGAAATTCAAATGTTTTTGATGACATCATTTATATACTAGACTAATATCTTATCAGTGCATTGCTATAGGGACATATTGTAAGAGAAGAAAAAAAAAATCTCATACAAAATGACATATTTTCATAAAATAATTTAAACTAAATCATAAATAATATTCCTTAAATGATATATTAAATAACACATTACATGACATATATATATTTTTTTTTATCTTTTTGATATATTTTTATATAAAAGTCTCAAACAAACTGACATATATATTAAATGACAAATAACATTTCTTAAATGATATAAAAAAAATAGAAAAGAACAAATACAATGACCAATCAATTATCAATCAATTAAAAAATTTCTTAATTAGATGACATTTAAAAAATAGAAAGAAATCATGACCAATAAAAATATGATATAATTTGCATGTGAAGATTACATGGGCGAGTGTGTGTCTAAATAAATTCTGACTTCTATACATATAAAAACATAGAAATGATGCATAGAATCAAAATATTTGATCAGAGGACTGATATTCAATTCAAAATTTTAACTTTCATTCAAGGTCATAAATTGTTTGATCAGGACATCTACGCGGTTAATATAAGAATGAAGATACACAAGAATGCTAGAGACAAATGAATGGTTCTGTGGTCGTTTTTAAACATCATTTCAATAGACAAATTGGGATCGTTTAATATACTTCCAAGAAAATGATGCCATAAATTTAATTATTTTATATTTAAATGCTACAGAGAAAAGAATCGGCAAGTAGCTAGGTATAGAACCAATACATTGGTCACTATTCCTAAACAAATAAATTGAACGCCCCCAATTCGTCTTCCACACGCTCTAATTACTGCATGTTTCTTTCCAACTAAAGTCTACTAATGAAGAGTAGGATGCAAGTGCAGCCGCAGCACACAGAGAGCAAGCCCAAAAATGTTGACAACCCGAGGGTTTTTACAGTATGGCAGAAGTCGAGCATGGGGTTTCAAGGAAGCGATGGTTTCTCAGTGTACGACGATTCTGGGCGGTTAGTTTTTCGTGTTGATAACTACTCGAGAAGGAAAAAGTATTTAATCAAAGAGATTGTGCTCATGGATGGAGATGGCAAGCCTCTCCTCAGTTTACGTCCTCAGGTATTTATTTATATATATATTTTCGAAAAAAATTGAGAATTTACATATCTACGTACTAAGTTAAAAATCAATGTTGCAGATTTTGAGCTTGCATGACAGATGGAATGCGTACGAAGTCGAAGAATGCGGAAACAAACAACTAGAGTCAAAATTATTCTCAATAAAGCGATACTCAATGCTTCATAATAACTTTGATAAAGCAGAAGTTTCGCTAAGAAACTTGGCAGATATTAACAAGTCGAAACTAATGCCGAGTTTCAGAATTGAAGCCTCCTGCTTCGAGAAAAGTAGCTGTAAAATTTATGACAGCAGAGGGTATGAGGTGGCGCAGATTTCAAGAAAAACAACCCGTGAAACATCCGTGTTACTAGGAAATGATGTGTTTAGTCTTGTTATCCAGCCTGGATTCGATTGCAAATTGGTGATGGCGTTTGTGATTGTAATGGATCGAATCCGCTAGATATTGACCATCGAATACTCTAGAAATCATGTGCGCAGGAGGACAGGAGAGGCGGATACTTGGCTAAGGCGGAGACGCGGAGAGGGGGGCACGCACGGGAGGGTATTGGGTCTGGCGCGCGCAATCGGGTTGATAATTTATTAACATAACTTTCAGCGACCGATGCTTTCCATGATAATAATGTTAGTTTCCTGACTTTCCATGTTTTTTTTATTTTTTTTGGGGGAAAAACTTCAGCAACCGGCACAGCTTGCTGTAGTGTTCATTGTAATGGTTCTGACAAGAACTTGTTTTGTATATATGTACATGCTAATAATAATGAACACAATTCTTAATGTTCAATGGTGATATTTTGGGAACAAATTCAAATTTACATTACTCCTGTTTCACGAAAATTTCTATAAAATGTATATCCAATTATCAGAAGAAAAATATTAATTATTTCCCATTAAATCCTGCCCTAATTAATTGTTTTAAAAATAACTATTAATTCATATTGTATCAATAGAAAAAAAAACTACTGCCGGTCACAAATTGCATAAATATGAAGTGACAACGCAACTATTACAGCTTTTGTCCCAGGCATCAATGATGTCGATGTTTAAAATAATTAGTTAGAAAAATTAACTAATTTAATAAATTTACAATATATAAAATTTTACAAATTTCTGTTCTGTTATTTTATTTGGCTCAACCTCCGCTTCATAAACAACAAGCAATATATGCCAATATTGATAAAAATAATTTTGTTCCAATAAAATGCTTGTAATATTGTAGGTTCTGATCATTTCATTTCTCCCGTTTGAAAGTTGCGCAAAGTTAGGGGGGTTTGCATCCTCTGAGATATCTCAAACATTGAGTGGTTTTTTTTTTTGGAAAACCTCATCCAAAAAAAATACTCAAAGCACAAATAAGGTTGGCTCCCTGCGCTATCCCGAAATAGTCACCGTACACTTCAGTCACGCAAAAGTTGAGAAATATCAGATAATACGCTCTCAAGTTAGGTGTTAATGAAAGTATTTTTAACTGTTATCCGACAAATATGAATAAGAATTTTATTTCATTAAATTAACGTGTATGGATGTGGGTAATAAAAGTTTTTAATTAGCTTAATTTTATCATATAGAGATACGGATATGAGATATTTCGTACCAGTTACCCTAGAAAGATAATTGATAAATATCAAATTATATATGGTATATTTTTATTTATACATATAAGTACATAATTTTTGTGTTATTATGATTATATTGATTTATATAACATTTTTTTTATTTAAGTAACATCTCACTGAAAATCTTGCCTTCGGTGACCATCTCGGTGAAGATCGCATCTCCCTTGCCTCCATTAATAATAACATAATTCATCTAAAAAAAATCTAACTAATCATAGAGAGATAATGAAGATGCTTAAATGCGCTTATATGACAACTAGATAGAGTTGGGCTCTTTTTTTTATTTTTTTATTGCAAACTAGTTAGGCTCTAAAATCTATGAGCGGTCTATGAAATAGTAAGACTTAATGATGTACACTGTCTATAAATATAACATAATTCACCATTAATTCACTAACATAAAAGAGTTGGTGAAAATTAAATAAGAGTCTAAATTTTGTCTGAAATCCTACATGACTTATTACAAACGTTTTTATTAAAAAAACAATCAATGAATATTGACCATCATTCACACAATATATTCATGCAAATGAAGCATTGGTAATACGTAAAAATTGTGTTAACGTGAGCCACAAAAGATTTGAAGAGAAGCGGCAAACGAGGCAACTTTGATGATGAAGAAAGGAAACTATCTGCTATGATATTTTATGTAATCTTGTATTAAGAATATAATATTGGTAAGAAATATTTAGGAAATAGGCAGCATATACATGGCTGGCATAATGATCCATAAAATAGGCAACTAGTCATGTTTGAGACTAAGCTGAAATAATTCATCTGTAACAACAGATTTTTCCAATGAAATAAAAAAAAGGTGGGAAGAAAGTTTGTTAAGAGTTGTGTTATTTATCCAATTCTCAGAAGTTGTCAAATTGTTGGTGAAAGTTGTTTCTCTTTCACTGATTGTATGATAGAAAAAAATTGTTATGGATAAGTTCGATTTATTTACCACTCTGACATAAGATAAAAATATAAAATATTCACATATAAGATATAGACTAGATACGAGAGGTAGTACTGAGTACTGACCCCTGCAAAAAATAATATTCCCTATTCTCTACCATTAACTTATTTAATTGGCAGTGTATGTGGTCTGGTCCCTATATTAAACTGTAGCATTTAATTAATGGCAATTTGGCATCGTCTATATAGTATGAATGTCACGAGTACTTTATTTTGTCTCCTTGTCTCTCGTCTCCAGTACTACAAATAGAAATATATGACCAACCAAATGCATCAAATATCCGAGGCAAACTGCCAATTAAATGAAAACCTGACACGTATTATGTCTCTGTGCGTCGGCAACAAAACTCCAAATGACAATTATAGAGATATTTAATTAATTACTGGGACTCCTAGGTAGAAACATCCATTGTAATAGTGAGAACCGTCGCCCGATCCTTCGAACTTTCTTCAATAATCGAAGTTATTAATTATTGAATCTCTCAATTGGTTCATCAGGTAGTCTTTTGATCTCTTAGAAAAAGAGTCACGTGCTGCTCTCATCTTGGGCCATGGGCCATTCAATTTCGGCCCAAACTAATCGATGATGAGAAAATTAATGAATTTTATTGGTGAACTATGGCAAATGTCCCGGCTTGTTAGAGACCCTTTGATCTAGGGTTCAAATGGATTGGATATTATCCGTCTGTATCCGGATCGGTATGCAAAAATTAGATACGGGTATCTGATATCTGAATATTCGTGCAGATTGAATTTTAATTATCTGTATCCAAAAAGTAGATATATATCATATAGTTCAATATAAATTATGAAAGAATGTATGTACATATCCACAAATATCAAATATCTAATCCATATGCGTACATATATGTCTAATATATAATCCGTATTTGTATCCGGAAAATGAAAGCAGATACAGATACAGTTTTACCACTATCCGATGCATATCTGATCCGTTAGAAACCAAACTTTGATCATGGTTGGTGATTTCAATCTAGTCCGGTGGCTAACTGATTGTTCCCAGGATATGAGGGATTCTGGTGGCTAACTGATTGTTCCCGGGATATGAGGGATTCCGGTGGCTAATCAATCTAGTCCTGTAGGCACCCTTTACTATTCAAGAAATTGAAGCAATGATGATGAACTTGGCTAAAAATAGGGCTTCAGGCACGGATGGCCTATCTATCGAATTTGCTAAGATATATTGGAAAAATATTAAGATGGATGTTATGGACCTGTTCCAGCAATTTTATGATACTAATATTAATTTTAAACTCTTGAATAGAGCAAATATTGTTTGATCCCAACAAGAGATGATGCGGTTCAGGTCAAGAATTTTTGACAATTAGTATTATTAACTTGATTCCCGAGATTATATCTAAATTACTGGCTATTAGGTTATCTAAGGTTCTCCCTCAATTGATCTCGTTTAACCAAACCACTTTTTTAAAGGGTCGACAAATATCGGAGAATTTTGTGACGGTTAGAGAAATGTTGCAGAACATTTCACATGCGAAGGAATGAGTAGTCTTTTTTTTAAAATTGATTATGCCAAGGCATTTGACTGCTTAATTGAGACTTAATTTTGAGTGTCATGCAAGCTCGAGGCTTCCCAGAGAAATGGATAGGTTTGGGTATGAGTTCTGTAAACCATTTTTTCTTCGAGAATTGTTCTAAATAGGAACATGTCTGAATATTCCGGGTATAAACAAGGACTGTGTCAAGGCGACCCCTTATCTCCTTTCTTGTTCATTTTCAGTGTTAACATGTTGCAAACGATGATTGAACAAACTAATGGGTGCTTGGTAACACAACTGTCTAGTAGGCTAATGGAACCGATCCTTGCTTTGTCGTATGCAATGATCCTGCAATTATCGCTAAGGCAGATATAACTACCATGATACCTTTAAAGTTGCTGCTTTGGTTGTTCAGGAAAGTGTCAGCATTGAATATAAACTATGAAAAAAATATACTGTTTTGCCCTTGAATTTGAACAACACTGGTTGCCGTATAGTGTCCTTGGTTTTGGGTTGCATACAAACCTCCGTGCCTATCTTGTATTTTGGCAAGCCGATTAACATTAAGAAACCGAGCCAGCACGACTTCATACCTTTAATTGAGAAGATAAAAAGTAAAATTGATTGATGGCAAGGTAAAATATTATCCAAAAGAGGGAGATTACAACTTATGAAATCTGTTTTGACTAGTGTACCTTTTATTTTATGACATGTTTTGTCTTACCTAAATGGGTACTATAGTATAGCGATCAGTTATGTCAGAACTTCTTCGGGGGTAAATCACAGGGGCGGGGAAGGGTTGTGCATTTGATAAACTGAGAGGTTTTATGATTACCACGATGCTATGGTGGTTTGGGAGTACCTAATAATATGGGATAATGGGAATTAGAAATTTGGCTCTACTGTTGTGTTGGTGGTGGAGGTGGTTAATTGAGCATGATAATTTGTAGTCATCCAATTAGAAGACTAATAATTAATTTTAAACAAACAAGCGATTGCACCAAAATCATTGATGGCAAATGATTCTTTCTTTTGGAATCAGTTGATTAATATTAAACCCTTATTGCTGATAGCCACTATCAGCTTTTAAAAAAAAAAAAATATATATATATATATATATATTAAACCCTTATTCCATTGGTGTGCACATTGGTCGATTGGGTAAATACATTTCGTATGGGTACGATGCATGGCAAGGACCTCCTATCAGATCTCTAAACGATGGAATTAGTAGACCTCATTTTCTAAGAGTCTCTTTGAGGGAAATGCTCATGAGATGGCCCATGATATTATCTATACTGGTGAACTCGGTTCCAGATTTCAATGATCAAGAGGATTTGCTTACATGGTGATGGACACAGGATGGCAGGTACACATCTGCATCAGCCTACAATTAAGATTATGGTATCAGGGGGAAGGTGAAGTGGAGACATGGTTATTTGGCATAGCTTTACACCGTCTAAGGTTAAATTTTTTACCTATCTATGGTTGCATAAGATGCATGTCTATGCGTGGTCTGCTGTTTGCGTGAAGAGAAGACGGCTTGGGTTCCATACTTTATCTAATATGGGGCATCTGGAAGCAAAGAAATGAGTTTATTTCTAGAAATAAAATGTTGCGTCCAAGGCTGTTGGCTATGAAAATTATGGAGGAAATGAGCTGTGGTTGAATTGTTCTAGGAAGGTGAGTGGTGCAATAGCTAATTGATGTAGTGGGAGTGGGGTATTGTTTACTCACATAATGTATAGTGAGTTACGAATTTGTTGTACTAATCACATCTATGTTCAAACTTGGCAGCCCCTACCAAGCATTTAAAAAAAGTAAAGAAAAGAAAAGAAATACTGAGATATTAGACAAAATCATTATATGCAGCTTTTTTTTTAGAGCTGTAATGAATGTATCAGATAAATTTATAGCAAGTATTCTTGCATCCTTAAAAATGCTGATAATCATAACTGAAATGGAAGTCTCTTGGAGCCAACATGCATGCATGCAAGTAGTAAATCTGTTAAATTTGTTATTTAGAGAGGTTGATCTTTTTTATTTGGAAGGTTAGTGGCTAGAGAAGTTGATAATAAATGTCTTATATTTAGAAGTTAGTGGCTAGAGAAGTTGATCATAAATGTCTTATATTTGGAAGTTAGTGGCTAGAGAAGTTGATCTTTTTTATTTCATGAGAGGGTTTTGCGATTTTGGAGAAGTCTTTAATGAATCGTCAAAAAAATGTGAAAAACACCATCAGGACCTACCATGCTAAGTTTGAAATTATTTGTTTGGTAAGTAATGATTAATATATTAACTATTTTTAATGATTAATAAAGATACCTTTCTAAGTAATCGTCAAAAAAAGTTGAATGATGGTATATAATTATTATTTTTGTTAAGTAAAGATTTGGGGCTGGTCACCATCGGGTATTTTTTCTTGCTCCTCAGCATATAGGGCACTTCAATAGTGAAATTATGAGATTAAAACGGATAACTCAGATCTCATTCGGAGGTGACTCATTTTCCAAAAGAAACTGGAAAGCGATAGAGAGGCGAAACCCTAGATCTGGGCCGCCACCCCCTCCACCCTTCGGCCCCTCTCGCCTCTCCAACCTCTCCTCCTCTCCTTCTCTCTTGTCTCTTACGATAAAGTGGAGACTGGAGATGAGAGTCCTATATATATATGTATGTCATAACGAAAATGCCAAGACATTAAATAATCTTATTTTTGTTTTATATTTTTATGTGCTGTTTATGAAGGGTGTTGATCATTTTATAAATTTTGCTGTGAAAAATAGAGAGAAGAAGAATGTAACATTTATTTGTTGTCCTTGTCGACAATGTTGTAATATTAAAAAAATTTATGGCTCTTCAAATATTAAAACTCATTTGATTTGTTATGAGTTTAAAGAACTATACATACACTGGATATGGCATGGTGAGGGTACTGGAGAAATTAGTGATGGTATTGGGTAAACAAGCAATGGTTCTGGTAATTTTAATATTGATTTGGAAATTGCATCGGGGAAATTGGTGCAGAAGATGTTAGCAATGGAGAAATTGGTAGTGATGATTATGATTCAGATGATAATGATGATGACAATTACGAAAAGTTTGAAGGCAAGTAATGATTGAAGTGATAAAGGTTTCATTGAATTATTAGACCTTTTAGGAGACATGCATCTGGATGAAAACGAGCTCCGAAATTAATGTTACAAAGCCAAAAAATGATGTGTCGATTGAGTTTGAAAGTACAAAGAATAGATGCATATCCAAATGATTGTGTACTGTTTCAAAATGATTACAAAGATATGCAAAAATGTTCAAAATGCGGTGCATCCCGGTATAAGACATATGAGACAAATGACCAGAATAATTGCAATTAGTAACATCAGAGAGACCTCTAACAAAAGTCTGACATTAGCTGCCCGTGATATCGATAATTAAACGTTTATTCGAAAATGCTAAAGATACAAAATGATTGCGTTGGCATTCCGATAGCCAAAAAAAATTATGAAAAATTATGACATCCCTCAAATGCTCTTCAGCGGAGAAACATTGATAGGGACTTCCCGGTATTTAGTTCAGATGAAAGGAGGAGCACAAGAACAACTACGGAGATATAAGTAAGCAATTATAATAGTGATATAACTACAATCTAGTGCAAAATTTTTTTTTTTTGAGAAAAAATATGGATCAGGTCCATATTTACTTCATTAATATTGGTAAAAATATTACAAGAGTTTTGTAACAGTGAAAACACAACAAAAGGTAGGAGGCTCAAACAGGTGAGCCCAAATAAACAAGAATGCAGTAAAGTAATAAGAAGATATATATATATATATATATATTTTTTTTTTTTTTTTTTTTTTTTTTTCAAAATAAAACAGAAAATTTGGGACTGTAAATTTTATGAAAAAGGCCCCTGGTTCTTCCTTTTGCTGCACCAGTGATAATTCAACAGAATTCACCCAAAAGCTTGATGCGTTTCCTGCTGCGTACCAGTAAGCGTACCAGCAAGCGTACCAGTGACCTCTGGACCCGTACCAGCAGCCACCTTCTACCCGTTATCTCTTGTTAGTGCGTCCTTGACAGCCCCCCATTTTCTTTTTCTTTGCCGCCTATGCTGTGTGGCTATTTGTCTTCATAGTGATCATCCATTGATCACGCACTTGTTGTATGAGCGTTTCAGTTTGGATTGATTTGTCAGTGAAGATTCTTGAGCATCTTTCCCTCCAAACAACGAATTGCGCTATTAGTAGCAGTGATTTTTCCTCCTTGTTGATCTCATTGGTGATGAGTGCCTTCCTTGCATGCCTTGTAGGTAACTTCATCCCCATGGTTAATGCTAATTTGCGGTATATTTCTATTGTAACTGTGCATTCCTCAAAAAGGTGTATTACTGATTCTAATTGATTCCTGCACATGATACATCTGTTAACCATGGTCCAGCCACGCTTCATTAAGTTATCTATTGTTAATATCTTGTTTTGCATCATTAACCATGAGAAGACTTGCATTCTAGGTGGGGCTTTAATTTTCCAGATTTTGTGAACTTGAGACCTGATGGTTGGAGCATGTATAAAGGCATGGTAGTACGAGCTGACACTGAACTGTGATGAAGGAGTCCACTTCCATCTCACTTCATCTGGGTTGCTGGTAAGCATGATTGTTTGCTGATGCATATTCTGAATTAGTTGGGTGAGTTCCTGTTCTGCCTCTTCAGATAGAACTCCTCTGAATAGTTCTCGGATGTTCCTTGCACCCGACATCTGTGCTATAGACTGGTTCTGGTCTATTGCATATGAGTATAGTATTTTGAATTCGTGCTTTAATATTCCAATTCCCCAATTGTGGCCCCAGAATAAAATTGAGTCTCCTTTTCCCACTATTCTCATAATTGATGTATCCATGAAACTATACACAGCCTTTAGGGTTATATTGAAAAATTTTGACTTCGGTACTGGCCAGAGAGTTTGGTTCGTCTGTTGGAAAATTGTTTTCCATAATCTTTTCTCCGGATTGGTCCATTGCCAATACCATTTAGCTAGCATGGCATTGTTAAATACGGTCAAATCCATGACTCCTAAACCTCCCAGTTTCTTTGGTTTGCAAACCAATTCCCAATTAGCAAGGTTGAGTTTCCTTCTTTCTTGCGTGGCCCCATGCCATAAGAAATGTCGCCTTCTAGTGCAAAATTTTACTTCTCATTATATAAAACCATGTAACTTTAATAATATAATCGACTTAACACATTATTATTTTTTGTGTGAACATGGCAACTTCAAAATCTAGTCTGTAAAAATTATTTAAGAACGTTGATCCTCGAGCATCTAATATTATTAAAACAATATTGCTAAAATCTATATGAATGGTGCATGTATAGAAACCAGTATGAATGGGAATTTGTCCATTATTTGCTGAAATCTATATAATTTACCGCGTGAATAATTTTGTCTCCCCACAGGCCACAGCTGTCGAATCGATATTTGCTAGGTGTCGACAAATCGGCAGTAGATGGTTCCAAAAATTTGGTAGAATTTTGGAACGGAGAAGATTCTCTTCCAAAAATTTGGCAGCTAAATAGGAAAAATCAAGGATAAGGCCCGCGACAAGCTGGCCCAAGGGGAGTCTTTCAAAAGGTATAAACGGGCCCAAACAAATCCTAAGCAGGCCAAGCTCATGCTTAAACTCTAACGGCCTGATTTACAAAAGATTAAACGATATTATCGTGGAATTGTAGAGGTTTGGGTAATTTGAAAAAATGCTTCGTGGTCCAAAATGTCATTCGGTCTTCACATTGTGATTTGGTTTGTTTATATTAAATGGAGTAATATAGATTTTTCTTATGTCTTAATGGTTCTTCCTAGTTTAGAATCTCTCAATTGGTTTATGAGGTCTTTTCAATCTATCACCGTATTTCACTTTCTTCGTACTCGCAACTGTAATTTCTTCTAATTTTTCTCGATCATTTCACTCTCTATCACTCATTCTTCTCAGTACATGCTTTTAACTCTTTCTTTTGTTTCGACTATTATCATTTTCACTGTTTATTCCATCAACTCTTTTTTTTCCTTCTTCGATTTGTCTTTTTATATTGTAGTTCTATTTTTTTCTACTTTTTTTTTTCCTTCAAAGGACAAACTTCTTGAAGTGGCTGAAAAATGTGTCTTCATTACATTCATGTAATCGATTTGTGTACTTGTTTTGATAATTTTTTTCTATTTCATCTGTTAGAGTTTTTTTGTAGTTAGAGTAAATGCTTCACATACGAGGTGTAAATGCTTAATCCAATTTCGTTTGAATGATTTGTAAGGTTTTATTTGATTTTATTTTACTTCTAGGATTGATCTAACTGTATTTATAATCTCTCAATTGGTTTATTAGGAGCTCTTTCGATCTCTTGGAGGAGTTATGTGCTGCTCTCATCCTGGGTCACAGGCCATTCAATTTCGGCCCCTACTGCTTCAAGTCAACTCAGGCCGGTGTTCACTACTAGAATCTGTGTTTTTTTTACAGGGTTAGTCCAAGTTAGTTGTATGGTAGTGAATGATCCATATATATATATATGTTTTAATTTTGTAAAACCATTTGCATGGGCGTCTCATGCAAATTGAATGTTTATCCATGTAAATGTCTTCTATCGGTTCATGTAAAATAAAACTTGGAGAACCAGCACCAATATTATTAAAGTTTGCCTATTAGCACTAGGTGGTCGCCTAAGGTAGTTTTTTGTCTTTTTTTTTCTTCTTGTGGAAAACTTGAAGTTTAATTCAGCCAAAACTAAAATCTCAAGTAGTGTAGTAAATTCAAGAAGAACATAATGAAGGGGGTGGGGGTCAGTGATACATAGTGATGTGATGTCAGTATTGTTCTTTCTTGATTTGTGAGTAGTCATTAGAGCTACAGTGGAGAAGGAGAAAGATGGAGGAGTTGAATTAAAAGAACAGGAGAAACAGGAGAATCACTGAAGGGAGAGCCCCACATTGGCAAACTCATCCATTAACCTGTCGTGGAGGGAGTCAGTTACAAAAGCGGGGACCACCAACGCTACTGGGCCTATCTATCCATTCGGGAAGTAACTGGAGGGTTTGCAAAGGAGACATACAAACAGGAGATGATGAAAATGGAGAACTCACTGGAGAGGTGATTGAAATTTGTTCAAATTGATTTTGTTTTCCCTGTACCCTTAGATTTGCATATTTGATCACTTTAGGAGTAAACTGAAATAATGTGATTGCAGGAAAAGGAAATTCATGGAAAATAATGGCATTAATTAGTTACCCTTAATTACTAGCACAATCTCATTACGCATTAATTTGCTCATAAGGGATCTCTTATTATCTCAAGTACAGTTTTTGAATAGGTTGCCTTCTTCCTTCTAGCGACTTATATATTTAGGAAAAATTAGTATAATTATATATTGTTGCACTTTTGATTAAGACATCTAGCCTGAAATAAATAAATGATTATCTATTTTATATACTGGCCATCAACATAACACTTATTTTAAACATTCTTACGATATATACTCACTAGAAAACTTCAAAACTTAGATTGCGAATGAAATCCGTGAAACGCCTAAGGGTCAAAAAGGTGCAAAACTTGATAAATTTGGGAAACGCCTAATGAGCTGGCGGTTTATTATGAAGAGTGCCAATGCAACAGGCGGTTTAGCAAATAAAACGCCTGATCAACTGGCGGTTTTCTTTATCTTTTATTCGACAAGCACCCAGAGCTGCATCCATGGAACCAGCATTCATGAAACCCTAATTTATGTCCTATATAAAGCCTACAGAAAACACTGACAAACAACATCCATGGAACCTGCATTCATGAAACCCTAATTTATGTCCTATATAAAGCCTACAGAAAACACTAACAAACAACCAATGCTACACGTAAGTTATATTTGCAAAATAAAACCACAAAGCTGGATAACACACAACTCAAAATCAGACAACTTGTATCTCATCTACCTCCATCAAAGCAAATATCTTATCTGATCGTTGTCCACATTTTCTGTAGTTCCACGCTAGACATCTTTCAGCAAATATATTTCGCAGCAAATTGAAAATGAGACACTAGCAATTTATCAAGTTATTTATGAAAAAACTTTTTGATGTGGTTTTCTTGTACATTCAAAAAGAAAAGGAACGCTGCGAAGTTTTGCTTCAGGAACTCAACGGTCAGATGCAAGTTGCAAAAGTAGAGAAAGAACAAGCTATTTTAGCGTTGTATGAGGTTGAGTCAAAGAGTTGATGAAATGAGTGGAACTACTGCTATTTACTACTACAGCTAGCAATATTACTAGCTGTATGTCACTACACGAGGAAAATAAACTAGTTGATCCATTCGTAACATCAATTCACTACAAGAACAGTAAGCACACCTCAGTATAAATGAAGTAAGAAAATCACCATTCTGTGCCACGTTCACACCCCAACAAGAGAAGGAAGCAATGAACTAGAACGAAGGGAACTTTTCTATTGACTTATTTATTCAATCATGCAAGAACTACAACTATTACTATTTCCATTTGCTATTCTTCCTATTCCCATAAGGTTTGTTTGGTCATATGTTCCTATTCCCATAAGGTTTGTTTCGGCATACAAGAAATGGAGTTGGTATAATTCACTAGTTCCTTACAAAGAGAAGGTTCTAACTGACCATAGAGTTGGAAATAAAAGCACCACAAAAAACAAGATCGGGACATCCCCAACTTGAGGCTGAGAAGATTGGAAGTCTATTCTCACAACCTTGAGCCCCTTTTCAATAATCCTTTCATCCAGATTGCCTTTAGTGGTTAATAGATCAACTTAGGTAACATGATGCTAAAGTCAGCAAGATTGCGGCTTAATAACTTAGTTGCACAGTCAGAAAACAACTCAAGCAAAGTGAGCACAAGTGAGGGCAGGTTGGCAAATGTGAATAATTAAAGGCTTAATTTAATCTTAATTGCGTAAGCAAGAGTATGTAGAATTGCAAATGGCTGTGATCAGAAAAATTGAACATGAAATTATGATCCACTTTTTTTTTTTAATATTGTAGCATCTTGAATTGATTTACACTCTGACATTTGATAGAATTAAGTATTGTTAAAGCTGCTTAAGTACAAGACAAATCAGCTTCCAAATTAAAGGATAGAAAGATCCAATTCTAACTATGTCTTAACAGTTAACACTGAAATGTGAAAATTTTACCCGAATACCAGAAATCAAAACGTTACTGAAAAACCAAAAGTCTTAAAAAAGGGCAGCTGATTAGGTTTTTGGAGGTGATTCTCGGAGCTTTAATTGCCTCACCGATCAAACTGCTTCAAGTTATATAAATAAATCCCCCTCCCTGATTCGCAAAGAAAATTTAGAAGAAAGAAACTTAAACAAGATAAATTGATTCGAAATACACGAGAGGAAGATCCCAGTATCATGCTGCGCCAAGCACATGAGGTTTTGAAAGTCATTTGTTTTTTTTTAAAGTAAAACTTATGAGCACTTTAAATTTTGAAGTTTTTAAATCTCAGTCTACAACCATTAAAATTTTCAAAACTTTGTACATGAGGTTTATATGTTTTGTAAATACAGTGTTATTGTTGAGGTTTATATGCTTTGAAATGTTATTATTGAGGTTTTAATTCTTTGTACATGAGATTTATATATTTTATTCTAGAGATTTAATGTGTTATAAATGAGGTTTATATTCTTGTAAACAGATGTTTAAATTATTTTGAAGCAAAATTAAAAAAAAAAAACTGAAAGTCACAAAGATCTAAAGTGGCAAAAAAAATTATGACACAAATATTACTCGAAAGTTATTTTTCATGGATCTCATTTGAAAGAAAAAATCGGATAAAAAATGTTCATATATTCAGATTCACAAAATTCATCACGGATCGTCAAGAAAATGGATGAATGATCAACTTCATCACGGATTCGCAAAATTATTCATGGATCTCATTCATTGCAGATTCCCTGGTGGATCAACTTCATCTTCTACTAAGGTCAATTATGTGGTGCAAAATGCTGAGACATTCATCATGTTGCAGCCTCTCAGAAGTCAGACCTGCTCGAGTCCAGTTTGGAGAACCTACAAGTATATAAAAAAGAGAGATATTTATTAGAATCCATCTGAATACAAGCCCAGAAAAATATAATAATACCTCTCTCTATCGAAGCTGATCTCAGAGGATCAATCTTCTAATAAGATAACACTCCATAGTAAAGAAATTCCTATTACAGCCAGGCGGATGCTTCAGTTGTAGAAGAAGTTGGACCAGAGGAGTAAACTGTGTACATACCGTTAATAAAGGTCTTGAGAGAGAGAGAGACGTTTCTTATCTGGTGGATTCTTTGTATTGTATTAAAGCAAGCGATTTCCCCCCACCCCCAATTTCACTTATCCGGGTTTCAATCTTGGTGTGACACTAGTGGAAAATATGGAATCAGGATCGGTTATATACGCATATTAGTATCGGAATACAACCGATCCTGATGAAGGTGATACTGATATTACACTAATCTGGATCGGTTAAATAACCGATTTTAATAGTAACTATCAGGATCGGTTGTTTCAAACAACCGATCCTAATGTTATATTGGATCTAAAAGAAATATTTTTTTTATTTGGCTAACTTCCGTATATATTTGCTGGCCAGATAAAATATTTTTTTTATTTACCATTAATTTATTAGAGCTCAAAACCAATGAAGAACACAAAATAAAATTCATGAAACACAAAAAGAAGTACAATAGTTGAAGAAATTTGGTGCAATAGCAAAATAAAATTCAGCCACATGTATGGCACTCCCTCTTTTATTGTCTTCACCAGTGCAAACTTCAAAATCTGAACAAATATTTATATCATTAATTGCTTGCTTGTGCATCTTCGATACATGTATTATTTAAATTGAAAGACAAGAAAAACCTAGCTAGCATACCTCACAGTATACCTCTTCACTGCTGATGGAATAATCTCAAAAAGCCTTGCTCAAATGAAAAAAAAAAAAAAAAAAATTTGAAACCATGAACTGTAATACTGCAATTTAGTGTAAATTAAAAATACAAAAAATGCTGAAATGTACATAAGAGATTTGAGGAAATAAACAGTATGTACCTTAAGTATAATTTAAGGGCATAAGCCGAGGCATCATCCTTCATCTCATTCCATAAACATGGAAGAGATGGATGGCACATCCTTGTCAGTTTTCGTCTTCTTCGCCTTTTTTTGACATGATCGAGAGAGAGAGACGGACGAGTTGAGAAATGGGTTTGATTTTTGCTAAGTTAAAAATGAGAGGCGCGAAATGAAAATAAGAACCCTAGAAGAGGGAGAGATTGAGACAGAGAGAGAGACAGAGGACTTGAGAGGCGAGTTTGATTTTCGCTAAGTTGAAAATGAGAGGCGCGGAATGAAAATAAGAAACCTAGGGAGTTATCAGAATCGGTTGTTTCGAAAAAACCGATCCTGATAGTTATACTATCAGGATCCATTTACTTTTTTGTTTTGCTAATTTCATAAAATTATATAATATGTGGTATAAATCAATCTTGTCATAAATTAATATTTTTTTATAGAATATTGTATAAATAAATGTCATCATAATATTAAATATTATATAACTGTATGTACAAATATAAAATTTAGTACTATATATAATTTTGTATATATCTATACCGTCTGGACATTATCCACCTAAATTAGGTATATGAAGGATGCCGACTTGCAACCTTCAAATACGAAATATTATATTTTTGGACAGTTGAAAATTTAGCAAGTACTCTGGAAATCATAATCAATTGTAAAATATCTTTTTTAGATCCAATATAACATCAAGATCAGTTGTTATATATATATATATATTATTTACAATAAAAATACTGTAGGAAATTTAAAATATATTATACTAATCCAACCAAACTATAGAAAATAAATAAATCAAAACTTTATTCAGATGGGAGTATATTCATTATGAGGAGGGTTCAAATGCCTCCATTTTTTGTGCCTCCATCATGTCTCCATTTTTAAAAACTTAAATAACTCAAAGTTTAAAACTTAAACGTCAAAATAAAACCGTTAGATGTAATTTATGTTATTTTCTCTATGTGCCCATAAAAAATTATCACATTTTGATTTTGCTTTTATATGAATTAATAAGTTGAAAAATCAACGTCTAGAAATTATCCATATTTGTATACATTTTTACAAGCTCAAGATGACAATCAAAACAAAGTTGAAATGCCATAATTTTTTACATGTGCATAGATAAAATGATATAGTTCATATCCAACGGTTTTATTTTTGAATTTTAAGATTTAAATTTTGAGTTATTAAAGTTTTTAAAAATGGAGGCATGATGGAGGAACAAAAAATGGAGGCATTTGAACCCTCCTCATTCATTATATATGATCAATTAAAACTCCTCACCGAGCTCATTTATTGTTATCTATTTTTCATCGTATTGTTTTATTGAATTTTAATTACTAGCTAGTGTTATTGCTTGAATAGATATCAAACTGTAGATTAGTCAAAATTACATAATAAATATTTTCTGTAGAAGTTACAAGATTTTAAACTTCATCAATTTCCAAATATTTTTATTTGAAATAATAATACTAATAAAAAGTTATTTTATACTTCATAAATGTTATCTCATGTAATAATAACAAAAGGTTTCTGTTATTTTATTAAAAAATAATTTTAGTGATCGAGTTTGATTTCTATACAAATTCTATAATTTAGATAATATTAATTCCTTAAATAATTGTTCACCAAACTAATTTTAAAAAAAAAATCTCAGAGTTCTTATTAAAATTTAGAAATCTGAATTTTTTAATCTTAACTCAATAATTAGAGTTCTAGTTTTTCCACTAGTGTGATTATAACCACTGGTTGAATAATTATTCAATAATTATTATGAGGGTTGTGATTATCTATTAACATGTTCCATATTTCAATAAAAAGCTAGAACAATAAAAAGCTGTTACAATAATATTTTACTGGAATGGTAACAGATACAATTTGCTCAAAACAGGTGAGTTCAATATATAGCAGTACCCTATCCTAGAAAATTAAAATAAAACAAACTAAGTCCTTCCCCCAAAGCAAGAAATGGAAAACTAAAGTGACAAATTAACTAAAAGATCAAGAACAGACTAAGAAAACCAACTAATTTTCTGTGGAAAACTACTGGGTTCAGACTTCAAGGTCAGACTCTGGCCGTCCCACATCACAGTTGAAGTACTTCTTCATCCAGGAACTTTTCTTCTTTTCACTCGAGGGTGACTTAACAGCTCTTTCTCTGTGTGGTGGGCCATGAATGGGCTTCTAATGGTCTTTTTCACCTCCTTAAACATGCCGGATATAGCGCCCTTCATGGAGGCCAGGTAATTTTTCTTTATCTTGGAACCTGATTCCACTTGCACCTCACAAGTTGTCTGAGTTGTGTTGGAGGTGTTGTTCTGGGAGACATGCATGGAGATTGATGCCCGGCTAGAGCTAGGGTTAGAGGACCCAAGATTGAGTTTGGTTAAATTAGGAATGATGGGTATTTGGGAAGGGTTGGGCTGGTGATAAACTGTCTTAGAGAAGCGGGTGCGTCTCAGCAAAGAGTTTGAGTCGTGTTTGAATAGGTCCTCCATTAATCAAGTTCTCTGTCACAGTTTAAATGCCCAAATTAAATGGGAATGGGAAAAACAGGTTGAAAAGTAGATTCAAATTCAAATTAAACAGCGCCCTAACCCCTTGAAATCTATAAAAATTAACAAAACAAGAATCTATGAGTTCCTTGGTTTTCGCTAAACATACAAGAAATTCTACTTCAATCTCTGTCAAAAACAATCCTTTTCCACCGCAGATTTGGCAAGGAACATTATTTATTAGATGCCTGATATAAAGTATCTGAAATTTTGAAAAAATGATGCAAAAGGATGAAGACAGAGCAAACCTGAGAACCAAGAAAAGGAATTAAGCTTGTGGTAGTACGGTGAAGAGAAAAGAGAGAAACGTAGCTAGTTCTTCTCTATTGTGTTCTATTTATAGAGAAATGTTCTGGTACCCCGAGCTATCATACCCGAGCGTGTCCCCCCAGTAGTCTAACAGAAAAAACTTTCAATGTTGTCTAACTTCCATTTTCAGCGCTAATATCAAAACATTTAAAGTTATGTTTATAACATTTTACAATGTTACTCGCAAGAATGTAAACCTCTATCTGAAAGCATTAAAATTCTAAATCTGCATAGTTTAACTCCTAACTACTTTTGTATTCAAGCCAAAAACGGAAAGATTCATTTCACCCACTCTTTTTTATTTTTTCTCTGATCATTATACTTTATTTTTCCAACAATCCGTGATGAATTTTACGAATCTAAAAATACAAACGTTTTTTATTCGATTTTATCTTTCAAATAAGATCCGTGAAGAAATACTTTTGAGTAATTTTAAAGTCATTTGTTTTTTTTAAAGTAAAACTCATGAGCACTTTAAATTTTCAAATTTTTAAATCTCAATCTACAACCATTAAAATTTTCAAGGCTTTGTACATGAGGTTTATATGCTTTGTAAATGCAGTGTTACTGTTGAGGTTTATATGCTTTGAAATGTTATTATTGAAGTTTTAATTCTTTGTACATGAGGTTTATATCATTTGTAAATGAGCTTTGTAATTGCAGTGTTATTGTTGAGGCTTATATGCTTTGAAATGTTATTGTTGAGGTTTTAATTATTTGTACATGAGGTTTATATATTTTATTCTAGAGATATAAAGTGTTATTAATGAGGTTTATATGCTTGTACATGATGTTTATATGCTTGTAAACAGAGGTTTAAATTATTTTGAAGCAAAATAAAAAAAAAAATTGAAAGTCACAAAGATCTAAAGTGGCAAAAAAAATTACGACACAAATATTACTCGAAAGTTATTCTTCATGGATCTCATTTGAAAGAAAAAATCGAATAAAAAATGTTCATATTTTTAGATTCGCAAAATTCATCACGGATCGTCGAGCAAATGGATGAGAATGATCAACTTCATCATGGATTCGCAAAATTCTTCATGGATGTCATTCATTGCAGATTCCCTGGTGGATCAACTTCATCTTCTACTAAGGTCAATTATGTGGTGCAACATGCTGAGGCATCCGATCAGGTTGCATTGAATAGATCGAAGCAAGAGCATGTTAGAGAAGATCAGCACCTAGGAAAGGATTTTAAAAAACCGTACAAGACAGTTTTGATTCAAAACAGAGAATAAAATCACGCGGAATGATGTGCACAGAGCGAATAAAATACTTCTAGTGATAAGGGGCATCTCGCCAATACTTGTAAGAACACTACTTTGTGTTTTGTGTGTAATAATTTTAGGCACGAAGCACAGTGGTGTAAAACGATTACTGATCTTCCTCCGGCTCCCAGAGAGAAGAAACCTACTGTTCCTAGACAAACTTACTCTAACAACGATCTACCTTCTGCAATTGTCACGCCTCAAGCTGTTCCGATTCCCTCTGATACGATTCAAAAGGATGATGCACTCAGACTCCTGATTCCTCACTTCCATGCTATCAGGGAAAGTGAGAAGTTAGAACAACACTTCAGACAGTTTCCTGCTTAAAATTTCAATAAATTAATTACTAACTAATAAATTTCAATAAATTGAAGGTATGCAGATCACAATTAGTCCTATTTTTTACATCTCTAAGCCTTTTAATAAAAACATATTTAAAAGAATGTATACACGAAAAAGATAACAAATACCAAACAACATACCGTAATATATATTTTTTTACTACATTAGAATTCCGACTTGAATTTTAATTAAGAAAAAATTGCCAACAAAGACACAATTGTGTTGCAAGCTTTTAGTCATCACTTTAATAGATAATAACTATTATAGGAATTCAGGATAAATAATATAAATATATATTAACAATTGTAGGATTTATTAAAGAAATATGCTTTGCTTATATATATATTTTTTCGTTAAAAAGGCCGAAATCCAGGTTCATTAATAAACTTAACAGAGATAGAGAGAGTCACATAAGACAATATTCTTTTGCGAAGAGCATTGATAAACTCTTCCTGCTACCAAAAGCTAACACCATACTCCAGCTAAACTTGAGCTACACATCCAACATACTACAATAGCAGGGGCTAACTATTTTAGGATAAAACACAAAATATGCTTATATTGATTGACTTTCTAACGTACCTAACATTTTTCTAGAATTTTGTGCCAGCAATCTCCAAAAACAACAATCAATTTAGAAATAAAATAAAAACTCCTACATTTACAAAAAAAAAAAAAAAACTACAAATTTGAAAGACCTACCTTTAGTTTATTGAAATTTATTAGTTAGTAATTCATTCTTAGGAGAAGTATTAGAATTTTGTGCAACTAATTTCACAAAAAAAAAAAATAATAAAAAATAAAAAATTAAAGGTTAAAGTGTAAAGAGCAATTATTAAATTAACTGGTGGGACGCACATGTTTTTCTCAATCCTCGTCACTTTTTACTCACCGGCAACGGTCTTTTTTTTTCCTCTCAAACTTTCTGTTTTCTTCTCTGATTTTGAGTAATGGCGTCTCATTTTTTTCCTCTTTGTTTTCTTCTTGTTGGCTGGACTCCTGTACACTATGGCGTTGTTATTTTTGATTTTGGATGCTGATGATATGGCGTTTCATTTAGAATATTTCATTTTTTTTTTTGGACTGGGCTGCAATGTAGTTTGGCAACCGGTAGGTACACCATGCTGTATACTTCTCATTTTAAAAAACTTTCCATATTTTTTTCTCATTTTTAATTTTTAATTTTATTATTGTCTACAAATATTTTCTGATAGTGTCGACGGTAGAAAAATCTTTTATAATAATCTTCCATTTTATTTATTATTGTCTACAAATATTTTCTGATGGTGTCGACTGTAGAAAAATCTTGAATCTTTTTCTTATAATCTTCTTGGATTCTTGTGTTAAGGCCTCTAACACCTCGCATTTCCTTTTGTTCATTATCATTTCGACCTGGAAAGCATGAGCGCGACTGTAAATACTTTTCTTTGTTTCTTTGCATCCATCAATTTACGGATATCCTCTATGCACATGCACTCTTACGACTTACGCGTTTTAAATTTACGAATATCTATCTCTTGGCCAAAATAAAATAAAATTGAATAAAAATAAATATGATAAATCAGATGATCAATATAGAAATTATTTTAAAGCTAGCGTATCCATGCATCAAATAATATGTAAATTAATGTTTAACAGGAGGCGCGCTCATTATTTTTTGCCTACAATACCTGACCAAATTTTTAGATCCTCCCCTGACAACGGTTGATCAAGATAGACATTAGAATTTAACAACTAACTTTATTTCTCTAAGTTAATTATTCGTAAAGCAACTAACTTTATTTCTGTATCATAGAATTTAGTGTGAAAAATAATTTGTTTAAAAATGTTATATTGTCGTGTAATGCATCCTTGACTGAATTTTGTGATTTTGTATGAACAATTTCAATATTGTATCAATTTTTTAGTGTTGTAAATTTATGAGTATCATGTTTTATTAATTTTGTCAATTTTGCATAACTTTGGATATTTCGTTTGATTTATGCAATATGGAGATAATGCAGTCACCGCTACTTAGTGCAGTTAGTAATAGTATAAGTATTCCTACGGGATGACAAGGATTCGAATCATACATGTACATGAATAAGTGTGTGAATACTGAGTGGGTAGACCTTGCGGGCTATCAAAAAATAAATACGAGATAATATATTTTCCCACATGAACACGTACAATAACAATTGACCGAAATTCTACTGTTTCCGATAACATCATTTATACAAGACTAATATCTTGTATGTGCATTGCTACAGGGACATTGTAAGAGAAGAAAAAAAAATCTCATACAAAATAACATGTTTTTATAAAATAATTTTGACTAAATCACAAATAACATTTCTTAAATGATTTATTAAATCACATCTATATTTACATAACATTCCTTAAATGATATATTAAATAACATATTACATGACATATATATATTTTGTTATCTTTTGATATATTTTCATAAAAAAGTCTCAAACAAATTGACATATATTGTAAATGAAAAATAAGATTTTTAAATGATATAAAAAAAATAGGAAAGAACAAAGATAATGATCAATCAATTATCAATCAATTAAAAAATTTAAGAAAAAATAATTAAAAAAAAACAAACAAAAACAAATGAATTTTGAGCACTTCTGTACATAATAAGCTTCACAAAAACAAATACAAGAAATCACACACAATACTAACACATTGGAAGCTCCACCTGTGCGAACGAGATTGGCAAATTCTGTTTGAAAAAATCTGAAGTTATCTTCTTTGAAAATTCAGTACAAAAAATTAAGGTAACCAGTGACAAAAAACAACAAATTTAAACTGTTAAAACCGATAATTAATAAACGATATGTTTACATATTAAATTTATAATTTTTTTACTTAATTTAATATAAAGTCAAACGGTCAAAAAAATTTATTAAATTAATTTTAACGAGCTCATTTTTTATTATTTTTTTACATCTACACTTGCGTCACAGGACTTAGTCACTGTTACAAGTCATATAAAACTTTAGGCGTATAATGTATTAGCAAGAGCATTACCTTTTATCTATTTCAGATTTTATTTTAGTTTTATTCCAGAAGCCCAAAATTTATTGATACGGCCCAACTTATCTTTTTTTCCTCTTTGCTGCGCGATTCCTTTTCCCGACAATTCCTTTCTTTCCTTTTCTTGCGCGATTCCTTTTCTCCGACTATTCTTCCCTAAACCCTAAACCCCTCTGCCTCTTCCGCTCTTCTCCACTGTTTGGTTAGTTTTCTACTTTATTGATTTAATTGGAATGGGTACTAGACTATTAGCTAGTATGGGAATGGATTAATTGTTCTATGTAGTTTCAAAGCTTACTGCTACTGGAAACTTCAGTATTTGTTTAGTACCAGTACCACTTACCAGTATAATAATGAGTGTTGATTTGCATATTAAACAGGTTGCTGGGTTTGTTTTCCTGCAAAAAATAAAATACTAACAAAAAGCTAAAGTAAATACCTCTGTCATTTCAGTTTATGGATTTCATGCGCACCAATACAATAATATTTTATTCTTGTCAGAGAATTTTTTGTTAAATAAAAACCATTTATAAAATTAATAAAGAATATTTATATTCTTTTCAGTGTTTAGGAGACATCCTATATTTACATTTACATTCCATAGAATCTGATGCTGAGGAATTCCTTTGTAATCTGAAATGAATCATACATTGCTCCAACTAAATGGAAACTTAAGGTCAATGTATTGAATTTTTCATAGACAACATAAATAAATGTGGGATATGAAGGCAACTTAGAGGATCAGTATGGAGGTTGATGAAAAAGAACGTGCAATTCAAGGCTTTTGTGACTTGAGATGCAATTTGAACAATTTGGTGTTCTAGTGTTTTTTAGTTCAGGGTTCAGTGTTTTACTGGTTCTAGTTGATATTGTTATTTTGTGGTAGATGGAAAACTGTAATGCTTTTGTTGTTGAGGGTTGTAGGTGTCTTTGCTATTATTGTGGCAGTTGTTTTCTCCAAAAGTGAGATGCCCAACCCAAGAAGCTCTACTGATGGTGTCCTAAGCCATGAGAGAAACTGGTCTGAACTTCCACAGGACATTCTCCATCTCTTTGCCAAATGTGGCAGTTCTCAGCTCCAGTCATTGATCCTCCCCCACAACTCTACCCAATATGATAGCCTTTTGGCGACCAAAGGCTGACGATTGGGTCTATGTAGAAGGGGTCGGCAGGCCTTTTTTGGGTTCTAATGTAAATTGTACTGAAATATGATAAATAGACTTGTTTTAAAGCGTATCCATGCATCAAATAATATGTAAATTAAGATGGACAGTGTGCAACACAACCAGTACTTGAAAGTAGACAACATGTACAATAGCATTCTTAAAAACACAGCAACTAACTTCATTTCTGTGATCAAATTTGGTAGTGGCATCTTAAACTAGCAAGCAGCAGGTGAAATGTATTATAGAATATTGTGTTAAAACTAATTTGTTTAAAAACTTTTGTCATATTATCGTGTAATGCATCCTTGACTCAATATTGTAAATAAATGAGTATCATGGAGATTTTGTTTGATTTATGCAACATGGAGATAATGCAGTCACCACTGCTTAGTGCAGTTGGTAATAGTTTAAGTCTTCCTACGGAATGACAAGGATTCGAATCATACATGTACATGAATAAGGTGTGTCAATACTGAGTGGGTAGAGCCTACAGGCTACCGTAAAGTAAAAAGGAGATAATATATTTTTACACGTAAAATGCTTACAATAACAATAGACCAAAATTCAAGTCGATTCAATGGCATCATTATACTAGAATAGTACCTTGCCCGTGAGTTGCTACGGGGACATATTGTAAGAGAAAAAAACAAAATCTCATACAAAATGACATATTTTCATAAAATAATTGAGAATATATGACAAATATTTTTTCTTAAATGATATATTATATAACATCTACATGTAAATAACATACGTTAAATGATATATTAAAGAACATAATAAATGACATATCTTTTTTTTATCTTTTTGACATATTTTAAAAAAAAGTCTCAAACAAAATGATATATATATTAAATGACAAATAACATTCCTTAAATGATATAAAACAATAGAAAGGAATAAAAATAATGACCAATCAATTATCAATTAATTAAAAAAAATTAAATGATATTTAAAAAGGGAGCACCTAGCTACCCCCCCCCCCCCCCCCTAACAATTCCCCATTCCATCCCCCAGTTATTAACTACTTCAATAACTACTAACTACTTAGGTGGACCACTTACTATTTGGGGACCACATAATGTAAGAAAGATTTTACAACTGGCGCGCGCTAGTATACATCTATAATACATCAAGTATTCATCTATAACACATCAAGTATTCATACCTAATACATCAAGTATTTAAAAAAAAAACTAGACACGTTTTTAGAGGTGGGATTTTTTTTCTTCGTTCAATCTAATCAATATTTCTGACAATCGGTGATGAATTTTGCAAATCTAAAACCACGAATGTTTTTGACATAATTTTATCTTTAAAATGAGAACCATGATGATATACTTTCGAGTTGTCCGTTGTACAAGTGTTCATCCTTATCGAGAAAGTATTCATCCTCGTCGTGCAAGTGCAAATATAAAAACTGGACACATCACTCATCCATCTTTTACACGTTTTTAGAGGTGATTTTTTCTCCGTTCAATCTAACCAATATTTCTGATGATCTGTGAGAAATTTTGCAAATCTAAAACCACAAACGTTTTCTATACAATTTTATCTTTCAAATGAGATCCATGATGACATACTTTCGAGTTGTCCATTACACAAGTATTTATCTCTTATCAAGAAAGTATTAATTCTCGTCGTGTAAATGCAAATATAAAAACTAGACACATCACTCATCCATCTTTTACACGTTTTTAGATGTGTGATTTTTTTTCTCCATTCAATCTAACAAATATTTATAACGATCTGTGAAGAATTTTGCAAATCTAAAACCACGAACATTTTCTACACAATTTTATCTTTCAAATGAGATCCATGATGACATACTTTCGAGTTGTACATTGCACAAGTATTAATATCTTGTCACGCAAGTATTCGTACCTAAGATATTAAGTATTCATTTATACACATTGAAGTATTCATCTCTAAGACATCAAGTATTCATTTATATATCTCTATTTTTTTTTTCAAAATTTGTTTTTATGTCATCTATTTAATACGCAGTTGCCTAATTCACCATTAAATAGAGCTTTGTTCTTTGCAAAACTTGCTACTTCATGAGGAAGGGGAATATAAACATGAAATAGATTAATTGCATATACATATACAAAATTATTTTGATACAATCAACAGTAACGGATCTGACCCAGTAGAGACGTGCTCTAGTATTCATTCATACACATTGAAGTATTCATTCATACACAATGAAGTATTCATTCATACACGTTGAAGTATTCATTCCTGGCAGAGGCGTACTTGATTGGGATGGAATGACGGATGATCTCCGGCAGAACGTTTGCTGGAGCGGGAGCAGTAGGCGTAGAGGGAAAAAACTGAGGCGAAAGTGTAAGACGGAGGGAGCTTATTATATTTACCATTTCGAGGTGGGAGAGGGTGGGAGGGGAGCTTATCGATGGAAAAATGGAGGCGGAGGAGGAGGTGGGAGAGGGAGGTAGAGGCGGAGGTGAGGTGAGGTGTAGGAGGCGAAGGTGAGAGAGGGAGGTGGGAGGCGGAGGTGGAGAGGGAGGTGGGAGGCGGAGGTGGGAGAAGAAGATGGAGGTGAAAGAAGAAAATGGAGGTGGAAGAGAAAGGAAGAAAGAGGAAAGAAATAAAGGTTGTTAGAAATAGTAGTTATAGTTATAGTTAAAATAGAAAGTTAGTTGGAGGGTGAAATGGGGGATGAATAGGTGGGGAAAATTATAATTACCGATTTAAAAAATAGAAAGAAATGATGACAAATAAAAATATGATATAATTTACATGTGAAGATTACGTGGGCGAGTGTATGTCTAAATAAATTTAGACTTCTGTACATATAAAAATGTAAAAATAACGCATAGAATCAAAATTTTTGATCGGAGGGCTGATATTCAATTCGAAATTTTATCTTTCTTTCAAGGTCATTGGCATATTAGAACATATATGCGCTTAATATAATAATGGAGACACACAAAAATGCTAGGAACCAATGAATGGTTTTGGGGTCGTTTTTAAACATCCTTTCAATAGACAATTTGGGATCGTTCAATTTATTTCTAATTAAGAAAATGAGCCACAAATTTAATTATTTTATTTTTAAATTCTACATACAAAAGAATCGGCAAGCGGCTAGGTATATAACCAATACATTGGTCACCATTCCTAAACAAATAAATTGAACAATCCCAATTTGTCTTCCACACGCTCTTATTGCCGCATGTTACTTTCCAACTAAGGTCTACCAAGGAAGAGTAGGATGCAAGTGCAACCGCAGCACACAGAGAGCAAGCCCCAAAATGTTGACAACCCAAGGGTTTCTACGGTATGGCAGAAGTCGAGCATGGGGTTTCAAGGAAGCGATGGTTTCTCAGTGTACGACGATTCCGGGCGGTTAGTTTTTCATGTTGATAACTACTCGAGAAGGAAAAAGTATTTAATCAAAGAGATTGTGCTCATGGATGGAGATGGCAAGCCTCTCCTCAGTTTACGTCCTCAGGTATATATGTATATATATTTTTTTGAAAAAAATTGAAAATTTACATATCTACCTACTAAGTTAAAAATCAATGTTGCAGATTTTGAGCTTGCATGACAGATGGAATGCGTACGAAGTCAAAGAATGCGGAAACAAGCAACTAGAGTCAAAATTATTCTCAATGAAGCGATACTCAATGCTTCATAATAACTTTGATAAAGCAGAAGTTTCTCTAAGAAACTTGGCAGATATTAACAAGTCGAAACTAATGCCGAGTTTCAGAATTGAAGCCTCCTGCTTCGAGAAAAGTAGCTGTAAAATTTCCGACAGCAGAGGGTATGAGGTGGCGCAGATTTCAAGAAAAACAACCCTTGAAACATCCGTGTTACTAGGAAATGATGTGTTTAGTCTTGTTATCCAGCCTGGATTCGATTGCAAATTGGTGATGGCGTTTGTGATTGTAATGGATCGAATCCGCTAGATATTGACCTTCGAATACTCTAGAAATCATGTGCGCAGGAGGACAGGAGAGGCGGATACTTGGCTAAGGCGGAGACGCGGAGAGGGGGGCACGCACGGGAGGGTATTGGGTCTGGCGCGCGCAATCGGGTTGATAATTTATTAACATAACTTTCAGAGACCGATGCTTTCCATGATAATAATGTTAGTTTCCTGACTTTACATGCTTTTTTTATTTTTTTTGGGGGAAAAACTTCAGCAACCGGCACAGCTTGCTGTAGTGTTCATTGTAATGGTTCTGACAAGAACTTGTTTTGTATATATGTACATGCTAATAATAATGAACACAATTCTTAATGTTCAATGGTGATATTTTGGGAACAAATTCAAATTTACATTACTCCTGTTTCATGAAAATTTCTATAAAATGTATATCAAATTATCAGAAGAAAAATATTATTTCCCATTAAATCCTGCCTTAATTAATTGTTTTAAAAATAACTATTAATTCCTATTGTATCAATAGGAAAAAAAAGCAACTGCCGGTCATAAATTGCATAAATATGAAGTGACAACACAATTATTACAGCTTTTGTCCGAGGCATCAATGATGTCGATGTTTAAAATAATTAATTAGAAAAATAACTAATTTAATAAATTTACCATATAGATTTTTTTACAAATTTCTGTTTCGTCATTTTATTTGGTTCAACCTCCGCTTCATAAACAACAAGCAATATATGCCAATATTGATAAAAAAATAATTTTGTTCCAATAAAATGCTTGTAATATTGTAGGTTCTGATCATTTCATTTCTCCCGTTTGAAAGTTGCGCAAAGTTAGGGGGGTTTGCATCCTCTGAGATATCTGAAACATTGAGTGTTTTTTTTTTTTTGGAAAACCTCATTCAAAAAAAAATACTCAAAGCACAAATAAGGTTGGCTCTCTGCGCTATCCCCAAATAGTCACCGTACACTTCAGTCACGCAAAAGTTGAGAAATATCAGATAATACACACTCAAGTTAGGTGTTAATGAAAGTATTTTTAACTGTTATCCGACAAATATGAGTAAGAATTTTATTTTTAACGGGTATGAATGTGGGTAATAAAAGTTTTTAATTAGCTTAATTATCATATAGAGATACGGGTATGAGATATTTTGTACCAGTTACCCTAAAAAGATAATTGATAAATATCAAATTATATATGGTATATTTTTATTTATACATATAAGTACATAATTTTTGTGTTATTATATATTGATTTATATAACATTTTTTTTATTTAAGTAACATCTCACTGAAAATCTTGCCTTCGGTGACCATCTCGGTGAAGATCGCATCTCCCTTGCCTCCATTAATAATAACATAACTCATCTAAAGAAAATCTAACTAATCGTAGAGAGATAATGAAGATGCTTAAAAGTAGAGAGAGAGAGAGAGAGAAGATGATCGATTTGGTGAATCAGGAGTAGATAGAGTTGAGACACTAAATGCGCTTATATATATGGCAACTAGATAGAGTTGGGTTCTTTTTTTTTTATTTTTTATTGCAAACTAGTTAGGCTCTAAAATCTATGAGCGGTCTATGAAATAGTAAGACTTAATGATGTACACTGTCTATAAATATAACATAATTCACCATTAATTCACTAACATAAAAGAGTTGGTGAAAATAAGAGTCTAAATTTTGTCTGAAATCCTACATGACTTATTACAAACGTTTTTATTAAAAAAAACAATCAATGAATATTGACCATCATTCACACAATATATTCATGCAAATGAAGCATTGGTAATACGTAAAAATTGTGTTAACGTGAGCCACAAAAGATTTGAAGAGAAGCGGCAAACGAGGCAACTTTGATGATGAAGAAAGGAAACTATCTGCTATGATATTTTATGTAATCTTGTATTAAGAATATAATATTGGTAAGAAATATTTAGGAAATAGGCAGCATATACATGGCTGGCATAATGATCCATAAAATAGGCAACTAGTCATGTTTGAGACTAAGCTGAAATAATTCATCTGTAACAACAGATTTTTCCAATGAAATAAAAAAAAGGTGGGAAGAAAGTTTGTTAAGAGTTGTGTTATTTATCCAATTCTCAGAAGTTGTCAAATTGTTGGTGAAAGTTGTTTCTCTTTCACTGATTGTATGATAGAAAAAAATTGTTATGGATAAGTTCGATTTATTTACCACTCTGACATAAGATAAAAATATAAAATATTCACATATAAGATATAGACTAGATACGAGAGGTAGTACTGAGTACTGACCCCTGCAAAAAATAATATTCCCTATTCTCTACCATTAACTTATTTAATTGGCAGTGTATGTGGTCTGGTCCCTATATTAAACTGTAGCATTTAATTAATGGCAATTTGGCATCGTCTATATAGTATGAATGTCACGAGTCCTTTATTTTGTCTCCTTGTCTCTCGTCTCCAGTACTACAAATAGAAATATATGACCAACCAAATGCATCAAATATCCGAGGCAAACTGCCAATTAAATGAAAACCTGACACGTATTATGTCTCTGTGCGTCGGCAACAAAACTCCAAATGACAATTATAGAGATATTTAATTAATTACTGGGACTCCTAGGTAGAAACATCCATTGTAATAGTGAGAACCGTCGCCGATCCTTCGAACTTTCTTCAATAATCAAAGTTATTAATTAATTATTGAATCTCTCAATTGGTTCATCAGGTAGTCTTTTGATCTCTTAGAAAAAGAGTCACGTGCTGCTCTCATCTTGGGCCATTCAATTTCGGCCCAAACTAATCGATGATGAGAAAATTAATGAATTTTATTGGTGAACTATGGCAAATGTCCCGGCTTGTTAGAGACCCTTTGATCTAGGGTTCAAATGGATTGGATATTATCCGTCTGTATCCGGATCGGTATGGAAAAATTAGATACGGGTATCTGATATCTGAATATTCGTGCAGATTGAATTTTAATTATCTGTATCCAAAAAGTAGATATATATCATATAGTTCAATATAAATTATGAAAGAATGTATGTACATATCCACAGATATCAAATATCTAATCCGTATGCGTACATATCTGTCTAATATATGATCCGTATTTGTATCCGGAAAATGAAAGCAGATACAGATACAGTTTTACCACTATCCGATGCATATCTGATCCGTTAGAAACCAAACTTTGATCATGGTTGGTGATTTCAATCTAGTCCGGTGGCTAACTGATTGTTCCCAGGATATGAGGGATTCGGGTGGCTAACTGATTGTTCCCGGGATATGAGGGATTCCGGTGGCTAATCAAGCTAGTCCTGTAGGCACCCTTTACTATTCAAGAAATTGAAGCAATGATGATGAACTTGGCTAAAAATAGGGCTTCAGGAACGGATGGCCTATCTATCGAATTTGCTAAGATATATTGGAAAAATATTAAGATGGATGTTATGGACCTGTTCCAGCAATTTTATGATACTAATATTAATTTTAAACTCTTGAATAGAGCAAATATTGTTTGATCCCAACAAGAGATGATGCGGTTCAGGTCAAGAATTTTTGACAATTAGTATTATTAACTTGATTCCCGAGATTATATCTAAATTACTGGCTATTAGGTTATCTAAGGTTCTCCCTCAATTGATCTCGTTTAACCAAACCACTTTTTTAAAGGGTCGACAAATATCGGAGAATTTTGTGACGGTTAGAGAAATGTTGCAGAACATTTCACATGCGAAGGAATGAGTAGTCTTTTTTTTAAAATTGATTATGCCAAGGCATTTGACTGCTTAATTGAGACTTAATTTTGAGTGTCATGCAAGCTCGAGGCTTCCCAGAGAAATGGATAGGTTTGGGTATGAGTTCTGTAAACCATTTTTTCTTCGAGAATTGTTCTAAATAGGAACATGTCTGAATATTCCGGGTATAAACAAGGACTGTGTCAAGGCGACCCCTTATCTCCTTTCTTGTTCATTTTCAGTGTTAACATGTTGCAAACGATGATTGAACAAACTAATGGGTGCTTGGTAACACAACTGTCTAGTAGGTTAATGGAAACGATCCTTGCTTTGTCGTATGCAATGATCCTGCAATTATCGCTAAGGCAGATATAACTACCATGATACCTTTAAAGTTGCTGCTTTGGTTGTTCAGGAAAGTGTCAGCATTGAATATAAACTATGAAAAAAATATACTGTTTTGCCCTTGAATTTGAACAACACTGGTTGCCGTATAGTGTCCTTGGTTTTGGGTTGCATACAAACCTCAGTGCCTATCTTGTATTTTGGCAAGCCGATTAACATTAAGAAACCGAGCCAGCACGACTTCATACCTTTAATTGAGAAGATAAAAAGTAAAATTGATTGATGGCAAGGTAAAATATTATCCAAAAGAGGGAGATTACAACTTATGAAATCTGTTTTGACTAGTGTACCTTTTATTTTATGACATGTTTTGTCTTACCTAAATGGGTACTATAGTATAGTGATCAGTTATGTCAGAACTTCTTCGGGGGTAAATCACAGGGGTGGGGAAGGGTTGTACATTTGATAAACTGAGAGGTTTTATGATTACCACGATGCTATGGTGGTTTGGGAGTACCTAATAATATGGGATAATGGGAATTAGAAATTTGGCTCTACTGTTGTGTTGGTGGTGGAGGTGGTTCATTGAGCATGATAATTTGTAGTCATCCAATTAGAAGACTAATAATTAATTTTAAACACACAAGCGATTGCACCAAAATCATTGATGGCAAATGATTCTTTCTTTTGGAATCAGTTGATTAATATTAAACCCTTATTGCTGATAGCCACTATCAGCTTTTCAAAAAATATATATATATATATTAAACCCTTATTCCATTGGTGTGCACATTGGTCGATTGGGTAAATACATTTCGTATGGGTACGAAGCATGGCAAGGACCTCCTATCAGATCTCTAAAGGATGGAATTAGTAGACATCATTTTCTAAGAGTCTCTTTGAGGGAAATGCTCATGAGATGGCCCATGATATTATCTATACTGGTGAACTCGGTTCACTAGTACAAAAAACCCCTTCACCGACCCTTAATCACCGACTCTTTTAAGCAAAGCATCAGTGTTGCTCACACTATACTGACCCTTTTATTAAATAACAGTCAGCGTTGTTATTCAATACTGACGCTTTATAAACAGTCAGTGTTGGTTATCAACACTGACTGTTTTTCAAAAAAGAGTCAGTGTTGAACACCAACACTGACTGTTTTTCAAGCGTCAGTGTTGATTACCAACTCTGACGCTCTAAAAACAGTCAGTATTGGTACTCAACACTGACTCTTTTGAAAAACAGTCAGTGTTGAGCACCAACACTGACTCTTTTTCAAAAGAGTCAGTGTTTGTACTCAACACTGACTCTTTGTAAAGCGTCAGTGTTGAGTAGCAACACTGACTCTTTAAAAACAGTCAGTGTTGGTACTCAACACTGACTCTTTTGAAAAACAGTCAGTGTTGAGTACCAACACTGACTCTTTTGAAAAACAGTCAATGTTGGTACTCAACACTGACTCTTTGTAAAGCGTCAGTGTTGAGTAGCAACAGTGACTCTTTAAAAACAGTCAGTGTTGGTACTCAACACTGACTCTTTGTAAAGCGTCAGTGTTGAGTAGCAATACTGACTCTTTAAAAATAGTCAGTGTTGGGTAGCAATATCAGCAGATGATGAAATTTATGATTTTTGTACAGCAAATAATATGAATAAATTCCAAAAAAAATATTTCCTACTTTTATACATAACTTGTGACCAAATAATATTTGTAATTATCAATTTCATATAATTTCATCAATATTTGTTCAAACAAATTGAGCTAATAACTGTGGACCGTTCATTTTCTTATGAATAATCAACGGGTGATCTGCAATCAAATAATTCCTAATTTATTTTAAAATGATCATGTTAGTACCAGGAACCTTAAAAACAAAAAAAATAATTGGAGTTCCAACAATTGTAAGCTTCGATCCAATGTGTAATGTTTATAGCCTTACGATCTCGTTATATTCTGTCGCTTGGATGGATGTGTAAATGAACATCAAATTAGATAGCATTACATGCATGTTGCATATATGAATTTTGCATAAATTAAGGTGGGTTGTTCTAAATTCAATTTAATTCTAACTTCAAATTTTGCATAAAATTATTCTAATGTTGTGTATATATTTATTGCAGAAAAAATTGGATTCACCTCAAAGGGAAGCCAACAGTTGAAATTATGTCAAACACAAGCAAAACAGAGAGCATGCTAAAAGAATTACCATTCAAAAATTGTTTTATATTTCAGAATGAACAAAATTCTAATCCGATAAGATATATAAAAAAATCTCAAAAACTAAAAATTGGTTTGTTTTCTTATCTTTTTTTATTTTAATTTTTTTTTCCTTTATATAGAATTAATTTAGACATTCAAAATTAATTTATTTAAATTTAATTGTATCTAAGAAAATTATATGTTAATGTATAATAAATATTTTCTACTCTTTTTACATCTTATATGTCAAATAAAATCAAGTTAATAAAATCAAGTTAACACTTCAAATATTTCAAGTTTTTAGAAATACGAATTTAATAATTACAAGAAAATGCAAGAAGATGGAGAATCCTAAAGAAAATCACAGGTTATATGAAATGTGATTTCAACTGGGATTTTGTGTCCGTTGACAAATTTTAGAAGGGAATCCAATTAAGTAATTTGTAGATATTTTATAATACAATTAAGTCTTCCAAAATTTATAATATATTTTTAAACTTTGATTAGTTGTTAAGAAAGTATGTACATAAATAAATAATATGATAATTTAATTTATGTTGAAGAAAATAAAAATAAAAATATGTTAATTAGAAACTTAGAATTGTGTAACACATGCTCATGCAAACTTGGATCCGTTAATTAAGGGCTTAATACCCAACAACAAATATTCAATACTGCAATAACATGTTATTACACCATCAATACTGACTGTTTTTATAAAAAACAGTCAGTGTAGGCTGCCAACACTGACTGTTTTAAAAAACAGTCAGTGTTGGCAGCCTACACTGACTGTTTTAGCAAAAACCGTCAGTGATTTTGCTGAAATTTTGGAAAAAACGCGCGGCTAATGAAGCGCCATACCCCTCTCCGCCAAAAATCGAAAGTCTCAGCCAAAAATCGAAACCCTGATGGGAAAAAGGGCTCGCTGCCAAGATCCCCCACCCCTGCCTCATGCCATCCATCTCTCCATCCCCGATCCCCCACAGTACATCTCCAATTCACATCAAGCGGCGTAGCTTCCCGCAATCTCAGCCTCTGCGCCACCTCAAACTCGAAATCGATGGTTCTGATCGCTGAGAAACTCGGTGAATCTGGACTCGAGAACCTACGCGACGCTACCTCTGACTTGAAACCGACGGTTCTGATCGCTGAAAAACTCGATGAATCTGGGCTCCAGCTCCTCGTGCGATGCTCTCATCGTGCGAAGCAGCACTAAGGTCAGATCTTGACATGAAATTTTTCTGGTAGCCATGTTGATTTTTCTTTATCTTGGCT
Organism: Carex rostrata; assembly: GCF_964058835.1. Classification (NCBI taxonomy): domain Eukaryota; kingdom Viridiplantae; phylum Streptophyta; class Magnoliopsida; order Poales; family Cyperaceae; genus Carex; species Carex rostrata. The sequence goes on from NC_135951.1 coordinate 1,172,887, forward strand.
GTTTAATCAATTAAGTGATCAATTGCATTTTTTTTTCTTTCTTGGTTTCTTTAATCAAAAGGTGTCAAGAGAGGTATTTGAAGCGGCAAAGGGGCGGCTCAGAGTGGTCGGCCGGGCCGGAGTGAGAATAGACAATGTGGATTTGCAAGCGGTGACTGAGTTCGGTTCTTTGGATTGGAATTCTAACAAGACTGGTTATTTTCTTTGGATTGGAATTCCATCTGGCATGTACTGGTTTTGGACTCAACTACTGTGGAACTTCCATGTCAAAATACTTTGCCAATTTTGTTGTTGTGCAAATTGAAATCAAGAAAACAATGACAGGAGGAGGAAAATTAAAGCATTTGTTGAGACTGGTACCCAACTACTTAATACAATTTTTTTTTTTCATATTGCATTTGTTGAGACATAATTTGTATTAAATATAATTTCTGTTTTTATTCGTTTATATATAAGTTTAAATTAAAACAGAGAAAGAAGATAAGCCGGGTGGAGCTGGTCAGGTGGCTCAGGTACATAGTTGGAGATGGGGTTCTTTATTCCACTATCAATCAACTCCAGCACAAGGTTTCTTCTATTGTTTTTTTTTTTTTTCCGTTTTACTTTTTGCTTATCTCTGCCAGATCCCAACTTTGATGCTTTAATATCCGCGCTATATCCTGATATTGACAGATTTGAGAAAGAGGTATTACATCTTTTAACGCATATATTTTTTTTTATAAACTACTTGGCATGTTATATTTTCTTTTGAAATGAGGCTATGGTACTATGCATAGCGCATAATGGTCTGTACTATGGATCAAGATCAGCTCATAGAAGTTCAAACTCTTAATTTCTCTTATTTGGAATGGCTGAGAAAACAAATTACCTTCTGTTCATGATAAATGCTTTTCAGAGTCTAGAGGATGAGATCGTCAGTGAAACTGAAATGTAGTTAGTAAGACATTCCCTCTCTTTCGGCCGATTAAATTAGTGAGGTAATTGTCTGTTTTCTAGATGATAATTGTCTGTTTCATTTGGTCAGTTGCTGCTAGATGATAATTGTCTGTTTCATTTTCTGACAAACAAGGCTTATATTTTGAACAGTTCAGATCCACAATAATTGATGAAATGCTGTGCAACAATGGTCTGTTGAATCTTCCGTTTTAATCTTACTGTTTTATGTTCTTTTGCATGCTTAATTAGGTCTTTGTATCTAGAAATAATGCATTAATCCTATTAAAAGTTTATTAAAATATGTGATTAATCTTAATAGTAAAAGTTATAGGGGTGGGTTTAGATGCAAATTACTTTCTTACTTCTTGTCAGGCCTTCATACAATCCCTTTTACAAAAATAAATTTATTAGGACCTATCTGCATATTTTATAAATTGTGGTACTGTGATGAGTTACAGTGATGCATTTTTCATCTACTGTTTGGGGTTCTTAGAGACTGTTTTGACTGATGCAATGTACCAATATGCATGAGTTCCATTACTCTTCACTTGATCTAAAAATTCTAGACCATTTGAGATTAGTTATTTTGTTGGAATTACAGCATGTTCTTTTGTTTTTTTTTTTGCTGGTATAATTGAAGTAAACCAACTTTTCTCCATTGCAGGAACTATAGTTTAATGAAGATGAAAAACTAAGGAAAAGCACCAGTAAATCACCTGTACTGGTTAATGCCCGGAGAATATATCATCATACTTGTGAAATAGCATTTTTCCCATTGATCTAAGGTCCCTACAGTTTTTGATAAATTTTGAAAATGACACGAATTATTAGGTTAACAATTTTGGCCTAACTTTTTCATTTTTTCTCATGAAGCTCATATTGAACTAATCTGAACCAAAATGAACTTTTTGTGGGGTACAGGAATTTTATTGTGTCATGCTTTGTTCATACATCCAACGAGGAAGAGAAGGGTTGAAATGTCGAGTGAACAACAAGGTGTGGTTGGAGAAGGCAGCAGCCCTCACACTAGGTGAAGTGGCAATGTGAGGTTGATTACGTTGAATAGGCCTCGTCAATTGAATGTCATCTCTTCTCGGGTGGTACTATTCTTTATATTAGTTATAGGTTGCAAGAAAGAGAAACATTTTTTTTATTTAAGTCAAGTAAATAGATTTTTGATGGCAATTAACTTGGATAATTTGGTGTCTTTTGTGTGCTTTGTGGATATATGGCATGTAATTTGGATAACATGTAATTTGATAATTTTTAATGACAATTAACTTGTTTGGTGTCTTTTGTTTGTGATTGTGGCATATTAATTTTTTCATGTCAATAAATGTTGAATGATAATATATGGTTACCAAAACAGAATCATGCCAACACAGAAAAATAGTCGGTGTTGGTGCACAACACTGACTCTTTTTGAAAAGAGTCGGTGTTGGTGCTCAACACTGACGCTTTAAAACAGTCAGTGTTGAACCCAACACTGACTGTTTTTAGAGAGTCAGTAAAAGGTAATTTTCAATGGCGCTGGTTTTACTGACGCCGCTATAACAGTCGGTGTAGGGGTATTTTAACAGTCAGTGAAGGGGTTTTTTGTACTAGTGGTTCCAGATTTCAATGATCAAGAGGATTTGCTTAAATGGTGATGGACACAGGATGGCAGGTACACATCTGCATCAGCCTACAAGATTATGGTATCAGGGGGAAGGTGAAGTGGAGACATGGTTATTTGGCATAGCTTTACACCGTCTAAGGTTAAATTTTTTACCTATCTATGGTTGCATAACATGCATGTGTATGCGTGGTCTGCTGTTTGCGTGAAGAGAAGACGGCTTGGGCTCCATACTTTATCTAATATGGGGCATCTGGAAGCAAAGAGATGAGTTTATTTCTAGAAATAAAATGTTGCGTCCAAGGCTGTTGGCTATGAAAATTATGGAGGAAAATGCGCTGTGGATGAATTGTTCTAGGAAGGTGAGTGGTGCAATAGCTAATTGATGTAGTGGGAGTGGGGTATTGTTTACTCACATAATGTATAGTGTGTTATGAATTTGTTGTACTAATCACATCTATGTTCAAACTTGGCAGCCCCTACCAAGCATTTAAAAAAAGTAAAGAAAAGAAAAGAAATACTGAGATATTAGACGAAATCATTATATGCAGCTTTTTTTTAGAGCTGTAATGAATGTATCAGATAAATTTATAGCAAGTATTCTTGCATCCTTAAAAATGCTGATAATCATAACTCAAATGGAAGTCTCTTGGAGCCAACATGCATGCATGCAAGTAGTAAATCTGTTAAATTTGTTATTTAGAGAGGTTGATCTTTTTTATTTGGAAGGTTAGTGGCTAGAGAAGTTGATAATAAATGTCTTATATTTAGAAGTTAGTGGCTAGAGAAGTTGATCATAAATGTCTTATATTTGGAAGTTAGTGGCTAGAGAAGTTGATCTTTTTTATTTCGTGAGAGGGTTTTGCGATCTTGGAGAAGTCTTTAATGAATCGTCAAAAAAATGTGAAAAACACCATCAGGACCTACCATGCTAAGTTTGAAATTATTTGTTTGGTAAGTAATGATTAATATATTAACTATTTTTAATGATTAATAAATATACCTTTTTAAGTAATCGTCAAAAGAAGTTGAATGATGGTATATAATTATTATTTTTGTTAAGTAAAGATTTGGGGCTGGTCACCATCGGGTATTTTTTCTTGCTCCTCAGCATATAGGGCACTTCAATAGTGAAATTATGAGATTAAAACGGATAACTCAGATCTCATTCGGAGGCCACTCATTTTCCAAAAGAAACTGGAAAGCAATAGAGAGGCGAAACCCTAAATCTGGGCCGCCACCCCTTCCACCCTTCGGCCCCTCTCGCCTCTCCAACCTCTCCTCCTCTCCTCCTCTCCTCCTCTCTTGTCTCTTACGATAAAGTGGAGACTGGAGATGAGGGTCCTATATATATATGTATGTCATAACGAAAATGTCAAGACATTAAATAATCTTATTTTTGTTTAATATTTTTAAGTGCTGTTTATGAAGGGTGTTGATCATTTTATAAAATTTGCTGTGAAAAATAGAGAGAAGAAGAATGTAACATTTATTTGTTGTCCTTGTCGACAATGTTGTAATATTAAAAAAATTTATGGCTCTTCAAATATTAAAACTCATTTGATTTGTTATGAGTTTAAAGAACTATACATACATTGGATATGGCATGGTGATCGAGGGTACTGGAGAAATTAGTGATGGTATTGGGTAAACAAGCCATGGTTCTGGTAATTTTAATATTGATTTGGAAATTGCATCGGGGAAATTGGTGCAGAAGATGTTAGCAATGGAGAAATTGGTAGTGATGATTATGATTCAGATCATAATGATGATGACAATTACGAAAAGTTTGAAGGCAAGTAATGATTGAAGTGATAAAGGTTTCATTGAATTATTAGACCTTTTTGTTGGAAATTAAACTGGGATTGTGGTATTGGATATAGAAGAGAGGAGTTTATAATATAATTTCTATTATTACTCAAGAGTACAAAGCCTTTGATATATTTCTTACACTCACGCCTCACTCTATTTAATCTCTGATTCTATAATTCTATATTCACATTATTTACACACCTCTCCTATTTATACATATAACAATGTCGGTTATGATTTCTCTAGAATATCTTGATACAAGGGTATGGAACCTTCTAAGTACACTATAGTATTTTCTAGTATGCTCCATTATAACCGATCATATAAAGTCGGTTTCTATTTCTTGAATAATCCAGAAGAGTATAATTGGATTTGGGCCTTTTCCAAATATTAGTTGGGCTTTGGGCTTCGGTGTTGTTATCTTCAAAACTTTTAGGAGACATGCATCTGGATGAAAACGAGCTCCCAAATTAATGTTACAAAGCCAAAAAATGATGTGTCGATTGCGTTTGAAAGTACAAAGAATAGATGCATATCCAAATGATTGTGTACTGTTTCAAAATGATTACAAAGATATGCAAAAATGTTCAAAATGCGGTGCATCCCTGTATAAGACATATGAGACAAATGACTAGAATAATTACAATGAGTAACATCAGAGAGACCTCTAACAGAAGTCGTACATTAGCTGCCCGTGATATCGAGAATTAAACGTTTATTCGAAAATGCTAAAGATTCAAAATGATTGTGTTGGCATTCCGATAGCCAAAAAAAATGATGAAAAATGATGACATCTCTCAAATGCTCTTGAGTGGAGAAACATTGATAGGGACTTCCCGGTATTTGGTGGTGAAAAAGAAACATAATGCATAGATTTAGTTCAGATGAAAGGAGGAGCACAAGAACAACTACGGAGATATAACTAAGCAATTATAATAGTGATATAACTACAATCTAGTGCTAAATTTTACTTCTCATTATATAAAACCATGTAACTTTAATAATATAATCGACTTAACACATTATTATTTTTTGTGTGAACATGGCAACATCAAAATCTAGTCTGTAAAAATTATTTAAGAACGTTGATCCTCGAGCATCTAATATTATTAAAACAATATTGCTAAAATCTATATGAATGGTGCATGTATAGAAACCAGTATGAATGGGAATTTGTCCATTATTTGCTTAAATCTATATAATTTACCGCGTGAATAATTTTGTCTCCCCACAGGCCACAGCTGTCGAATCGATATTTGCTAGGTGTCGACAAATCGGCAGTAGATGGTTCCAAAAATTTGGTAGAATTTTGGAACGGAGAAGATTCTCTTCCAAAAATTTGGCAGCTAAATAGGGAAAACTCAAGGATAAGGCCCGCGACAAGCTGGCCCAAGGGGAGTCTTTCAAAAGGTATAAACGGGCCCAAACAAACCCTAAGCAGGCCAAGCTCATGCTTAAACTCTAACGGCCTGATTTACAAAAGATTAAACGATATTATCGTGGAATTGTAGAGGTTTGGGTAATTTGAAAAAATGCTTCGTGGTCCAAAATGTCATTCGGTCTTCACGTTGTGATTTGGTTTGTTTATATTAAATGGAGTAATATAGATTTTTCTTATGTCTTAATGGTTCTTCCTAGTTTAGAATCTCTCAATTGGTTCATGAGGTCTTTTCAATCTATCACCGTATTTCACTTTCTTCGTACTCGCAACTGTAATTTCTTCTAATTTTTCTCGATCATTTCAGTCTCTATCACTCATTCTTCTCAGTACATGCTTTTAACTCTTTCTTTTGTTTCGACTATTATCATTTTCACTGTTTATTCCATCAACTCTTTTTTTCCTTCTTCGATTTGTCTTTTTATATTGAAATTTTTTCTACTTTTTTTTTTCCTTCAAAGGACAAACTTCTTGAAGTGGCTGAAAAATGTGTCTTCATTACATTCTTGTAATCGATTTGTGTACTTGTTTTGATAATTTTTTTCAATTTCATCTGTTAGAGTTTTTTTGTAGTTAGAGTAAATGCTTCACATACGAGGTGTAAATGCTTAATCCGATTTGGTTTGAATGATTTGTAAGGTTTTATTTGATTTTATTTTACTTCTAGGATTGATCTAACTGTATTTATAATCTCTCAATTGGTTTATTAGGAGCTCTTTCGATCTCTTGGAGGAGTTATGTGCTGCTCTCATCCTGGGTCACAGGCCATTCAATTTCGGCCCCTACTGCTTCAAGTCAACTCAGGCCGGTGTTCACTACTAGAATCTGTGTTTTTTTTACAGGGGTAGTCCAAGTTAGTTGTATGGTAGTGAATGATCCATATATATATTTTTTTTAATTTTGTAAAACCATTTGCATGGGCGTCTCATGCAAATTGAATGTTTATCCATGTAAATGTCTTCTATCGGTTCATGTAAAATAAAACTTGGAGAACCAGCACCAATATGTCAGGTAGTATATTTTATTAAAGGTTCATATATACAAATACTTATTCTTTTTTCATGTAAATAAGTCTAAATTATTGAGACATTAGTTGCATGGGAATTCCCATGTAAATATTTTAATTTTTATGTTTATATGAATTTATACTAAGGGTTCATGTAAATACTCGATCACCATGTGCATTTAAATAATCTGGATTGTCGAGATCATTATTTACATGAGACTACCCATTCAAATATGTTTGAATGACTGGATACAAAGATATTTATGTATATTTGATTTCTCTTTGAATGGTAAATATAATTATAAATCACAACAATAACAATAATAACAGTGCATAAAAACCTTCATTATACTGATAACATTCATTTGCAAATTAAATTCACATTAAACATAATATAAAAACCATATATTGAAATGAACATAAATATTCATATTTTTTGTTTAATTTTACAAATATTAGAATCAAGTCATATTTAGCTATACCATTAAAAAAAACTGCACATGCTAGGAAAATTAAGGAAGTTTGGTTATACCATTAAAAGAAGGACAATTCTATCTTGTTGACGAGAACCAGCCCGAGTCGGACTCCGATTCGAGATCATACTTGTTTTGAAAAGCGTGCAACTGCAGTTAAAGCTGGACCATACTTTTGAAGATTGATCATCAACATTTTCTAAAAATATTAATAGTTATTTACACTTCCCAGATAGTCATTTATGTTTGTTGCAAATTAATTCCTCCTTATGGCTTATAAAAGAAGAGCATTTGTAAGAGAAAACAACTTTTTTAGTAGAAATGTTGACCTGCTATATTCCTGACAAGAAAGTAATAATGATGCAAATGATGATCATAAGGTGCATGTTTTAACAAGATCTAATTCAGAAGCACGAGTAGTATTTCCTGGTAACAAAGTAATGATCTTCTTCTTTTTCATTTTATTTTTGGTTTTTGAAAACTATTATGTATCTTCTTGATTAGAATGACAAAACAAAATGAGAAAGGGAAAGATACAATTTTTTTTTTTTTTTGAAAACTTGGTAGTAGCTAGAAAGATACAATTTTATGAAGAAAGAAGAGCAATGACCCAATCATTTCCATGCAATCTGGAATAATTTCTTATATGTCATCAAATGTGTTCCAATTTTTTTCAATGAATATTAAAACTACCCTATCTCCTTCATTAATTACTCAAAAATCAATAATTTAACATGTTGACATGCATTTTTTTTTCTCTAGAGAGAGGTATGGAGGATATTTCTGATGTTTCTTAGTGACATAATTAAAGGATATTTTTTTCCAGATTACAAGAATAATATAACTTAAGTATCAACTGCTGTGGTGAACGTAGCTGGTTTGCCTATTAGCACTAGGTGGTCGCCTAAGGTAGTTTTTTGTCTTTTTTTTTTCTTTCCTTTTTTCTTCTTGTGGAAAACTTGAAGTTTAATTCTGCCAAAACTAAAATCTCAAGTAGTGTAGTAAATTCAAGAAGAACATAATGAAGGGGGTGGGGGTCAGTGATACATAGTGATGTGATGTCAGTATTGTTCTTTCTTGATTTGTGAGTAGTCATTAGAGCTACAGTGGAGAATGAGAAATATGGAGGAGTTGAATTATACATTGGGCCTACAAGTGATTAGGCCCAAGTTCTAAATTTTGGAGTTGAATTAAAAGAACAGGAGAAACAGGAGAATCACTGAAGGGAGGGCCCCACAATGGCAAACTCATCCATTCACCTGTCGTGGAGGGAGTCAGTTACAAAAGCGGGGACCACCAACGCTACTGGGCCTATCTATCCATTCGGGAAGTAACTGGAGGGTTTGCAAAGGAGACATACAAACAGGAGATGATGAAAATGGAGAACTCACTGGAGAGGTGATTGAAATTTGTTCAAATTGATTTTGTTTTCCCTGTAGCCTTAGATTTGCATATTTGATCACTTTAGGAGTAAACTGAAATAATGTGATTGCAGGAAAAGGAAATTCATGGAAAATAATGGCATTAATTAGTTACCCTTAATTACTAGCACAATCTCATTACGCATTAATTTGCTCATAAGGGATCTGTTATTATCTCAAGTACAGTTTTTGAATAGGTTGCCTTCTTCCTTCTAGCGACTTATATATTTAGGAAAAATTAGTATAATTATATATTGTTGCACGTCAATTGGTTAGACAAATTTTGCAACACCTTGGTAAAAATCACTTACATTGCTCGAATTGGAACAACTTATCTGAGGTTTTAACATTTGCTTTCACACTCTCTCCTCTGGAGAGGACAGCCTTTTTAATTGTTTTTAGTGCGACTTGTTGGACGGTGTGGAAACATCGGAATGAAGTATGTTTTAATAATGCTCACCCTAAATCAGCTCGGTCATTGATCTATTTAATAATTTCTTTAGTGTTGTATTGGACAGGTCACAAACATACCAAGAACACCGTTCAGTCCGAGACCAGAGCATGGATGCCTACTGAGGAGACTATGGAGACTATTCCGTTGCGAGTGATCTTTCCCGATGAAGAAGACAGCATCTCCTTACATTTGGCAGAGGCTGAAGATTATTCTGCTTAGATATGGCTGTTCTATCGTGGTGATTCAGTATTACTTAGTAGTTATGTGCTCTATGATTACTTACCTGTTTTCTTTTTGCGTGTTAATCATCTATGCAACTGAGTTCTTGTTGAATGAACGTTTTAGGACTAGTTAAGGATGATGCAGAGAAGGGGTCGCTATAAACCTCTATGGATTACCCATTTTTGTAATGACTGTGTTGTTTCGTTTATTAATGAAACCGGGCCTCTGGCCTCTTTAACCAAAAAAATATATTGTTGCACTTTTGATTAAGACATCTAGCCTGAAATAAATAAATGATTATCTATTTTATATACTGGCCATCAACATAACACTTATTTTAAACATTCTTATGATATATACTCACTAGAAAACTTCAAAACTTAGATTGAGAATGAAATCCGTGAAACGCCTAAAGGTCAAAAAGGTGCAAAACATGATAAATTTGGGAAACGCCTAATGAGCTGGCAGTTTATTATGAAGAATGCCAATGCAACAGGCAGTTTAGCAAATAAAACGCCTGATCAACTGGCGGTTTTCTTTATCTTTTATTCGACAAGCACCCGGAGCTGCATCCATGGAACCTGCATTCATGAAACCCTAATTTATGTCCTATATAAAGCCTACAGAAAACACTGACAAACAACATCCATGGAACCTGCATTCATGAAACCCTAATTTATGTCCTATATAAAGCCCACATAAAACACTGACAAACAACCTATGCTACACGTAAGTTATATTTGCAAAATAAAACCACAAAGCTGGATAACACAACTCAAAATCAGACAGTTTGTATCTCATCTACCTCCATCAGAGCAAATATCTTATCTGATCGTTGTCCACATTTTCTGTAGTTCCACGCTAGACATCTTTCAGCAAATATATTTCGCAGCAAATTGAAAATGAGACACCAGCAATTTATCAAGTTATTTATGAATTTTTTTTTTGATGTGGTTTTCTTGTACATCCAAAAAGAAAAGGAACGCTGCGAAGTTTTGCTTCAGGAACTCAACGGTCAGATGCAAGTTGTGAAAGTAGAGAGAGAACAAGCTATTTTAGCGTTGTATGAGGTTGAGTCAAAGAGTTGATGAAATGAGGGGAACTACTGCTATTTACTACTACAGCTAGCAATATTACTATCTGTATGTACACGAGGAAAATAAACTACAAGAACAGTAAGCAAACCTCACTATAAATGAAGTAAGAAAATCACCATTCCATGCCACGTTCACACCCCAACAAGAGAAGGAAACAATGAACTAGAACGAAGGGAACTTTTCTATTGACTTATTTATTCAATCATGCAAGAAGTACAACTATTACTGTTTCCATTTGCTATTCTTCCTATTCCCATAAGGTTTGTTTGGTCATATGTTCCTATTCCCATAAGGTTTGTTTCGGCATACAAGAAATGGAGTTGGTATAATTCACTAGTTCCTTACAAAGAGAAGGTTTTAACTGACCATAGAGTTGGAAATGAAAGCACCACAAAAAACAAGATTGGGACATCCCCGACTTGAGGCTGAGAAGATTGGAAGTCTATTCTCACAACCTTGAGCCCCTTTTCAATAATCCTTTCATCCAGGTTGCCTTTAGTGGTTAATAGATCAACTTAAGTAACGTGATGCTAAAGTCAGCAAGATTGCGGCTTAAAAACTTAGTTGCACAGTCAGAAAACAACTCAAGCAAAGTGAGCACAAGTGAGGGCAGGTTGACGAATGTGAATAATTAAAGGCTTAATTTAATCTTAATTGAAAGATGTAAGCATGAGTATGCAGAATTGCAAATGGCTGTGATCAGAAAAATTGAACATGAAATTATGATCCACTTTTTTTTTTAATATTGTAGCATCTTGAATTGATTTACACTCTGACATTTGATAGAATTAAGTATTGTTAAAGCTGCTTAAGTACAAGCCAAATCAGCTTCCAAATTAAAGGATAAAAAGATCCAATTCTAACTGTCTTAACAGTTAACACTGAAATGTGAAAATTTTACCCGAATACCAGAAGTCAAAACGTAACTGAAAAACCAAAAGTCTAAAATAAGGGCAGCTGATTAGGTTTTTGGAGGTGATTCTCGGAGCTTTAATTGCTGGACCGATCAAACTGCTTCAAGTTATATAAATAAATCCCCCTCCCTGATTCGCAATGAAAATTTAGAAGAAAGATACTTAAACAAGATAAATTGATTCGAAATACACGAGAGGAAGATCCCAGTACCATGCTGCGCCAAGCACAGAGACGCCACTGGAGATGGCGATGCCAATGGCAGAGAAGGTGTACGGCGAGATCTGCACCAGCACTTGCGAGAAAGAGAGAAGAGAAAAGGAGAAAGCTAATGATCGCAAGAAGAGAAAGAGAGATCGGAAGTGGATCTGATCATGCGAGAGATGAAGGATAGAAAGAACGGAGCGAAATAACGCTAAAATTAGAAAGTTCAAATGAATGAATCAAAACAAAAAGTAAAATTTCGGTATTCGAGAACAAAGAACTTTGTAATTATCTTTTATACCTATACGAAGAGCTTCCTTTGTTAAGTTCCTCTATTAGTCAAATGGATATTGGCATAACGCACCAAAATCTATTTTGATCGGGCTCTTACCGTCTCAAGCCCAGACATGTTATTCAGAACCACTCATATGAACTTGATAATTCGTTTTGCTACAGAGCAGAGCCGGTTCAACAAGTTAGGAGGATAAGTAGAAAGACCACAGCCACTTAACACTATCTTTTTATGTTGATCCAATACAAGCCCAATAAAGTATGGTTTCTAGAGATACAGAGTAGAGAGCAAGAGAAGGATTGCCTACCAATGCTGACCGTTGGAGGCATTGGATAAATTAATCGGTAATTACCGAACTTTCCTATCAGCCAATTTTCATTTTGAAAATGCGGAATTGTGAGCAGAGTCAAATTCTCGATTTTCTTGCTAAAGATAGTATCATAACTACCGGGCCTACAACACAAACATCGACTACTGAACAGACAATCCGAGTGAAAGAGAAGTCGCCTCTCCCGCAGCAGCTAGCTCAAACAAAGGTCATGAGTGACTCAAGGGCGGAGCATCAACATCAAGCTTGTTTATGGGTGATATTTCTAAGCTGTCTCATGATAGTTTTTTTCGTATTTGTTCCTCAGGTACCTAAGATGTCCCAGTCTAAACAAAGCATAAAGGTCTTGTTGCTTACCGCACCAGATTTCTTTTGACCCTTCGTGCTATATGAATCATATGATTCATATAACTCTCTTCCTTATCATTGGAACAATGATCATTGCTACCACCAGCATTTTCTTCCTCATAATAAGCAAGAAGCTTTAAAGCAGCAGAGTGGAAAGCATGTCCAGCAGGTTCAAACTGTGGAGCCTTCACAGAAAGGAAGTTTGATGCAATAAGTATTGGTTAACCCTTCAAAATCTCTTCTGACTGACTGAGTATAGTGATGAACCGAATGGTTGTGCAGACACTCATATGTTGCAGCCTCTCAGAAGTCAGGCTTCACAAATCCTCAGCCAGACCTGCTCGAGTCCAGTTTGGAGAACCTACAAGTATATAAAAAAGAGAGATATTTATTAGAATCCATCTGAATATAAGCCCAGAAAAACATAATAATACCTCTCTCTATCGAAGCTGATCTTAGAGGATCAATCTTCCAATAAGATAACACTCCATAGTAAAGAAATTCCTATTACTGACAGGCGGATGCTTCAGTTGTGGAAGAAGTTGGACCAGAGGAGTAAACTGTGTACATACCGTTAATAAAGGTCTTGAGAGAGAGAGACGTTTCTTATCTGGTAGATTCTTTGTATTGTATTAAAGCAAGCGATTATCCCCCCCCCCCCTCCTCCTCTCCGGGTTTCAATCTTCTTCCCAGCTAGATGTTCAATTACCGATCTGACCTGAGAATAAAACAAAATATCTCCTGACGAGATTATGAGGGGTGTGATTGTGATTATCTATTAACATGTTCCTCAATTTTTGAATAATAATTATTTTTATTGGTATTTTTTTTATGAAAATATGTTATTTTTTATGAGTAATTTTTTATCCTATAATATGTTTCCGTTACAACGCACGGGGACGATACTAGTACCAGATTATAAATGTCGCAATAAAAATCTGTTACAATAAAAAGAGTTATTTTTTTTCGAGGAAAGAAGTTAGGTCATGCCCCCATTTCATTCCAATAAAAAGCTGTTACAATAATATTTTACTGGAATGGTAACAGATACAATTTGCTCAAAACAGGTGAGTTCAATATATAGCAGTACCCTATCCTAGAAAATTAAAATAAAACAAACTAAGTCCTTCCCCCAAAGCAAGAAATGGAAAACTAAAGTGACAAATTAACTAAAAGATCAAGAACAGACTAAGAAAACCAACTAATTTTCTGTGGAAAACTACTGGGTTCAGACTTCAAGGTCAGACTCTGGCCGTCCCACATCACAGTTGAAGTACTTCTTCATCCAGGAACTTTTCTTCTTTTCACTCGAGGGTGACTTAACAGCTCTTTCTCTGTGTGGTGGGCCATGAATGGGCTTCTAATGGTCTTTTTCACCTCCTTAAACATGCCGGATATAGCGCCCTTCATGGAGGCCAGGTAATTTTTCTTTATCTTGGAACCTGATTCCACTTGCACCTCACAAGTTGTCTGAGTTGTGTTGGAGGTGTTGTTCTGGGAGACATGCATGGAGATTGATGCCCGGCTAGAGCTAGGGTTAGAGGACCCAAGATTGAGTTTGGTTAAATTAGGAATGATGGGTATTTGGGAAGGGTTGGGCTGGTGATAAACTGTCTTAGAGAAGCGGGTGCGTCTCAGCAAAGAGTTTGAGTCGTGTTTGAATAGGTCCTCCATTAATCAAGTTCTCTGTCACAGTTTAAATGCCCAAATTAAATGGGAATGGGAAAAACAGGTTGAAAAGTAGATTCAAATTCAAATTAAACAGCGCCCTAACCCCTTGAAATCTATAAAAATTAACAAAACAAGAATCTATGAGTTCCTTGGTTTTCACTAAACATACAAGAAATTCTACTTCAATCTCTGTCAAAAACAATCCTTTTCCACCGCAGATTTGGCAAGGAACATTATTTATTAGATGCCTGATATAAAGTATCTGAAATTTTGAAAAAATGATGCAAAAGGATGAAGACAGAGCAAACCTGAGAACCAAGAAAAGGAATTAAGCTTGTGTGGTAGTACGGTGAAGAGAAAAGAGAGAAACGTAGCTAGTTCTTCTCTATTGTGTTCTATTTATAGAGAAATGTTCTGGTACCCCGAGCTATCATACCCGAGCGTGTCCCCCCAGTAGTCTAACAGAAAAAACTTTCAATGTTGTCTAACTTCCATTTTCAGCGCTAATATCAAAACATTTAAAGTTATGTTTATAACATTTTACAATGTTACTCGCAAGAATGTAAACCTCTATCTGAAAGCATTAAAATTCTAAATCTGCATAGTTTAACTCCTAACTACTTTTGTATTCAAGCCAAAAACGGAAAGATTCATTTCACCCACTCTTTTTTATTTTTTCTCTGATCATTATAATTTATTTTTCTAACAATCCGTGATGAATTTTACGAATCTAAAAATACAAACGTTTTTTATTCGATTTTATCTTTCAAATAAGATCCGTGAAGAAATACTTTTGAGTAATTTTAAAGTCATTTGTTTTTTTTAAAGTAAAACTCATGAGCACTTTAAATTTTCAAATTTTTAAATCTCAATCTACAACCATTAAAATTTTCAAGGCTTTGTACATGAGGTTTATATGCTTTGTAAATGCAGTGTTACTGTTGAGGTTTATATGCTTTGAAATGTTATTATTGAAGTTTTAATTCTTTGTACATGAGGTTTATATCATTTGTAAATGAGCTTTGTAATTGCAGTGTTATTGTTGAGGCTTATATGCTTTGAAATGTTATTGTTGAGGTTTTAATTATTTGTACATGAGGTTTATATATTTTATTCTAGAGATTTAAAGTGTTATTAATGAGGTTTATATGCTTGTACATGAGGTTTATATGCTTGTAAACAGAGGTTTAAATTATTTTGAAGCAAAATAAAAAAAAAATTGAAAGTCACAAAGATCTAAAGTGGCAAAAAAAATTACGACACAAATATTACTCGAAAGTTATTCTTCATGGATCTCATTTGAAAGAAAAAATCGAATAAAAAATGTTCATATTTTTAGATTCGCAAAATTCATCACGGATCGTCGAGCAAATGGATGAGAATGATCAACTTCATCACGGATTCGCAAAATTCTTCATGGATCTCATTCATTGCAGATTCCCTGGTGGATCAACTTCATCTTCTACTAAGGTCAATTATGTGGTGCAACATGCTGAAGCATCCGATCAGGTTGCATTGAATAGATCGAAGCAAGAGCATGTTAGAGAAGATCAGCACCTAGGAAAGGATTTGAAAAAACCGTACAAGGCAGTTTTGATTCAAAACAGAGAATAAAATCACGCGGAATGATGTGCACAGAGCGAATAAAATACTTCTAGTGATAAGGGGCATCTCGCCAATACTTGTAAGAACACTACTTTGTGTTTTGTGTGTAATAATTTTAGGCACGAAGCACAGTGGTGTAAAACGATTACTGATCTTCCTCCGGCTCCCAGAGAGAAGAAACCTACTGTTCCTAGACAAGCTTACTCTAACAACGATCTACCTTCTGCAATTGTCACGCCTCAAGCTGTTCCGATTCCCTCTGATACGATTCAAAAGGATGATGCACTCAGACTCCTGATTCCTCACTTCCATGCTATCAGGGAAAGTGAGAAGTTAGAACAACACTTCAAACAGTTTCCTACTTAAAATTTCAATAAATTAATTACTAACTAATAAATTTCAATAAATTGAAGGTATGCAGATCACAATTAGTCCTATTTTTTACATCTCGAAGCCTTTTAATAAAAACATATTTAAAAAGAATGTATACACAAAAAAGATAACAAATACCAAACAACATACCGTAATATATATTTTTTTACTACATTAGAATTCCGACTTGAATTTTAATTAAGAAAAAATTGCCAACAAAGACACAATTGTGTTCCAAGCTTTTAGTCATCACTTGAATAGATAACAACTATTATAGGAATTCAGGATAAATAATATAAATATATATTAACAATTGTAGGATTTATTAAAGAAATATGCTTTGCTTATATATATATTTTTTCGTTAAAAATGCCGAAATCCAGGTTCATTAATAAACTTAACAGAGATAGAGAGAGTAACATAAGACAATATTCTTTTGTGAAGAGCATTGATAAACTCTTCCTGCTACCAAAAGCTAACACCATACTCCAGCTAAACTTGAGCTACACATCCAACATACTACAACAGCAATAGAGGCTAACTATTTTAGGATAAAACACAAAATATGCTTATATTGATTGATTTTCTAACGTACCTAGCTTTTTTCCAGAATTTTGTGCCAGCAATCTCCAAAAACAACAATCAATTTAGAAATAAAATAAAAACTCCTACATTTACAAAAAAAAAAAAACCTACAAATTTGAAAGACCTACCTTTAGTTTATTGATATTTATTAGTTAGTAATTCATTCTTAGGAGAAGTATTAGAATTTTGTGCGACTGATTTCACAAAAAAAAAAAAAAAATTTAAAGGTTAAAGTGTAAAGAGCAATTATTAATTAACTGGTGGGACGCACATATTTTTCTCAATCCTCATCACTTTTTACTCACCGGCAACGGTCTTTTTTTTTCCTCTCAAACTTTCTGTTTTCTTCTCTGATTTTGAGTAATGGCATCTCATTTTTTTCCTTTTTGTTTTCTTCTTGTTGACTGGACTCCTGTACACTATGGCGTTGTTATTTTTGATTTTGGATGCTGATATGGCGTTTCATTTAGAATATTGCATTTTTTTTTTTGGACTGGGCTGCAATGTAGTTTGGCAACCGGTAGGTACACCATGCTGTATACTTCTCATTTTAAAAAACTTTCCATATTTTTTTCTCATTTTTAATTTTTAATTTTATTATTGTCTACAAATATTTTCTGATAGTGTCGACGGTAGAAAAATCTTTTATAATAATCTTCCATTTTATTTATTATTGTCTACAAATATTTTCTGATGGTGTCGACTGTAGAAAAATCTTGAATCTTTTTCTTATAATCTTCTTGGATTCTTGTGTTAAGGCCTCTAACACCTCGCATTTCCTTTTGTTCATTATCATTTCGACCTGGAAAGCATGAGCGCGACTGTAAATACTTTTCTTTGTTTCTTTGCATCCATCAATTTACGGATATCCTCTATGCACATGCACTCTTACGACTTACGCGTTTTAAATTTACGAATATCTATCTCTTGGCCAAAATAAAATAAAATTGAATAAAAATAAATATGATAAATCAGATGATCAATATAGAAATTATTTTAAAGCTAGCGTATCCATGCATCAAATATAAATAATATGTAAATTAATGTTTAACAGGAGGCGCGCTCATTATTTTTTGCCTACAATACCTGACCAAATTCTTAGATCCTCCCCTGACAACGGTTGATCAAGATAGACATTAGAATTTAACAACTAACTTTATTTCTCTAAGTTAATTATTCGTAAAGCAACTAACTTTATTTCTGTATCATAGAATTTAGTGTGAAAAATAATTTGTTTAAAAATGTTATATTGTCGTGTAATGCATTCTTGACTGAATTTTGTGATTTTGTATGAACAATTTCAATATTGTATCAATTTTTTAGTGTTGTAAATTTATGAGTATCATGTTTTATTAATTTTGTCAATTTTGCATAACTTTGGATATTTCGTTTGATTTATATATGCAACATGGAGATAATGCAGTCACCGCTACTTAGTGCAGTTAGTAATAGTATAAGTATTCCTACGGGATGACAAGGATTCGAATCATACATGTACATGAATAAGTGTGTGAATACTGAGTGGGTAGACCTTGCGGGCTATCAAAAAATAAATACGAGATAATATATTTTCCCACATGAACACGTACAATAACAATTGACCGAAATTCTACTGTTTCCGATAACATCATTTATACAAGACTAATATCTTGTATGTGCATTGCTACAGGGACATTGTAAGAGAAGAAAAAAAAATCTCATACAAAATAACATATTTTTATAAAATAATTTTGACTAAATCACAAATAACATTTCTTAAATGATTTATTAAATCACATCTATATTTACATAACATTCCTTAAATGATATATTAAATAACATATTACATGACATATATATATTTTGTTATGTTTTGATATATTTTCATAAAAAAGTTTCAAACAAATTGTCATATATATTAAATGAAAAATAACATTTTTAAATGATATAAAAAAATAGGAAATAACAAAGATAATGATCAATCAATTATCAATCAATTAAAAAATTTAAGAAAAAATAATTAAAAAAAAACAAACAAAAACAAATGACTTTTTGAGCACTTCTGTACATAATAAGCTTCACAAACACAAATACAAGAAATCGCACACAATACTAACACATTGGAAGCTCCACGTGTGCAAACAAGATTGGCAAATTCTATTTGAAAAAATCTGAAGTTATCTTCTTTGAAAATTCAGTACAGAAAATTAAGGTAACCAGTGACAAAAAACAACAAATTTAAACTGTTAAAACCGATAATTAATAAACGATATGTTTACATATTAAATTTATAATTTTTTTACTTAATTTAATATAAAGTCAAATGATCGAAAAAACTTATTAAATTAATTTTAACGAGCTCATTTTTTATTATTTTTTTACACCTACACTTGCGTCACAGGACTTAGTCACTGTTACAAGTCACTATTAGCAAGAGCATTACCTTTTATCTATTTCAGATTTTATTTTAGTTTTATTCCAGAAGCCCAAAATGTATTGATACGGCCCAACTTATCTTTTTTTCCTCTTTGCTGCGCGATTCCTTTTCTCCGACAATTCCTTTCTTTCCTTTTCTTGCGCGATTCCTTTTCTCCGACACTTCTTCCCTAAACCCTAAACCCCTCTGCCTCTTCCGCTCTTCTCCACTGTTTGGTTAGTTTTCTACTTTTACATTCCATAGAATCTGATGCTGAGGAATTCCTTTGTAATCTGAAATGAATCATACATTGCTCCAACTAAATGGAAACTTAAGGTCAATGTATTGAATTTTTCATAGACAACATAAATAAATGTGGGATATGAAGGCAACTTAGAGGATCAGTATGGAGGTTGATGAAAAAGAACGTGCAATTCAAGGCTTTTGTGACTTGAGATGCAATTTGAACAATTTGGTGTTCTAGTGTTTTTTAGTTCAGGGTTCAGTGTTTTACTGGTTCTAGTTGATATTGTTATTTTGTGGTAGATGGAAAACTGTAATGCTTTTGTTGTTGAGGGTTGTAGGTGTCTTTGCTATTATTGTGGCAGTTGTTTTCTCCAAAAGTGAGATGCCCAACCCAAGAAGCTCTACTGATGGTGTCCTAAGCCATGAGAGAAACTGGTCTGAACTTCCACAGGACATTCTCCATCTCTTTGCCAAATGTGGCAGTTCTCAGCTCCAGTCATTGATCCTCCCCCACAACTCTACCCAATATGATAGCCTTTTGGCGACCAAAGGCTGACGATTGGGTCTATGTAGAAGGGGTCGGCAGGCCTTTTTTGGGTTCTAATGTAAATTGTACTGAAATATGATAAATAGACTTGTTTTAAAGCGTATCCATGCATCAAATAATATGTAAATTAAGATGGACAGTGTGCAACACAACCAGTACTTGAAAGTAGACAACATGTACAATAGCATTCTTAAAAACACAGCAACTAACTTCATTTCTGTGATCAAATTTGGTAGTGGCATCTTAAACTAACAAGCAGCAGGTGAAATGTATTATAGAATATTATGTTAAAACTAATTTGTTTAAAAACTTTTGTTATATTATCGTGTAATGCATCCTTGACTCAATATTGTAAATAAATGAGTATCATATATGGAGATTTTGTTTGATTTATGCAACATGGAGATAATGCAGTCACCACTGCTTACTGCAGTTGGTAATTGTATAAGTCTTCCTACGGAATCACAAGGATTCGAATCATACATGTACATGAATAAGGTGTGTCAATACTGAGTGGGCAGAGCCTACAGGCTACCGTAAAGTAAAAAGGAGATAATATATTTTTACACGTAAAATGCTTACAACAACAATAGACCAAAATTCAAGTGGATTCAATGGCATCATTATACTAGAATAGTACCTTGCCCGTGAGTTGCTACGGGGACATATTGTAAGAGAAAAAAACAAAATCTCATAGAAAATGACATATTTTCATAAAATAATTGAGAATATATGACAAATAATTTTTCTTAAATGATATATTATATAACATCTACATGTAAATAACATACGTTAAATGATATATTAAAGAACATAATAAATGACATATCTTTTTTTTATCTTTTTGACATATTTTCATTAAAAAAAGTCTCAAACAAAATGATATATATATTAAATGACAAATAACATTCCTTAAATGATATAAAACAATAGAAAGGAATAAAAATAATGACCAATTAATTATCAATTAATTCAAAAAAAAATAAATGATATTTAAAAAGGGAGCACCTAACTACCCCCGTAACAATTCTCCATTCCATCCCCCAGTTATTAACTACTTCAATAACTACTAACTACTTAGGTGGACCGCTTACTATTTGGGGACCACATAATGTAAGAAAGATTTTACAACTGGCCGCGCTAGGTTACATCTATAATACATCAAGTATTCATCTATAACACATCAAGTATTCATACCTAATACATCAAGTATTTAAAAAAAAAATGGACACATTTTTAGAGGTGGGATTTTTTTTCTTCGTTCAATCTAATCAATATTTCTGACAATCGGTGATGAATTTTGCAAATCTAAAACCACGAATGTTTTTGACATAATTTTATCTTTAAAATGAGATCCATGATGATATACTTTCGAGTTGTCTGTTGTACAAGTGTTCATCCTTATCGAGAAAGTATTCATCCTCGTCGTGTAAGTGCAAATATAAAAACTGGACACATCACTCATCTATCTTTTACACGTTTTTAGAGGTAATTTTTTCTCCGTTCAATCTAACCAATATTTCTGATGATCTGTGAGAAATTTTGCAAATCTAAAACCACAAACGTTTTCTACACAATTTTATCTTTCAAATGAGATCCATGATGACATACTTTCGGGTTGTCCATTACACAAGTATTTATCTCTTATCAAGAAAGTATTAATTCTCGTCGTGTAAATGCAAATATAAAAACTAGACACATCACTCATCCATCTTTTACACGTTTTTAGATGTGTATTTTTTTTCTCCATTCAATCTAACAAAATATTTCTAACGATCTGTGAAAATTTTTGCAAATCTAAAACCACAAACGTTTTCTACACAATTTTATCTTTCAAATGACACACAATTTCTACACAAGTATTAATATCTTGTCACGCAAGTATTCGTACCTAAGATATTAAGTATTCATTTATACACATTGAAGTATTCATCTCTAAGACATCAAGTATTCATTCATATATCTCTATTTTTTTTTCAAAATTTGTTTTTATGTCATCTATTTAATACGCAGTTGCCTAATTCACCATTAATAGAGCTTTGTTCTTTGCAAAACTTGCTACTTCATGAGGAAGGGGAATATAAACATGAAATAGATTAATTGCATATACATATACAAAATTATTTTGATACAATCAACAGTAACGGATCTGACCCAGTAGAGACGTGCTTTAGTATTCATTCATACACATTGAAGTATTCATTCATACACAATGAAGTATTCATTCATACACGTTGAAGTATTCATTTCTGGCAGAGGCGTACTTGATTGGGATGGAATGACGGATGATCTCCGGCAGAACGTTCGCTGGAGCGGGAGCAGCAGGCGTAGAGGGAAAAAACTGAGGCGAAAGTGTAAGACGGAGGGAGCTTATTATATTTACCATTTCGAGGTGGAAGAGGATGGGAGGGGAGCTTATCGATGGAAAAATGGAGGTGGAGGAGGAGGTGGGAGAGGGAGGTAGAGGCAGAGGTGAGGTGAGGTGTAGGAGGCGAAGGTGAGAGAGGGAGGTGGGAGGCGGAGGTGGAGAGGGAGGTGGGAGGCGGAGGTGGGAGAAGAAGATGGAGGTGAAAGAAGAAAATGGAGGTGGAAGAGAAAGGAAGAAAGAGGAAAGAAATAAAGGTTGTTAGAAATAGTAGTTATAATTATAGTTAAAATAGAAAGTTAGTTGGAGGGTGAAATGGGGGATGAATAGGTGGGGAAAATTATAATTACCCATTTAAAAAATAGAAAGAAATGATGACAAATAAAAATATGATATAATTTACATGTGAAGATTACGTGGGCGAGTGTATGTCTAAATAAATTTAGACTTTTGTACATATAAAAATGTAAAAATAACGCATAGAATCAAAATTTTTGATCGGAGGGCTGATATTCAATTCGAAATTTTATCTTTCTTTCAATGTCATTGGCATATTAGAACATATATGCGCTTAATATAATAATGTAGATACACAAAAATGCTAGGGACCAATGAATGGTTTTGGGGTCGTTTTTAAACATCCTTTCAATAGACAATTTGGGATCGTTCAATTTATATCTAAGAAAATGAGCCACAAATTTAATTATTTTATTTTTAAATTCTACATACAAAAGAATCGGCAAGCGGCTAGGTATATAACCAATACATTGGTCACCATTCCTAAACAAATAAATTGAACAATCCCAATTTGTCTTCCACACGCTCTTATTGCCGCATGTTACTTTCCAACTAAGGTCTACCAAGGAAGAGTAGGATGCAAGTGCAACCGCAGCACACAGAGAGCAAGCCCCAAAATGTTGACAACCCAAGGGTTTTTACGGTATGGCAGAAGTCGAGCATGGGGTTTCAAGGAAGCGATGGTTTCTCAGTGTACAACGATTCCGGGCGGTTAGTTTTTCGTGTTGATAACTACTCGAGAAGAAAAAAGTATTTAATCAAAGAGATTGTGCTCATGGATGGAGATGGCAAGCCTCTCCTCAGTTTACGTCCTCAGGTATTTATTTATATATATATTTTCGAAAAAAATTGAAAATTTACATATCTACGTACTAAGTTAAAAATCAATGTTGCAGATTTTGAGCTTGCATGATAGATGGAATGCGTACGAAGTCAAAGAATGCGGCAACAAGCAACTAGAGTCAAAATTATTCTCAATGAAGAGATACTCAATGCTTCATAATAACTTTGATAAAGCAGAAGTTTCGCTAAGAAACTTGGCAGATATTAACAAGTCAAAACTAATGCCGAGTTTCAGAATTGAAGCCTCCTGCTTCGAGAAAAGTAGCTGTAAAATTTCCGACAGCAGAGGGTATGAGGTGGCGCAGATTTCAAGAAAAACAACCCGTGAAACATCCGTGTTACTAGGAAATGATGTGTTTAGTCTTGTTATCCAGCCCGGATTCGATTGCAAATTGGTGATGGCGTTTGTGATTGTAATGGATCGAATCCGCTAGATATTGGCCTTCGAATACGCTAGAAATCACGTGCGCAGGAGGACAGGAGAGGCCGGCGGATACTTGGCTAAGGTGGAGAGGGGGGCATGCACGGGGGGGTTTTGGGTCTGGCGTGCGAAATCGGGTGGATAATTTCTTAACATAACTTCCAGCGACCGATGATTTACATGATAATAATGTTAGTTTCCTGACTTTCCGTGTTTTTTATTTATTTTTTTTTGGGGAAAAAACTTCAGCAACCGGCACAGCTTGCTGTAGTGTTCATTGTAATGGTTCTGACAGTAACTTCTTCTTTTGTATATATGTACATGCTAATAATAATGAACACAATTCTTAGTGTTCAATGGTAATATTTGAGGAACAAATTCAAATTTACTCTAGTCCTGTTTCACGAAAATTTATATAAATTGTATATCAAATTATCAGAAGAAAAATAATATTTCCCATTAAATCCTGCCTTAATTAATTGTTTTAAAAATAACTATTAATTCATTTTGTATCAATAGAAACAAAAAGCAACTGCATGGTCATAAATTGCACAAATATGAAGTGACAACACTAGTGAAAAAACTGAAATTAGGATCGGTTATTTACGCACATTAGGATCGGAATTTAACCGATCTTGATCCGGGCGATACTGATATTAAACTAATCTGGATCGGTTAAACAACCGATCCTAAAAGTTCGAATTAGGATTGGTTCTTTCAAATAACCGATCCAAATAGTACTATTAGGATCAGTTATTTTCAACAACTGATCCTAATAAGTGTTAATCTTAATCGATTGTTTAAAATAACCGATCCTAATAGTACTAATTACGATCAGTTATTTGAAACAACCGATCCTAATTCCTTTTTTTTTTTTCTTTCTCTTTCTTTTTCTTTTTCTTTTTCTTTCAGAACCAACATTTTGTGAATCCAGATATAATGCATTACATATTATAACAAGAAATTTAAATCCAAAAAATTTAATTAACAAACATACAAGTGACTGATTGAGCTATTTCTTCAATTAACACACATTTATGCAATTAATGTAAAGCACAACAATAAAAAAAATCGATCCAGGTAGCTATTAGTATCGGTGGTTTAATATAGCCGATCCTAATTACAGTTTTTCCACTAATGCAACACAATTATAAAGCTTTTGTCCAAGGCATCAATGATGTCAATGTTTAAAATAATTAGTTAGAAAAATTAACTAATTTAATAAATTTACGATATAGATAATTTTACAAATTTTTGTTCCGTCATTTTATTTAGCTCAACCTCTGCTCCATAAACAAGGATACGAATCTGTTGCTATTCTTCTAAGAATAGAAAGTTCCTACTCTTCATGTATGTGTCTATCTCTCTTTAAAAGAGGAGAGAGAGAGAGGAGAGAAAAGGTAGAGAGATAAAGAGGAGAGAGATACAGAGGATAGCAGGAAGAGTAGAGAATTTGGAGAGCAGAGAATTTCATTCCCATAAACAACAATCAATATATGCCAATATTGATAAAAATAATACTGTTCCAATTAAATGCTTGTAATATTGTAGGTTTTGATCATTTCATTTCTCCCGTTTGAAAGTTCCGCAAAGTTATTAGGGGGGTTTGATCCTCTGAGATATTTCAAACATTGAGTGTTTTTTTGGAAAATATCATCCGTTCAAAAATACGTTATGCACAAATCTCAAAGCAAAAATAAGGTTGGCTCCCTGCACTATCCCCAAATAGTCACCGTACACATCGGTCATGCAAAAGTTGAGATATCTCAGAGAATATGCACTCAAGTTATCCGACAAATATGGGTAAGAATTTTATTTCATTAACTTAACGGGTATGGATGTGGAGAATTTTATTTCATTAGCTTAATTATCATATAGAGGTACGGGTAAGAGCTATTTCGTACTAGTTACCCTAGAAGATAATTGATAAATATCAAATTATATATTTTATTTATACATATAAGTACATAATTTTTGTGTTACTATGATTATATTGATTTATACAACATTTTTATTAATTTTTTTTAAGTAACATCTTACTGAAAAACTTGCCTTCGGTCACCATCTCGGTGAAGATCTCATCTTCCTTGCCTCCATTAATAAATAATATAAAATTCATCTAGAAAAAAAAATCTAACTAATGGTAGAGAGATAATGAAAATGCTTAAAGTAGAAAGAGAGAGGGAGTAGATAGAGAGAGGGAATATTTTTTTGCTTGGTAGCCTCTACCAAGTTTTTCTAAAAAAAAAAAAAAAAAAAGAGAGAGAGAATATGATCGATTTGGTGAATCAGCCAATCAGGAGTAGATAGAGTTGAGACACTAAATGTGCTTATATGGCAACTAGATAGAGTTAGGCTCTTCTTTTTTTTTTTTCTTTTTTTCTTTTTGGCAAGCTAGTTGGGCTCTTTAAAAATCAAGGAGCGGTCTATGAAATAGTAAGACTTAATTATGTACTGTCTATAAATATAACATAATTCACCAACAATTCATTAACATAAAACAGTTGGTGAAAATATAAGAGTCTTAAGATTTGTCTGAAATCCTACATGACTTATTACAAACGTTTTTATTAAAAAAAAAAAAATCAATGAATATTGGCCATCATTCACACAATATATTCATGCAAATGAAGCATTGGTAATACGTGAAAATTGTGTTAACGTGAGCCAAGATTTGAAGAGAAGTGGCGCATGAGGCAACTCTGATGATGAAGAAAGGAAACTATCTGCTATGATATTTTATTTAATCTTGTATTAAGAATAGAATATTGGAAGGAAATATTTAGGAAATAGGCAGCATATACTTGGCTGGCATAATGCTCTATAAAATAGGCAACTAGTCATGTTTGAGACTAAGCTGAAATAATTCATCTGTAACAACAGATTTTTCCAATGAAATAAAACAAAGGTGGAAAGAAAGTTTCACAAGAGTTGTGTATTATTTATCCAATTCTCATAAGTTGTCAAATTGTTGGTGAAAGTTGTTTCTCTTTCACTGATTGTTTGTTAGAAAAAAATTGTTATGGATAAGTTCGATTTATTTACCACTCTGACATATAAGATAAAGATAGAAAATATTCACATATAAGATATAGACTAGATACGAGAGGTAGTAGTGAGTACTGACCCCTACGAAAAATAATATTCCCTATTCCCTACCATTAACTTATTTGGCAGTGTTTGGGGTCTGGTCCCTATTAACATGGCAGCATTTAATGGCAATTTGGCATCGTCTATATAGTATGAATGTCACGAGTCCTTTATTTTGTCTCCTTGTCTCGTCTCCAGTACTACAAATAGAAATATATGACCAACCAAATGCATCAAATATCCGAGGTAAACTGCCAATTAAATGAAAACCTGACACGTATTATGTCTCTGTGCGTCGGCAACAAAACTCCAAATGACAATTATAGAGATATTTAATTAATTACAGGGACTCCTAGATAGAAACATCCCTTGTAATAATGAGAACCGTCGCCCGATCCTTCGAACTTTCTTCAGTAATCAAAGTTATTAATTATTGAATATCTCAATTGGTTCATCTGGGAGTCTTTTGATCTCTTAGAAAAGGAGTCATGTGCTGTTCTCATCCTGGGCCATGGGCCATTCAATTTCGGCCCAAACTAATCGATGATGAGAAAAGGAATTTTATTGATGAACTATGGCAAATGTCCCGGCTTGTTATTGTTAGAGACCCTTTGATCTAGTGTTCAAATGGATTGGATATTATCCGTTTGTATATATCCGGATCAGTATCCAAAAATTAGATACGGGTATCAGAGATCCGAATATCTGTACAGATACGGATATGGATATATATAGTTTTGAATTTTAATTATTTGTATCCGAAAATTAGATATATATCATATAGTTCAATATATATTATGAAAAAAATGTATGTATATATCTACGGATATCTGATATCTGATCCGTATCCATACATATCCGTCTAATATATATCTGATCTGTATCTGTATCCGGAAAATAAAAGTAGATACAAATACAATTTTACCACTATCCGAATCATATCTAATCCGTTTGCACCCAAACTTTGATCATGGTTGGTGATTTCAAATCTAGTCCGGTGGCTAATTGATCGTTCCAGGGATATGAGGGATTCCGGTGGCTAATCAATCTATAGTCATGTAGGCACCTTTCACTATTCAAGAAATTGAAGCAACGGTGATGAACTTGGCTAAAAATAGGGCTTCGGGCATGGATGGCCTATCGAACGAATTTGCTAAGATATATTGGGAAGAAATTAAGATGGATTATGGGCCTGTTCCAGCAATTTTATGATGGTAATATTAATCTTAAACCCTTGAATAGAGAAAATATTGTTTGATCCCAAAAAGAGATGATGCGGTTCAGGTCAAGGATTTTGGACCAATTAATATTATTAGCCTGTTTCCCAAGATCAGATCTAAATTACTAGCTATTAGGTTATCAAAGGTTCTCGCTCAGTTGATCTCGGTTAAGCAAACCACTTTTGTAAAGGGTCGACAAATATTGGAGAATTTTGTGATGGTTAGTGAAATGTTGCAGAACATTTCACATGCGAAGGAACGAGTAGTCTTTTTGAAAATTGATTGTACCAAGGCATTTGACTGATTAATTGGGACTTAAAGTTTGAGTGTCATGCAAGCTCGAGGCTTCACGGAGAAATGGATAAGTTGGGTACGAGTTCTGTTAACCTCTTTTTCTTCGAAAATTGTTCTAAATGGGAACATGTCTGAATATTGCGGGTATAAATAATAATGGTTTGGAAATTCGGCCGTGTCTGAACGGTATCGGTCGGGTCTGAGCCGAGTTTTATCCGAGTTTCAAGCTCATGCGATTTTTTCATCAAAACTCGGTTGAATCGGGGTTGAATCGGCCGAGTTGGTCCGAGTCGGGCTAAGTCAGGCGAGTCTTGATTGATTTCAAGTCAATTCTCTCCTTGAAGAGCCAATTTTGCCTTTTTCCTTTGCGTCAAATTGAGTTTGTCGGAAAGAAGAGTTCAATTTGAGAAGAACGAAAATGAATTCCCTTAAATAGATATTGAATAAACATATGGTCCATTGTGCACCCGGAGCTAGAAAAGCTATATGAAGAATTTAGAGCTTCCTCCACCTTTTCCTGCTTCTCTCCATTTCAGTTATCATTGGACCCGTTCATTTCAACAGTTTTTAACAATTTGTGCATATATTTTTGAATTAATTTTTCATGCTTTCTACCTTTTTTATGTTTCCTTTTATTCCTTTATTTTTCTTGTATATATTTAGTTCTTTTTTCTAATAAAAAATATTGTATTTACTAATTTTTTTCTATTCTTTTAGTACAAAACATGCTTCTGTCAAAAAAATCCGAGTTACCGATCCGATTCACCCGATTCCGATTTTACGAACTATGTAAACAAGGACTGTGTCAAGGCGACCCCTTATCTCCTCTATTGTTCATTGTCAGTGTTGACGTGTTGCAAAGGATGATTGAACAAACTAATGGGTGCTTGGTAACACAACTGTCTAGTAGGCTAATGGAACCGATCTTGCCTTGCGGTATGCAGATGACCCTGCAATTATCGCTGAGGCAGATTTAACTACCATGATACCTTTAAAGTTGCTGCTTTGGTTGTTCAGTAAAGTGTCAGGTTTGCATATAAATCATGACAAAAGCTCTCTTTTGCCCTTGAATTTGAACAATACTGGTTGCTGTATCGTGTCCTAGGGTTTGGGTTGCACACAAACCACAGTGCCTATCTCGTATTTGGGCATGCCGGTTAACATTAAAAAACCGAGCCGGCATGACTTCATACCTTTAATCGAGGTGATAAGAAGTAAAATTGTTGGATGGCAAGGTAAAATATTATCCAAAAGAGGGAGTTTACAACTTATCAAATCTGTTTTGAATAGTGTACCTATTTATTTATAACATGATTTGTCTTACCTAAATGGGTACAGAAGTCTATTGATCAGTTATGTCGGAACTTCTTCTGGGTAAATCACAGGGGCGGGGAAGGGTTGTGCTTTTGATAAACTGAGAGCTTTTATGCTTACCACGATGCTATGGTGGTTTGGGAGTTCCTAATATGAGAATTAGAAATTTGGCTTGGTGGTGGAAGGGGCTCATTGCGCATGATAATTTGTGGTCGTCATTTATATGCACCAAGATCATAGATGACAAATGGCTCATTCTTTTGGAATTAGTTGGTTAATATTAAACCCTTACTCCATTGGTGTGCTCATTGGTCAGTTGGTGATGGTAAATCCATTTTGTATTGGTACGATGCATGGCAAGGACCTCCTATCTGACCTCTAAAGGATGGAATTAGTAGACCTCATTTGCTAGGAGTCTCTTTGAGGGAAATGCTCACGAGATGGCCCATGATATTATCTATACCGGTGAACTCGGTTCCAGATTTCATTGATCAGGAGGATTTGCTTACATGGTGATGGACACAGGATGGCCAGTACACATCTGCATCAGCCTACAAGATTATTCTATCAGGGGGAAAGGTGAAGTGGAGACATGGTTATTTGGCATAGCTTTGCACCGTCTAAGGTTAAAAAATTTACCTATCTTCGGTTGCATAACAGGCATGTGTGGGACTGCATGCGTCGTCTACAGTTTAGATCGGATACATTACATAGTACCTGGTATGTGTGAAGAGAAGACGGCTTTGGCTCCATGCTTTATGGGGGTAATATGGGGCATCTGGAAGCAAAGAAATGAGTTTATTTTCAGAAATAAAAGGTTGCGTCCAAGGCTGTTGGCTATGAAAATTATGGACGAAAATGCGCTGTGGATGAATTGTTCTAGGAAGGTGAGTTGTGCAATAGCTAATTGATGTATAGTGGGAGTGGTTTTGCGGGGTATTGTTTACTCAAATTATGTATAGAGTGTTACGAATTTGTTGTACTAATCACATCTATGTTCAAACTTGGTAGCCCTACCAAGCATTTCAACAAAAATAATAATTATACTTTAACATTATTCAACTCTTTTGAGGATTATTAATCATTAATATATTAATCATTACTTACCAAACAAATAATTTCACACTTAGTACGGTAGCTCCTGATGGTGTTTTTGACAATTTTTGACGATTCATTAAAGATTTCTCCAAAATCACAAAACCTCTCACGAAATAAAAAAGATCAACTTCTCTACCCACTAACCTTCCAAATAAAAGACATTTAATATCAACTTCTCTAGCCATTAACCTTCCAAATAAAAAAGATCAACTTCTCTAAATAACAAACATAACAGATTTACTACTTGCATGCATGCATGTTGGCTCCAAGACATTTCAATTTCAGTTATGATTATCAGCTTTTTTTAAGGATGCAAGACTTATTATAAATTTATCTGATACATTCATTACAGCTCTAAAAAGAAGCCGCATATAATGATTTCATCTAATATCTCAGTATTTCTTTTCTTTTCTTTACTTTTTTAACTATTAATTAGCATATAAATATTGACGATGAAGATGTTATCACTATACAAATAAGTTGTTTCTGTTTCACTATACAAATAAATATCTATTCATATTAGATAGGAAAGGAACTTCAGGATGTCTGTAACGAGTTCATATTGGGACCATCATACTAGGCCATTTCCTTCGAGAACTATTTTGTGAATCAAAATTTGTTAATGGTCTATACTAATGCAGTTCACTAAAGTTTTTTGAAAAACAAAACAATGACATACACGAACAACGAGAAAATTATATATATATATATATACACACACACACACACACACACACACAAACACAAACACAAACACACACAATATTTGATAGAATAAAACGAAATAAAAATCTCAGGTTGCATAGCTACCAACCAAATATATAGTCATATTAATTTTCACCCAAACCAACCTAGCTATAACAGAGAAGAACTTACAAACTATAACAGACAAGCACTTGGTAACAAACCCATGATTGGGAACCTTTTATTTTATTCAATGCAACTGCAGCCTCGGCCATGAATTAAAAAACAAACAAACCCACATACGTAAATGCACCCAAACAAGCACAAAACAAACTCACGTACGTAAATGAAAACCTGCTAAAATTTAAGAGCATTGGTAGCCGGAGGGAACACCCTTGCCACAGTAGTTGAGCACAAGGCTAAGGTTTATAGGCAGGTTTAGATTGATGCCCAAAATATTTGCTTTAAGAGCAGTGCACAGGCAGACAGCTGCCTCGAGATCTACCAAGCCCCCGAGCAGGGAGCAGCAAGAGCTTGTTGGCACGGTACCGAGGTTTATGCCCTTGATCAAGCCTAGTATATCGGCACAAGCACCTAGCTTTAGTGCATCAACTGGGCACTTGCTAGATGATGGTGGTGTCGCCGGTGGCGTCAACGGTGGTGTCGGCGGGCAACTGCTCTTTGGTGGCGGTGACGGTGGCGTTGTGGGTGGTTTCTTCGGTGGTGTTGCGGGTGGCGTCTTCGGTGGCGTTGCGGGTGGTGTGGGGCTCTTTGGTGGCTTTGGTGGAGGTTTTGCTGGCGGTGGCGTGGCACATTTTGCATTGGCAAGGACAAAGAAAATAAGGTTAACTGCAAGGAAGAGTGTGGCTTTGGATGCCATTGTTAAAATATTTAACAAAGAATGTTATTTGGGTTATTAGGGTTTGGTATTGGGTGAGGATGAAGGTATGATATTTGTGGTGCTTTATATAGAAGTGGGAATAAGGATTAAGGAATGACAAGAACTTGCCATGTGAAAAAGGGTTTGGATGAAATCAACAGCTGGCCTAGTGTTTTTGTCGCCAGGATTAATTGATCTGATTTCATTTTCATCATTTTCTACAGGAACGGTGAATTATTAATTTGTATCTGAGATTTTATTGTTATTGTGTACCCAGGGTGTTTAATATGTTCATTTATAATTTATATATACTTCATCTATATATTGTACTTTGGTTTGTTCTTCTAGCTAGTTCGAAAAACCTGCTATATAAGATCACATGTCGGAAGCTACTAGTATAGAGATTGAAATTAAGGTTTTGATAGAGGTGCTATCGGATCGGGTTGGGTCCGGATACTATTATATTTGGATCCGTACTCTAAAAGTGTTCGGGTCCAAATTTCTATCCATGTACTTATTTGTTTCAAATTGGGTTGGGTCTGGATCCGGATACCTATCTACCCGTAGATATTTTGGGTCCAGTCTTTCGGTTCCGGATAGATAGATACCCATACCTTGTTTGTAGATTATCTGTTCCGGTTCGGATACGATGCGGTTTCGGATCCGGAGCGGGTATATGTCACAACTCCAAAGAATTTGAAAAATAATTTACATTTAAATATAATTATAATTTCTTAAACATTTCATATCATAAATCATTATAATATAAATGAAAAACTACTGCAAAATAAAAATTATATTATTGATCTTGTTCATAAATAATAAAATATATCATGCTACATAACACAATAAAAATAATAACTCTAAATTATTAGTTATTTATCTAAATTAAAAAAATACTATCCTATTGATTCAACATTTGCAAGTACTCCTTCCATATTACAATTTTTTTACTTTTTTTCTCATTAGAGTCTTTAATAATATTTTGTGAAACTTGGGTAGTATTATTTTCAGAATTTAATTGTTGATTGTTTGGAGTACTCATGGTGTAACAAAAAAATATTGAAAAGTTTTTTGTTTTTTGTTAATAGCTTTTGAATTCAGGACGATGGAGAGAAATAACTTTTGAAAATAAAAATATTGAAGAAAAGATATAATTTTTAGAAATTAAAATATTAGAGATGATGATTTCATTTTCTATGGTTCAAAAAATCTATGAATGGAATACTAATAATTTGTAGAAATGACATAACAATGAGAGCAATAAATTTTCATTATTATGCAGATGATATTAAGGAAAATATTGAAGGATGTATTCATAGCAATAAATTTTATTTAAAAAATTAATGCGGCTGTTACAAAAGGAATAAAGTTGGCATCTATCTGTGTGTATAAACATAGCGAATATGTGACTGCATTATATTTTCTCACATTCAAGTTGTGAAAAAGTACTGGACTCATCATGGCTTATGCAAAAATTAATATGCAAAGTTATATTTTTATATATTAATAGTTATTAATATATATTTTATCGGGTATTTATACGGGTATCGGGTCGGATTCGGTTATGGGTCGGATAATTAAATGAAACCCATATCCTACCCATTATAGTATCGGTTCCGGTTCGGATCCAGATTGGATATTAAATTATTAATTTTGTAATCGTACCCATAATTGAACCGGTTATATTTTTTAAACCATACCCTATTCAAATTAATCGAATCCGGTTCGGTTCCGGATCGGATCTGGGTAATCGGGTAAAAATAGCACCTTTTGCATGTATTACGTTCTGGTCAATTACTAATCAATTTCGTGTGCGTTATTTGAAAATTTAATTGTACAATGTATGAATCATGTGTCATCTTCGTAAAGATGCAGTGATCATCTATTTCAGACTTAATTACACGGTTCAAATTATACGAATCTTACCTGAACCATTTGCTATAACTATTTAATTTATCTATGAAACAGATATTGGGAACATCGCTACTCTAATTGTTACAAAAAAAATAAGGATAAAAAAAGGTGATGGATTTTTAAGCCATACATTAAAAACTATATACTCTGTGTTCGTACATTCCTATGGATATTTTGAGCCGTAGAATCAGACATCATATTAAATATTTATTATTAAAATTATTTCCGTAAGAAGTTACTAGTACGTGACCGTGCAAAAATAATTATTTACTCATTTGATAGAACACTCACAACATCTAGTGAAATTTAACTGTTTATTAGTAAATTTTTTGTATAATTTTGTGGCATGTTAACTAAATTTAAAAAACGACTGGCAACATTGTTATTGTACTTGATAAAGAATAAGATAAGTCCACAGGAATTCATATCACCTATAAGGTTAACATAATAGTAGCAGTGGATATGCGCCTTAATTGATACTTTATTTATAGTAATATAATTTTGTAGTAATAATATTCTCTTTCCTTAGAATGTTTGTAGTAATAATATTCTTCCTTCTACATGTCTTCCTCTCAGGGGAATATCTGCTCATGTCGCGATGGTTTGTATGGTTTCGTGAATCAGGCTAGCCCCACTTTATGAGCTCCTGGAAAGAATACGGTCTTAACAGGACAGCAAACCATGTCTCTTTATCCCCAACGCAATGAAAGCCTACGCCATTTACCAAGAAGTGTGAAAGAATGGCTAGAATGCAATCAATAGAAGCACGCACACCTTACAACTACCGAATATCGATCGTACATAGTTTCTAGCAGAGGGTCTAAACCAATCTTCTGATAGGCAAGCGGTGATTAGTTCTTTCAATGTCTATGTCTTTCAAGTTCCTCTTTCAACTAAAGCTCACAAAAGAAAGCCATTCTTTTTGTCCCAACGTTGACAAATGTTGCACTGATATTAAACCCTAAAACCCTAAACCCTAAACCCTAAACCCTAACCCCATACAATTAATTATACAACATCATACTATTATACTGTGGATTCTTGGTACAATTCGAGTGTAAAACATTACAAAGAATGCCCAAAGTTTAATGCAAATTAAGGCCAGCTGTAATGTTTTTTTTTTTTTGGTTAGGGTTGTCGGCAATGCCAGCAAGATATTGTATTAATATATACAGAACCTGTAATGTTTTGGTTATTCTAATAATTGAAAGTACTGTAATTAGAGTCACGGGATGCAATATTCTGTAAAAGGATTTTATGTGGCAAACAGGGAAAGATGTTTATTAAATTGTTCTTCCCCAGTAAAATGGGAATTCCAAAATTTTGATTTTGAGTAGGTACTATTTCTTCAAAATGTATTTTACATAAATGCGAAAAGAAAAGATACAAAATTTTGAATAAAATATAAGTGAATGCAATTTTTTTATAATGATAGTTGATTTTTTTAATATATAAGTAATTTAATAATGTATTAAATAAAAAAGGAGTACGGGAAAAATTTAAATATAGAGTAAACATGACTTGCATTAGTTGAAAAAAATTAAGAAATTTAGCGATGACTTCTTCAGTACAAAGTAAACAAATTCAATTTCTTTTTGCATCAAAGAACATAAAAGAAACATAGAAGTCCTTACTATATAAAATGCAATAAACCTGTGAAAAGAAATAAATCTTAATTAACATGCACAAAATTGAGAGGATAGGTATGAGCATTGTTAAAAATAATATATGTATAATATAAGGAGGATAATGACTGTAGCTGTTCTAATTAGATCTGAGAATACTATTAATATTCTTCACCATGTTATTACATCTCTGTATTTTTTTTTTTTTTTTTTTTTTGAGGCATGTACTCGAGCATCTTTTTGCTGGCAATGCCATAACACGTACATATGTATATTTTTATTAATTTCTTCTTATGTAGTTTTGAAATTTTGAACATAAAGTAGATATGCGTTATTCAATGATATATTATGTATTGAATGTTCTCACGAAATATCGTTCCACCTTTAAATGTATTATTAATTTTTATTAATAAGCGAAGTAGAACCATATTAACCTCAATTGGTCCAATTTATTTAACTGAATTTAGACACCTGAAGTTGTAATTATGTAAACTTTAAATTTTATGTAAATGACTTTCCAAATATATTAAAAAAAAAAGATGGTGGAATAGACTTAATTATTGACACAATGGCCAAAAGAAAATTGTAACAATGCTACTGAAAATATTTACATCAGGTAGAATGTCTGTAAAGATCAACACACATTTTTTTTGAGAAAGTAAAGATTAACACACTTTTTTATTAATTGTCGGCAGGAGATGGTTCCATGTGAATAGCTGTCCGCAATCATTGAAATTCTCTTCCAAAAATCTGGCAGCTAAAGAATTATAGCCACGTGTCCTTCGTACCTCAACCAGGCAAAAGAGGAAAACTCAGGATAAGGCCCGCGACAATTTGCTTGGTGGTCCGAAATGTTATTGAATTGGGTCCTCATCACGTGATGAGGTTTGTTTACAAGAAATTAAATTGAGTAACATGGACTTATCTTATGTCTCTGTGGTTCTTTCTAGTTTATTTGAGAAAAACTGTGTTTATAATCTTTCAATTGGTTCATGAGGTATTTTGATCTTTTGGAAAATGCGTTATGTGCAGCTCTCATCCTGTCCATGGGCCATTCAATTTCGGCCCTACTGCTTCATGTCAACTTGGGCCGTAAGGTGTTAATTACAAATATACATGGCCCAACGATAGATGATGAAAAAGAAGCTTTTTATGAATTATGAAAAATGTATCGGCTTGTTATAGACCCTTGGATTATGCTAGTTGATTTCAATCAAGTCCGGTGGCTAATTGAACCTTCTGGGAATATGAGGGATTTTGGTGTGATGAGCGCCATACAAGAATGAGACAATATTCGCGAGGGTAAAAAGTAACTATTCACGAGAATATACCAACATAAATGTGTTTTTTTTCTATTAGTGACAGTAGTATCTGTGTCGGTATACCGACAATATCTGCGACGGTATACCGACATAAATATACATGATCTCTGACTTAGAACTTGATGTACCCCTGAAATATAGGGCCAACATATGTTCTAACAAAAGGCCGTCGTCAACCTTTTCTAAAATGGATAGAGCATTCATCTGAACCGATTTGTTCATGAGCTTTCCTTCGATTGTGCTAATGGTCCATTAAAGTTGGAGTCAAACTTGGTGTAACATCCCGAAAAATTGAATTTTTATTTTTTTGCTAAGAAGATTTTTTTCTATAATATAATAAAGATATTATGGTGTAAATAAAATTTAAAATTTTAATATATATAATTTCATTTGACCATCTTAGTTATTTTTATTTATATCGAAAATATTTTAATTATTATAATATACTTACTGTTTAACAAAATAAAACATAAATTAAGTGAAGAAACACATATTAATATATTATATTTTGGTTATTCATTTTAAAGTGACAAAAGGGGTAACCGCTGGGAATATATAATAATCGGTTTTATATTTTATTATTTATATCTATAATCATTTATAAAATAAATATTTAAAATAAAGGAAAAGACGTCTTTAATTAGGCGGTTATCCTTAAAATTGAAACCTCTGTAAATAAATCTCTTTGTGTGAACCGCACCCTTTATTTCATTTTATTACCGCCGCATCTCTTTGTCTTAACCGTTCTCCATATTAATTTCTCTCTTATAAATTTCCATATCCGAATTAGACTCAAATAGATACTATCTGGCTTCACTTATTTTAATTTCTCCGCAGCCACAAAAAGAGAGATATTAAAATAAAAGAAGTGTTTTACAAATAAATTGGTGATATCAATGATTATTCGGTTGTATGTCTGATTGAATTCTGACTACGTTGCAGTGATTTTGAACTATCGTTGTAATTCGATTTGAAATTATGAACATCTCCATATCAGGTAACCGGACTTCTCTATAACTGTGTTTTCGTTTTGTATGGTTGATTTGAATATTGGTATTGCATATTGAATTATGATGGCATATTTAACGGGATAGCGGGTCTGAGGTTGGAATTTGATATATGATTGTAGCCTCTCACTGTTGGATGGATTTCCTAGTGGGTTGGCGGCCTTCCAATGTTGGATGGATTTCCCATTGGTTTGGCGGTTTAAAGGAATTGTGTTATGAGAATGTGGGAATCGCCTGTGACAGGGATTACACATGTGTGAATATGATGTGACTGGTTTTATGGATAACCTAGACCGACGTGCTATTGCTAGTTAAATATACGTTCATAATTTGATGTGAATTTGTGTGGATTAATCCGGTCTATTTGAATGGTTGTTAAATTAAGCCAATTATAGAGAAGCGCGTCGTTAAATAACCGGTTACTGAGCTTTGTAGCTGACTCCGTTTTATTGTTTTCTTTTCATTTCTGTTGGCGACGTAGGTTGACGGGCCAAGGAAAGGTGTGAAGATGCTTATATAATCACGCTCCGGATGGTAAAAATCTGGGGTGTGACACTTGGGGTCAAGGGAGGCCTCACTACACAAGATATTCACTTTCAGTTTGAGAAGAAAGCTCTGCACATGCATGGGCAACATAGGGCGTAGCACATGCATATATAAACATGGCACTATAAGTCAGTAACTTCCATGACTAGTGGAGAATGTACAATTAGTGTCGCCTCATTAGTATCAGACTTCATAAAAATGCGACACTAATACTTAGTGTCGGCTATTTTTAAAAGGCGACACTAAGTATTAGTGTCGATTGTTTATAAAGAACTGGCACTAAGTATTAGTGTCGGCTATTTATAAAGAGCCGACACTAATAGCTAACAATTACTGTCGGCTCTTTATAAACAGTCGACACTAATACTTAGTGTCGGTTCTTTATAAACAACCGACACTAATACTTAGTGTCGTCTTTTAAAAATAGCCGACACTAATTGTTAGCTATTAGTGCCGGCTCTTTATAAACAGCCGACACTAAGTATTAGTGTCGGCCTTTTCTAATTGACCGATACTAATAAGTCAAATTATCCTTCCCTCCATTCCTACGCGAATAAATTACCTCTCCATCTCTCTCTCTCTCATTTCGCGCCGCTCACTTAGGGTTCCCTCTCCGTCTCTCTCTCTCTCTCTCGTGCCCACTTCGAGTGACTACACCAGGCATTGCACCTCGACCCCTCTTTCTTGCGACACCAGGCACATCGCACCTCAGCCCCTCTCTCTGGCGACACCAAGCTCTGCCCCGAGAAGGCACAGTGGGAGAGAAATAAGGTTTGGGTTTAAATTTCCTTGATTTTTTTGTTTTTGTGACCGACTGATTATTCCTTTTGACTTGTAGATTTGCTTGTTTTGTAGAAAAGGGGTCACAGTGTGAAGAATTGCTCAGTGAAAGGTGATGATGAAAGTGACAAGAAGAAATTTTGTTACAATTGCAGAGAAACCGGCCACACTTTGTCTAAGTGTCTTAAACCACTTCAAGATGATATATCTCTATCTCTATAGTAATTAATTCGGCATAGTGTCTGGTATATTTGGTTTGTAAAAACTATACTGGTATAGTTCCAGAGATTTGTTAAGATAATTTAAGAATTTTTGATAGTTTGTTTATTAGCTTATTTGTACTCTGATTAAATCTGCAAAGAAATCAGAGATAGAAGGCCTAGTGGAGATGCTGGAGTCTCAAAATCCGACACCCGAGCCGACCACTCAGCTCTGAGATACGGTACAATCATAAAAAATTTAATGTCCTAAACTATAACTAATGGTGATCATGATTTGTTTGTTACTTATGTTTTGGCAGACAATGTTGGTTTTCGTAATTTTCTGGAGTTGGTTCCAGAAGTTAGGGATCTGATTAATGACTTCTATGCAAGGTACGCATTTTTTGGAGGTATATATCTATCCATTTTTTATATTTATGATCAAGTCCTACTTATTTATACTGGTAAGAACCGTAATGTTTCTTTTACTTGATAAATAAAGTGGGTGAATGAAATTGGTGGATTTTGATGCCATGCCAATCCAAAATGTGTATATATTTCAAATACAACAATACAAAATGTTGGATTTTGATGCCATGCCAATCATTTTGATTGTTTTCTCTTACCGCCAGTACATACCAGTATTAATTAAACCTCACAAAAGCAGTACAAAACCTGTTGCGTTATCCTTGGTAATTTGGTTATTTTGAAAGTATCCTTCTTTTTTTGCTTGCTTTATTGAACAGCACAATCGACAGTAAAGAAGACATTTCTTGGTGCTGCAATTCGGACTTAGTCACCTGATTAGTGAAAACAGACTTGTGTGCCCATCTTGCTTATTTAGTGAAAGTTACTTATTTAGTGAAAACAGACTTGTATACCCATCTTGCTTCAAATGGAGAAATTGGTTGCATGCTTGGTTCATTATTGACTTTCTTAAAACTTAATGGTGCTTGCTGATTTCTAGTGTTGGCTGTTCTTAGTGTTTGTGAAATTATGCGATGATTCTTAGTGCTTCTTAAACATGCTTAACTTAGATGCATAATTTAGGATGTGTTATTTGATATCTTTATTTTAGACTGCTTGTTTTATATATATTCCAACAAAAATATATGGTAGTTGGCAAAATATTAAAAACAATTTTTTTTTTAAAATATATATATTTAGTGTAGGCTATTTATTAAATAGCCGACACTAATTCCTTACTTTTAGTGTCGGTCATTTACAAAGTATTAGTATCAGTCCGATTACTTGTGTGCCCATCATCCCTGATGACTTACACCTTGATGCTAATTTTTGGGAGTCCCAGCACATCTCAATCCTTCCATGGCAGACCACAGATGCTTTTTACCCCGTCCCACCAAAACAGAGACTTCTCCTTACTATATGGAACTTCCCGATTGATTTCTGGCATCCATCCTATTTCAAAATGGCTCTAGCGGGGATGGGCACCCTAGCAGGTATTCCAATGGAGGCACTTGCAAGTGACAACAGATCCTCAATCCAACTTCTAGTAGACTGCCATGATATAAATTTGGTGCCATAGGAGCTAATGGTCGGCCATAACAATAGATGGACCAGGTGTGTCATAGAGGTGGCAGGAAGACCACCACCCCCCAACCAAGGCCCGGACTCAACACCCCCACCAGACTCCCCTACCCAAGGCCATGGTTTGCCGGACAACCCTCCCAGCCCACCTCAAGATTAGCCCTACTTCCCCCCATGGAGAAGACAAGTCCTAGGCGTCCACATACCAGACCTGGATCCAAACAGGCGGTTAGCTTCGGCGGCCACATGCACAGCACAAAGTTGGTCCATCAGCAGATGTGATACGCCTAGCCTATACACAAAATTGTGTATTAACCAAACGGCTAATAAGCAAGGGGCACGTCTTGATGGGAATATTCCTTTTCCATCTGACACTCTCAGTCCGTACTGTAAATCCCAGTGCACGATCTGCCAACTTCAGAGGACGTACACTTGCTATCCTCTCCTGAAACCTGGGAGCACTGATCCCATGGTGCAAAAAGACAACACATCCTCCAACGCCAATTACCACATCCCCAAAAGATACACCCTCGGGAAAGACAAAACAAGCCACCTGTCCAAAACCCCACAAAATATCCCACACAAACGCATCGATCCCCCAACATGCGTTTTCAAAAGCAACCCATTTGAATCCAAATTCACACCCGCTCTGGATCCCGGCATTGTGCCAAACAGTGTTATCAGAACCGGAACCGGTTAACTCTCCAGTTTGGTTCTTCAGAAATAGCGTTCAGTTAATGAACCGGTCAAAAGAGGTTTAACCCGACTCAAATGTCCGGTTCAAAACAGAGTCGCTAGTTTTTATTTCCACTATTCTATTCGATATTTTAATGTTTAAACGTGGCTCACATAAACCACTTACAAACCCCTTCAACAGGTCATGTGCACCAAGCTTAGATGGGCCAAGGGGTCTTCTTCCCATCTAAAAACACAAATATCAGTACAACAATGAGGAAAGAACAACAAATAGCGAATGTGGAAATGGAAAAACTAGCCTTCTTACGATAATGCCTTGCATCCACCTAAATAAAGATGAGGAGACATGCCCGAGCCATCAATCCCAAACTTGGTCATCAGAGTTGAGAAAGAAAGAAATGCATTCCTCGGAATTGACTTCGTCAAGAGGCCAAATCCAGGACAGGAGACTCTAAACTCAAGTACAGGGAGGCTCCTGGGGATTGGATGATGCTTCCTGGTTGTTTTATTTAATCTGAGAGAGCTAGTATGTTAAGGCATGATTCAATGGACCAGGAAAAAATGAACTTAAATAAATTTAGTAATTGTAGTTAGCAAAATAGCATAATAGTATCAGCATGAAGCTAATATAATAGAAAATGTTTAAACAATTTGACTTAGTTTTGTTAAATTAGCTAATTTGTTTACTTTGTTTACTTCGACAGAGGTATTTACTTTAGCTTTTTGTTGGTATTTTCTTTTTCGCAGG
This sequence comes from Carex rostrata, assembly GCF_964058835.1. NCBI lineage: Eukaryota > Viridiplantae > Streptophyta > Magnoliopsida > Poales > Cyperaceae > Carex > Carex rostrata. The sequence continues at coordinate 1,215,761 of NC_135951.1, forward strand.
AAAACAAACCCAGCAACCTGTTTAATATGCAAATCAACACTCATTATTATACTGGTATGTGGTACTGGTACTACACAAATACTGAAGTTCCCAGTAGCAGTAAGCTTTAAAACTACATATAACAATTAATCCATTCCCATACTAATAGTCTAGTACCCATTCCAATTAAATCAATAAATTAGAAAACTAACCAAACAGTGGAGAAGAGCAGAAGGGGCGGAGAGAGGAAACAAAGCGGGCTAGGGTTTAGGGAAGCATTGTCGGAGAAAAGGAATCGCGCAAGAAAAGGAAAGAAAGGAATTGTCGGAAAAAAGGAATCGCGCAGGAAATGGAAAAAAAGATACGTTGGGCCGTATCAATAAATTTTGGGCTTCTGGAATAAAACTAAAATAAAATCTGAAATAGATAAAAGCCCAAGTAATGCTGTTGCTAATCCATTATACACCTAAAGTTTTATATGACTTGTAACAGTGACACAGTCCTTTCACGCAAATTTAGCGGTAAAAAAATAATAAAAAATGAACTCGTTAAAATTAATTTAATAATTTTTTTAACAGTTTGATTTTATATTAAATTAAGTAAAAAATTTATAAATTTAATCTATAAACAAATCACTGATCATGAAGTAAATTGATTTCAACAATTTGAATTCGTTTTTTTTTTTCACTCCTGACCTTAATTTTTTGTACTGAATTTTCAAAGAAGATGACTTCAGATTTTTTCAAAGAGAATTTGCCAATCTCGTTCGCACACGTGGAGCTTCCAATGTGTTAGCATTGTGTGCGATTTCTTGTATATGTTTTTGTGAAGCTTATTATATATGTATAGAAGTGCTCAAAAAGTCATTTTTTAAAATTATTTTTCCTTTCATTTTTATTAAACCTTAAAAGATATTTGTATGATAACTTAGTTTTGAACAGCTACAAGTAAAGTGTTTGTCTTTTTTTATATCATTTACTATTGGGCCTTTTAAATTTTGATTCTAGTCGATTTAAGCTTGGTTTTCTAGCTATCAACTTAATTAGTACATGACGTAATTTGAACCTATTAATTAACTTTAAGTGCAAAAAAGTTTCAATAGCAAAGCCGTCCTCTTGTTCTAATTTAATTATTGTGAACTTCATTAGTATTCTCTAGTAATTAATAAGCTAGATAGCTTATATAGCTAGTGATATATATATATATATCAAGCTTCTAAATAGCTAGCTATAGCGAAGCTATAGCGCCGCTATAGCGGTTTTGGACCCAGAAAGCTAAGCTACGGGCTAAAACTGCGCTAATCAAGCTACGACCGCTATAGCGGTAATAGCGGTCCGCTATAGCGCGTAGCGCGTAGCGGTAATAGCGGCAATAGCGGTCCGCTATGCTACATGGGTTATGATTTTGCAATTTTTTTTTTTTCTGAAAACATGATTTTGCAATTTTAATGGGCATTAATATCTAGATTGGTTTTTTTTTTACTTTATTAAGCTATATCAATACAATGGAACATGTGCGGGCTATACCGCTATATCAATTAAATTTTGTATCATGCATTAATATACGGTAGTGGTATATTTTGAATATAAAATATATCGATAGTTTTTGAATTAGGGATATTTTGAATGACAATTTGAACTTTGTATTGGTTTAATATGAATAATATTAGAACTTCTTAATTAATTTGATATTTGTTTTCTTGATGAGACATTTTTACTAGGCAAAGCCTTCTATGGACATAAGGACCTATTTGTAAAATGAACATATTTTTATTTTTAAAGTTCAAACAGTCGATCCGAACCGTTCATCTTGTTCTCCATATTAATATGTGCTTGGAGACCAAATTTTACATTTTTCTAATTTTTTTTACTATTTATTAAGATGGGTACAAAATTCAATGGTCTGAATTTGATATTTTTTATACCCATCTTAATAAATAGTAAATAAATTCAGAAAAATGTAAAATTTGGTCTCCAAAGATATATTAATATGGAGAACAAGATGAACGGTTCGGATTGGCTGTTTGAACTTTGAAAATAAAAATATATTCATTTTCCAAATAGGCCCTTATGTCCATAGAAGCATCACTCTTTTTACTATTAGTAGAAATATAAAATATAATTTTTGAAATAAAAAAAAACCTATTTATAATAGCTTTCGCTATAGCTCCGCTATTCGCTAAAGCTTTTTTTTTTTGTCTCCCCGCTACACCGCTATAAACGCTATTTAGAAGCTTGATATATATGCTACTATGTTGATTCAATTGATATGGTTAATGATATATATATATATATATGCTACTATGTTGATTCAATTGGTATGTTATTAAATAATTATTTTATTATAATGATTAAATGGGATATATATAGTAATTACATGTGTTTTTTTGTAGTAGTAACACCATCAGTTAAATTGATGATGTACCTGCATGACCAATATTCCAATTATTTAATTATCATAGCTGCCAATTAAAAATACAATATCGGTTCAGTAAGGATACCAGACAGTGTCGATCAATCTGACACCAACAGATCATGTACACAAGTGATGGTAAAAGTAACCCCCTCAGTGCCATCAACATTTTAGCCAAACCGATGTTGAAGAGACGCTCAATACTAATTGTTCATGAAATTTGACCGATGGAAAATGAGGGGGGTCCATCAACGCCATTGGTTTGTTATCCAGAACAGACAGTAAAAAGTTCAACATAATTACAGCACTGCCACTCGTGACGTACACCATCTGTGCGGAAGCACAATAGACGGTAAAAGTGCGTTGCTACGGCGACATATTGTAAGAGAACAAAAAAATTCTCATACAAAATGACATATTTTCATAAAATAATTTAAACTAAATTACAAATAATATTTCTTAAATGATATATTAAATGACATCTACATGTAAACAACATTATATTAAATAACATATTAAATGACATATCTTATATCTTTTTGACATATTTCATAAAAAAAAGTCTCATACAAAGTGATATATATTTTAAATAACAAACAACATTCCTTAAATGATATAAAAAAGGAAAGGAATAAAAACAATGACCAATCAATTATCAATCAATTCAAAAATTTCTTTAACGATATTTAAAAAATAGAAAGATATCATGGAAAGATATCATGACCAATAAAAATATGATATAATTTGCATGTGAAGATTATGTGGGCGAGTGTGTATCTAAATAAATTTAGACTTCTATATGTAAAAAAAACATAAAAATGATGCATTGAATCAAAATATTTAATCGGAAGGCTGATATTCAATCCGAAAGTTTATCTTTCATTCAAAGTCATTGGCAGATCATGACATCTAAGCACTTAATATAAAAATGGAGAAACACAAGAATACTAGGGACCAATGAATGGTTTTGGGGTCGTTTTTATCATTGGCATAATAGAGTTTTGAGTCGGGCGCGTGAAACAGGTGGCATAATAGGGTTTTGTATAAGTTGGAAGTTCAACTTATACAAGTCAATGGAAAACACTCCTCACAAACATATACTAAGATAATCATAGTACAACCATTTCCCCCTTCTGGCATGATATCATGTTAGTGGCCACTCTAGGAGCCAATAGTACCAAGTTTACTCCAGGTTCTTCTTCCAGTATTAGTTTTTGGACAGACCTTTGGTCTGGAAACTGTGCATTAGCCACTCAATACCCACAATTATATAACAACTGCACTAACAAAAACATCAGTGTTTCAGAGGTAATCCACTCTCAGGGGCACAATGTTATCTTTTCAGACACTCTGACAGGGGTTTGTTTATAGGAATGGGCTCAAATATTATATATGCTAAGTCAAATGTCCTTCACCCATGTACATATGACAGAGAGGTGGACTACAACAGGAAGTTTTAGTATTCAATCCCTTTATGTGGCTTACTTTCAGAAATAGAATACTTACTAGAGTTAATTTGCATAAAAGAGGCTGGGAGGGAGATACTACTAGTGTTTTTTGCTCATGTAATGAAACAATTAATCACTTATTCTTGAACTGTCAATTAGTCAGACAAGTGTTGCAATGGATAGGCAAAGATAATATAGACTGTACTCAATGCATGGGCAACCTTGCAGGAGGTTTTTGATTTTGCTGTCACATTACCCTCAGTAGAAAGAACTGCATTTTTTATTGTATTTAGTGATGTTTGTTGGACCATTTGGAAGCACAGAAATGAAGTGTGTTTCAATAGTTTTCACTTTTCAAATCAAAATGGCTAGATCTTTGATATATTTAATAATCTCTTTAGTTGTTTACTAGACAAGGCATAAGAAGACTAAGCAGAAAATCGAGACAGAAACTAGGGTGATCTTCCCAGGAGAAGAAGATAGTATCTCATTTCATCTAGAGGATGAAGAATCGTCTTCCTAACAAGATAGTGGTGTTAACAAAAAAACAGTGATTTAGATTTCGCTTTGAACAATGCCCTTGGGTCCCTATATTTTGCTGATGATTTTTGGTTATAATATATATCAGTGTAGTAGTTTAGATGATGGTGTAATATACATCAGTGTCGTAATTTAGATGATGGTGTAATAGAAGGCTCATATCACCTTCTTTGGATTATCCTTTTGTAACCAATGTAACTGTTATGCTTCGTTCCTAATGAAACAGGGCCTAATTAAGGCCTTTTTAACCAAAAAAATAACTTGCAGCGACGGATGCTTTCCATGATAATAATATTGGTTTCCTGACATTCCGTGAATTTTAATCTTTCTGGGGGAAAAAACCTTCAGTTAACTGGCGCAGCTTGCTGTAGTGTTCATTGTAATGGTTCTGACAAGGACTTTTCTTTTTGTATATATGTACATGCTAATAATAATGAACACAATTCTTAGTGTTCAATGGTAATATTTGAGGAACAAATTCAAATTTACAGTACTCCAGTTTCATGAAAATTTATATAAACTGTATATCAAATTATCAGAAGAAAAATATTATTTCCCATTAAATCCTGCCTTAATTGTCTTAAAAAGAACTATTAATTCATATTGTATCAATAGAAAAAAAAAAAGAAACTGCCTGGTCATAAATTGCATAAATATGAAGTGACAACACAATTATTAAAGCATTTGTCCGAGGCCTCAATCCTGCCTTAATTGTCTTAAAAAGAACTATTAATTCATATTGTATCAATAGAAAAAAAAAAAAAGCAACTGCCTGGTCATAAATAGCATAAATATGAAGTGACAACACAATTATTAAAGCTTTTGTCCGAGGCATCAATGATGTCGATGTTTAAAATAATTAGTTAGAAAAATTAACTAATTTAATAAATTTACAATATATATAATTTTACAAATTTCTGTTCCGTCATTTTATTTGGCTCAACCTCCGCTTCATAAATAATAAGCAATATATGCCAATATTGATAAAAAATAATTTTGTTCCAATAAAATGCTTGTAATATTGTAGGTTTTGATCATTTCATTTCTCCCGTTTGAAAGTTACGCGAAGTGAGGGGGGTTTGCATCCTCTGAGATATCTCAAACATTGAGTGTTGTTTGGAAAATCTCATCTATTCAAAATAAAGTTATGCACAAATCTCAAAGCACAAATAAGGTTGACTCCCTGCGCTATCCCCAAATAATCACCGTACACATCGGTCACGCAAAAGTTGAGATATCTCAGAGAATACAAACTCAAGTTAGGGTGTCAATGAAAGTATTTTTTTACTGTTATCCGACAAATATGGGTAAGAATTTTATTTTATTAACTTAACGGGTATGGATGGGTATGAATGTGGATAATAGTGTAAGTGTTACCTAAGACTGATCCTTTGTTATTACTTGCGAAGTCGGTAGTCTGTATCCTTTTAACTTTAGACGTAGACCTAATTAGTGGATTAAAGTCGGACAGGGGCAGGGCGGGCCGGGTATACCCGGGCAGGGGCATGGGTATTGGTCGGGCACGGGTATCACGGGTAGACGGGTATCTCGGCTATTTTTTTCAAAAACCGTGCCGTGCCCGTTGTACCCGTGAGGGGTAGGGCGGTCCGGTTTTTTTTTCTGTTTTTCTTTTCTGTTTTTTTTTCTGTTTTTTCTTTTTTCTGTTTTTTCTGTTTTTTTCTTTTTTTTTTCGAACCGGGTGGGGGAAAATTTGAAATTTGGGTTTGATTTTTGAATTAAAGTGGGTCGGTTATAAGGGTACGGGTATGGGTAAGGGTAGACGGGTATCCGGGTAGGGTAAAGTCGGGTACGGGTAAGGTCGGGTACGGGGGTATGGTCGGTCAGAATAGGGTCGGGTATTTGCCAAAAAAACAGTGACCGATCCGGTTTTTGTCCGTACCCGTGTACCCGTTTACCCGACCTATACCCGGACTCGGACACGGGTACCCCGGGCATAGGGTACGGACAGGCAGGATACGGGCTACCCGAGTGGGGCATAATTAATACTCTAGACCTAATAGCAATAAGTTATTAGGTCAATAGGCCAATAGCAATAACTTTTTTCTTAATTCTGAAGTCGTTTTCTCTGGTTTTAAGGCTCCTGGTTTTGTGGAAAACGTGCAGCGAGGTGGCCAGTATATAGTATATAGTCTAGTCTGGTTTTTATTCTTCTATTTCTTCTCTTGCTAAACCAACTTGCCGCCTTCTCAGGAATATTTTTGGTAAATATTTCAACAGAGTAGTTTTGACTTAATGCAACGCATAGACTATAGAATCAAAGCAGCTCTACATATGGTTTGTGCCTTGCATGAAGTCAAAACTGCTCTAAACTTCCTTGCTTGCTGCAATAATATTTCCAATCTTTCAATGTGAAACTTGCCACAATTTTTTTTTTTTTTTATCATTTGTATCCTTATTTGAAAAGAAAATTTAAAACGAAACCAAACTAAAAGCTGGATCTTTACATTTAAAATAGAAGATGATATAAACTGTTTACAGGCTACGAATTTCGTCAGCAAACAAACAGAATAAAAAAGCTGATATATTCTTTAAATTCCCTAACAAAAACAGACTAAACTGCTATTTTTCCCTTCAAAAAAAAATAGAGCCATCATTTCCCTATTTCCTAGCTGCCACTTGAACTAAATTCTCATGCACTTAATTGGAGCCCTAGACCCAGCGCACAAGGACCGGTGCTTTTGCCGCTGCTCACCGGTTCAGAACCTGCTTCTCGTCTTACGGATTGAAACACGAACCCGAGCGTCAAATCCAGACCCACATCTTCACATTCCACTGCGGGTCCCGGTCCACCCTGACTCACATGCGAACCAGCCTCAACAGTGTCTACCGACGCTTCCCGCTGGGCCCCACCGCAACACATTGGTTCAATCGGATTAGGATCAGACGAATCATGAGTCAGTTCAGGTTCATTTTCAGTATGGGAAGGTGGAGATGGATTGACGTTGCCCGACTTCCCGGTGCGCTTGAACCGGGTACGCGTAGTCTTCTTTACCATATGAAGCTCTGCATCAGCGCTACCGGTCTTTGACACGTGTCGAATGTCATAAGTCGGGTGTGGAACAGGCCCGGCAGCGGCAGTCTCAGAAGGGATTGAATCAATCGGTGCACCTTTTAACATGGCATCAACAGCCGCTTCAACCAAAGGCCAGCTGCCGGACCATAGCAGACCGACAGATCCATAAATCGGGTTCACCATTCGACCACAGGCTTCATACAGCAAAGATCTGAAAACAGCAGGGCGGAGGTGGACAGGACCGGAATTGATCAGATTCATTAAACCGGCACGACCGTAGAACTTGGCAAGGAAGACGGTGGCATGGCCTTGTGCCTCAGGGCTTTTGATCCACTGCAAGCATGGTTGAATGCTGCAGTTCTCGCTACATCCTTTCCTCAGTGCTCTGCATCCGTTACAACTCATCCTCATCGTTGGAACGATTGTTTTTGTATCTCTGGTTTAATTTTTTTTTTTTTTTTTTTTTGAGTAAAGTGTCTCTGGTTTAATTGATTGCGAATTTTGAAGGGAATGAGAGGGAGAGAAGGGGCAAGAGAGATATATAGGTGGTTGGTTTTGGTAGTGGGGGCTACTGGTACTGGGGAGGCGAGCCGATGGTTAATTTTATGAAAAATGGGAAACCAGATTTGGATTCGGCATTCCTTCTGACTGCTCTGTGTCTGTGTGTCGTTACCTGGTTTACTCTTTCCTGCCACGAAGAGTGGAGAAAAATATTTCTAAGATGGGGTTTCTGCTCTCCAGTTTAGTAAAAACCAGAGAGTGCTATTGGTTTTGAATGTTGTGATCAGTTTAAATTAATAAATGTCTTTTCTTTATGTATGAACTTTAATTTTTTTATAGTTTAGATGATATAGAAGTATTAGAGCATCTACATTTATGGTATTATTAGAGTTTTTAATCTAACGTGACAGTTTTTAATTCAGTTTTAAAGATGTGAAAGGTGTTTATTTAGTAATTATGCAGTAAAGTTTCTTATTAATAAATTGTATATAAACTCTGTGCTAGTCAAATGATTGGCTCAAATTGTTTTTCCTTTATAATTTGTTGTTGACATAGTTTAGTAGAAATTCTAAAATTAATTTTAGAAATGTGAGAGTTGAAAACTTTAGAGATCTTAATTTATAAAAAGTAATTAACAATTATTTAAAAACTTATTTGAGTTGTTGGGATGTAGATTCTCTTACTTTTACAGAAAATATGAAGTTTCAAAATATATGTTAGTTATAATATTTTATAAATAATAATTTTAGTATTATTTTAATATAAATAATAAAATGTTATTTGTAATTAGATTACAGTAAATCTATATTTTTTTCACAAAGAAAAATAAAACTGTATGCAAATTGTTATGTTTTAATCAATTAGATTTATATGTCCTCTAAAGTTTTAATTAAATATGTGCAATATAGATAGTATATTTACATTACACATATGTATAAATTCTTTTAAGAAAACTACGATGAGTTTTATTTCACATTTAGATTCAATGAACCATCCATATATGAATAATAATATTTAATCGGTAGATATCCCATATTAATCTAAGATTGCAGAAATGAAAAATACTGGACATTTGCTGGATTGAGAAACTGGAGGGAAGAGAATTGAGGCCAAAGAATTGGTGGTTCCAGCTCTTCAGAAACGGTTTGGTTGATTGCTTTAGTTTGGAAAAAGGATTTGTGAGCGTCAGGCCCTCAAAATGTGCTCCAAGATGCTTGTATAGAGATCGAATCTCCTGCACTCTTGGGGCAGGTGATCCGATCGCGCTTGTATGCATCTCCCTAGGAATCTCATTATTGTAATATTTTTATTATATTTATATCCCAAGGATCAAGGACCCCACCTCATCCGTCGGTTAATCACCTGTTAATTAAATGTTGTTATTAATTTATCTTAATTCGTCGGTTAATTGCCTGTTTAATTAATGGCTGTTATTAATTGATCTGTACTTCCTGAGATTAGATCTGACGGAGGTTTTTAGATGTGAATAATTAACGACTATAAATAATCATCTTAAAACCTTACTTTGATGGTTGGGTGCAACGAGTTGGGATTAGAGGTCCAAATTGAAAACTCAGCTTGTAATCATCACGAGTCAGTTTGTAATCTGGATTGAGCTGGTTTATTGGATTGGGCTAGATCTTGTTTTAAAAATTTGTTAGATCGAGCTGGACCTAGCTAGACATCATAAATGCACACAAATTTATACATAGCTGAGCTGATGAGCGAGCAAAGCTCCAATTTGAACTCTTTTAATCTGGACCGAACTACTAACAAATTGGTTTCGTTAACAACTCAGTTGAAAAACAAGCGAGCCATTAGTAAACAAGTGAAATACAAATTATAATCAAGCCATGAGTTACGAGCTTTTTTTGCCACCCCTATAATAATATAAGTGTTACCTAAGACTGATCTTCTATTTCGAAACAAAATTTAATCATATAGAGGTACGGGTATGAGCTATTTCGTACCAGTTATCTTAAGAAGATAATTGATAAATATAAAATTATTTCGTACTAGTTACTCTAAGACTGGCATTATAAGTACATAATTTTTGTGTTAACATGATTATATTGATTTATACAACATTTTATATAAATTTTTTTTAAGTAACATCTCACTGACAATCTTGCCTTTGGTGACCATCTCGGTGAAAATCGCTATCTCCCTTGCCTCCATTAATAAATAACATGAAATTCATCTAGAAAAAAAATCTAACTAATCGTAGAGAGATAATGAAGATGCTTAAAGTAGAGAGAGAGGGAGGGGGAGAGAACTTAGTAGTTACTATCAAGTATTTTCAAAAGAGAGAGGGAGAAGATGATCGATTTGGTGAATTAGGAGTAGATAGAGTTGCGCTTATATGGCAACTAGATAGAGTTAGGCTCTTTGCTCTTTGCTCTTTGTTTTTTTTTTTTTTTTTTTTTTGTAAACTAGTGAGGCTCCAAAATCAAGGAGCGGTCTATGAATTGAAATAGTAAGATTTAATTATGTACTGTCTATAAATATAACATAATAAACCAACAATTTATTAACATAAAGTTTTGTCTGAAATCCTTCATGACTTATTACAAACGTTTTTATTAAAAAAAAAAACAATCAATGAATATTGACCATCATTCACGCAATATATTCATGCAAATGAAACATTGGTAACAGGTGAAATTGGGTTAACGTGAGCCACAAAAGATCTGAAGAGAAGTGGCGAACGAGGCAACTGTGATGATGAAGAAAGGAAACTATCTGCTATGATATTTTATTTAATTTTGGGGGGAATTTCATGTATTCCCCTCAAAAACTTCAATATTACGTATTTTCTCCTCTAAACTTCAAAAACTTACATATTTACCCATTTTATTATATTTTATATTAAAACTAACTCTAAATTTATAAAATATCTATTTTACCCTTCATTAAAAGTATGAAATGCTCCATTGAACTTAAATTTATTTGAATATGAAGGGTTCCTATACTGTCCGATCTGCGCGCATCGCAATAAGATTATTGCTTGTTCGCTTCAAGATTTGTGCTAATCTAGTCTGCACGGATCTCAAAGCAACTAGTCATGTTTGAGACTAAGTTGAAATAATTCATCTATAACAACAGATTTTTTTCAATGAAATAAAACAAAGGTGGAAAGAAAGTTCCACAAGAGTTGTGTGTTATTTATCCAATTCTCATAAGTTGTCAAATTGTTGGTTAAAGTTGTTTTTCTTTCATGATTGTTTGTTAGAAAAAAAATTGTTATGGATAAGTTCGATTTATTTACCAGTCTGACATATAAGATAAAGATAGAAAATATTCACATATAAGATATAGACTAGATACACGAGGTAGTACCGAGTACTGACCCCTCCGAAAAACAAAAATTCCCTATTCCGTACCATTAACTTATTTGGCAGTGTATGTGGTCTGGTCCCTATTAACATGCAACATTTAATGGCAATTTGGCATCGTCTATATAGTATGAATGTCACGAGTCCTTTATTTTGTCTCCTTGTCTCGTCTCCAGTACTACAAATAGAAAGATATGACCAACCAAATGCATCAAATATCCGAGGCAAACTGCCAATTAAATGAAAACCTGACACGTATTATGTCTCTGTGCGTCGGCAACAAAACTCCAAATGACAATTATAGAGATATTTAATTAAGGGGAGTGCTATTTTGAGAGCAACATTTCGAGTGCTGAGAGAATTTTTTTACTTTTAATACAATTTTGTCCCTTATTAAGTACTTTCTTATTATGGTTCTAAATAATTTCTATTATCATTTATGGAAGGGAAATTAATGCCTACGTAGGGTATGAAGCTGTTTTTTGTTCAAATAATTCATGTTATTAATTCTTACCTAATAGAGTGGAATAAGAAACAAAATTATACATGTACAAATCTATATTGATTCAAATTTAGAACAACCCCAAAAAACTTTCTAAGTAATTAATTGATGAGGTAATTCATTGAGATTAGTAAAAAAAAATTGTAAACAAATTCTTTTATATTTGATCCAAGGCAAATTATTTGAATAAAAAAAAAGATGGTCGAATTTGATTAGTTCCAATATGTACAATTAAAATAATGAAAAAATATATAACATGTTACATTTTGGAAACTTTTTAATTGAAGAGTCATTGACTAATCTTTAAAAGTTCATAATCATTATATAATTCTCCAAGTATTCTATTTGTTAATTACAATAGATAATTTTATTTTGTGGATATAATTTATTGTACATGTGCAAATGGATTTGATGCGGATTGGATAGTGATAAAAATTATATTTTCACATGTTTTTATTTTTCAGATACAGAGATACAGATACATATTGGATACTAAATAGATACAAATATAAATTGAATATTAAACAAACATGAATACATATTGGATATTAAACGGACAAAATAATATTTTCTTCAATGTTAAACATGTTATCTTATTATAAGATATGACAAAATAGCCAACATAAGTTAAATTTTAATCAATAGATACTTACAAAAATAAATATTTCTCTCTAACATATACGATTCTAAAACAAAAGGATAAAAAATACACATCATCATTTGTATCCGTAATGAATATGCACAAATAGATATCTGAAAATTTAAAATAAAAATATAGATATATATAATTATTATCAGTATTTGTTTCCGAAACCAAAACCGTATTCATATATGTATCTTCATAACTCATATCTACACCTGTATTCGTATCTTATATACAAATTATACTTATAGTTTGCAAAAAAAAAAAATTATACTTATCCAAATATCTGAATCCACAAAAGTTTGAATACATATCCAGATACAGACGGATATTAACCGATCTGTTTGCAATTTTGCACCCCTAATTTATTGTATTTTAATGCTAATATTAATCTTGAAGATAAACTTAATTAGTTTATAATATAATCATGGTCATGTGGGCAAAATCAAAATAATTACATTACTCATTTATGAATTCCATAAATATACAAGACTGTCATGTGTATTGTGAAGCCTCAAATATTTTCTTTATTAATAGTTACTTAATTTAAAATAATGATTGAAAGAAGAATTTATTAAGAACAAATTTGGTCTAACTGCGAAAAAAATTCTCTCAGCTCTAAATAATAGAATTTTTGCGCTTAGAATAGCGCTCCCCTTTAATTAATTACTGGGACTCCTAGGTAGAAACATCCATTGTAATAGTGAGAACCGTCGCCGATCCTTCGAACTTTCTTCAGTAATCAAAGTTATTAATTATTGAATCTCTCAATTGGTTCATCAGGTAGTCTTTTGATCTCTTAGAAAAAGAGTCACGTGCTGCTCTCATCCTGGGCCATGGGCCATTCAATTTCGGCCCAAACTAATCGATGATGAGAAAAGGAATTTTATTGATGATCCAGGGTTCAAATGGATTGGATATTATTCGTTTGTATCCAGATCGGTATCGAAAAATTAGATACAGGTATCCAAGATCCGAATATCCATACAGATACAGATATGGATATATATAGTTTTGAATTTTAATTATTTGAATCCGAAAAGTAGATATATATCATATAGTTCAATATATATATTATGAAAAAAATGTATGTATATATATACGGATATCTAATATCTAATCCGTATCCGTACATATCCATCTAATATCTGATCCGTATTCGTATCTGGAAAATAAAAGCAGATACGGATACGGTTTTACCACTATCCGGTGCATATCTGATCCGTTTGCACCCAAACTTTGATCATGGTTAGTGATTTCAATCTAGTCCGGTGGCTAAATGATCGTTCCAGGGATATGAGGGATTCCGCTGGCTAATCAATCTAGTCCTGTAGGCACCCTTCATATTCAAGAAATTGAAGCAACGGTGATGAACTTGGCTAAAAATAGGGCTTCGGGAACGGATGGCCTATCTAACGAATTTGCTAAGATATGTTGGGAAGAAATTAAGATGGATGTGTTATGGGCCTGTTCCAGCAATTTTATGATTGTAATATTAATCTTAAACCCTTGAATAGAGCAAATATTGTTTGATCCCAAAAAGAGATGATGCGGTTCAGGTCAAGGATTTTGGACAATTAATATTATTGACTTCATTCCCGAGATCATATCTAAACTACTGGCTATTAGGTTATCAAAGATTCTCCCTCAATTGATCTCGTTTAACCAAACCACTTTTTTAAAGGGTCGACAAATATTGGAGAATTTTGTGACGGTTAGAGAAATGTTGCAGAACATTTCACATGCGAAGGAACGAGTAGTCTTTTTGAAAATTGATTGTGCCAAGGCATTTGACTTCTTAATTGGGACTTAATTTTGTGTGTCATGCAAGCTCGAGGCTTCCCGGAGAAATGGATAAGTTGACATGTTGCAAAGGATGATTGAACAAACTAATGGGTGCTTGGTAACACAACTGTCTAGTAGGCTAATGGAACCGATCCTTGCTTTGCAGTATGCAATGACCCTGCAATTATCGCTAAGGCAGATTTAACTACCATGATACCTTTAAAGTTGCTGCTTTGGTTGTTCAGTAAAGTGTCAGCATTGCATGCATATAAAGTATGAAGAAATATACTGTTTTGCCCTTGAATTTGAACAACACTGGTTGCCGTATAGTGTCCTTGGTTTTGGGTTGCACACAAACCTCAGTGCCTATCTTGTATTTCGGCAAGCCGATTAACATTAAGAAACCGAGTCAGCACGACTTCATACCTTTAATTGAGAAGATAAAAAGTAAAATTGATTGATGGCAAGGTAAAATATTATCCAAAAGAGGGAGATTACAACTTATGAAATCTGTTTTGACTAGTGTTAGTGTACCTTTTATTTTATGACATGTTTTGTCTTACCTAAATGGGTACTATAGTATAGTGATCAGTTATGTCAGAACTTCTTCGGGGGTAAATCACAGGGGCAGGGAAGGGTTGTGCATTTCATAAACTGAGAGGTTTTATGATTACCACGATGCTATGGTGGTTTGGGAGTACCTAATAATATGGGATAATGAGAATTAGAAATTTGGCTCTACTGCTGTGTTGGTGGTGGAGGTGGTTCATTGAGCATGATAATTTGTAGTCATCCAATTACAAGACTAATAATTAATTCTAAACAAACAAGCGATTGCACCAAAATCATCGATGGCAAATGATTCTTTCTTTTGGAATCAATTGATTAATATTAAACCCTTATTGCTGATAGTCACTATCAGTTTTTCAAAAAAAAAAATATATATATATATATTAAACCCTTATTCCATTGGTGTGCACATTGGTCGATTGGGTAAATACATTTCGTATGGGTACGATGCATGACAAGGACCTCCTATCAGATCTCTAAAGGATGGAATTAGTAGACCTCATTTTAGAAAAGTCTCTTTGAGGGAAATGCTCATGAGATGGCCCATGATATTATCTATACTGGTGAACTCGGTTCCAGATTTCAATGATCAAGAGGATTTGCTTACATGGTGATGGACACAGGATGGCAGGTACACATCTGCATCAGCCTACAAGATTATGCTATCAGGGGGAAGGTGAAGTGGAGACATGGTTATTTGGTATAGCTTTGCACCATCTAAGGTTTAAATTTTTACCTATCTTTGGTTGCATAACATGCAGGTGTATGCGTGGTCTGCTGTTTGCGTGAAGAGAAGACGGCTTGGGCTCCATGCTTTATGGGGGTAATATCTAATATGAGCCATCTGGAAGCAAAGAAATGAGTTTATTTCCAGAAATAAAATGTTGCGTCCAAGGCTGTTGGCTATGAAAATTATGGAGGAAAATGCGCTGTGGATGAATTGTTCTAGGAAGGTGAGTGGTGCAATAGCTAATTGATGTAGTGGGAGTGGGGTATTGTTTACTCATGTTACGAATTTTTTGTACTAATTACATCTATGTTCAAACTTGACAGCCCCTACCAAGCATTTCAAAAAAGTAAAGAAAAGAAAAGAAATACTGAGATATTAGATGAAATCATTATATTTTTTTTTTAGAGCTGTAATGAATGTATCAGATAAATTTATAGCAAGTATTCTTGCATCCTTAAAAATGCTGATAATCATAACTGAAATGGAAGTCTCTTGGTGCCAACATGCATGCATGGAAGTAGTAAATCTGTTAAATTTGTTATTTAGAGAAGTTGATATTTTTTATTTGGAAGGTTATTGGCTAGAGAAGTTGATAATAAATGTCTTATATTTAGAAGTTAGTGGCTAGATAATTTGATCATAAATGTCTTATATTTGGAAGTTAGTGGCTAGAGAAATTGATCTTTTTTATTTTGATCTTGATAACAATCACCGCAGCTTCATCCCGCAAAAAACCCCGCACATACTGCCAAAAACAATCATGGGGGTACCACTTAATCATTAATACTCCGCAGAAACTGTTAGTATTTAACTTGAAGCATCAAAGTATTTATCTTGAATTTGCAAAGTATTAATCCCTATGCAATGATCTCTATTTATGAAAGTATAAATCAATTCATCAGTTGTCCCCGCACAAAATTTCATTTTTTTTGAATCGTTCCTGCACAACTAGGGACCATGAAATAAACAATCCCCTCATAAATACTTGTCATTTATCCCCGCACAAAATTTCTTTTCTTTTTTTTTTGATTGTCCCCACACAACTGGGGACCATTAAATAAATAATCCCCTCACCCAATGATAAATACTTCTCAGACATAATGAGAAATACTTTATGTTACATGGATAAATATACTTCACAGATATAATTGCAACTTTCAGTTAAACATCAATGATAAATAATTCTCAGACATAATGATAAATACTTTATCTTAAATGAATAAATATTTCGCAGACATAATGATAAATATTTTATGTTATATGGATAAATACTCCGCAGACATAATGATAAATATTTTATGTTACATGGATAAATACTTCTCAGATGTAATTGCAACTTTCAGTAAAATATCAATAATAAATACTTTTCAGACATAATGATAAATATTTTAAGTTGCATAAATAAACACTTTATGTTACATGGATAAATACTTCTCAAAATAATTGTAATTTTCAGTAAAATATATGTATGTCGAAGACAACGATAAATACTTCTCAGAATCAATGATAAATATTTGTCAGAAACAATGATAAATACTTTATTGAACTTTGTTCTTTAACTCGTTAATAAGTAATGTTTAATCAAATCAAAGTATTATTATGTCAGAGATAATGATAAATACTTCTTAGACATTATGATAAATACTTGTCAGAACAATGAGAAATACTTTATTTATGTTGATCTTTGTATTTTGTCATTGGAGATGCAATTTTGTTGGAGACCTTTAACCAAGAGGCACCATGTCATAGATCACATGAACACTCCTTTTTTAATATGTTGGATCTAATACAACAATGTATGTATGAAATTTCGGTCCAAATTAGATTATAACCAAACATTTTGGCTACATGAGCCCAACTTCTATACAAACATTGTATTGGATCTTGAGGAGTATATGTTATGTGGATTACATGATATTGCATGTATACAAAATGCAATATGTATATATGTTGCATGAATTGAAATCTGTTATGGTTTTATATGAATTCATATATAATAATCGGCCTAACGGAAGTTTATTGTATATTTTTCATATAAATAATTTAAACCATATAACCTTATTTTTTTTTTAATAATTGATTGTTATCAATTTTTATCATCTTTAAATTGCATTTTTCAGAAAAAAAAATAATGTATTTCAAAGACAACGATAAATACTTCTCAGACATAATGATAAATACTTTTCAGAACAATGATAAATGCTTTCTTGAACTTTGTTCTTGAACTTTCTAATAAGTAATGTTTAATCAAATCAAAGTATTTATCATGTCAGGTACAATGATAAATACTTCACAGAAATAATGATAAATACTTGTTAGAACAATGATAAATACTTTCTTGAACACCTGAAAATATGAACAATGAATTAAAATAACTATGCATCAAAGTATTAAGACTAGTATGTACAAGTATTAATACTAAAATAAATCCATAAATAATTGATGATTTGTGAAAAAAATACCTGATCAATTGTTCAATTAACTGATCACTATGAAAAACGACAAATTGCCAAGTAATATCATAGATCGCCTGAAAATATGATCAACGACTTGAAATCAAATTCAAAAATAGTATTAATCCTGAATCTAACAAGTATTAATCCTACATGAATCTATCATACATCCACAACTGGTTGAATTCGCTCAAAAAAATCCATCGATTAAGAATTCATCGAATCTAGATAATAAAATTACATAGAAATAGATTTAAACCAGATAAATTGTTATAATTCAAAACACACTCGCCTGAAATATGGAAGATCGTCGGAGAACAACAGAGATCGGATGAATGCTTGTGCACAAACGACGGGATGAATGATTCTCTCACCTATATTGCCTCCAATACACCCTGCACTCGTGTAATTCTGAATGGACGATCGCCTCTATCGCCTATATCGATTGCAGTCTATGCTCGCCTATGCCACCTTTGAATTCAGCTTTCAATCACCTCGGATTACCGTAAAAATCGCCTCATAGCCGAAAATGGAAATTGCGGGACGCATTAATTTTGAATTTTGAAAATGGAAAATGCGGAGATGCAATAAGGGAACAGTAATAATATTTATGCGGGGATGAAGATGCTTTAATTCAAAATTTAGTGTGGGGATTAGAATCTCTTGCGGGGACCACATCAAACAGTTAAGGCAGTTAATCCTATATAGGATTCTGCGGGGAAAAAGGGAGGACAGGGATGAGGGGTTCCTTGTAATTATTATTTTTTATTTCGTGAGAGGGTTTTACGATTTTGGAGAAGTCTTTAATGAATCGTCAAAAAAATGTGAAAAACACCATCAGGACCTACCATGCTAAGTTTGAAATTATTTGTTTGGTAAGTAATGATTAATATATTAACTATTTTTAATGATTAATAAAGATACCTTTTTAAGTAATCGTCAAAAAAAGTTGAATGATGATAAGCATAATTATTATTTTTGTTAAGTAATGATTAGGATATAAATATTGAGTAAAGATTTTGTTCCCCGCAATTCCGTCCCCTAAGTGTACCCCTAACAACTAACTAATTAACTATCCCCTTAACGGTCTAACCCTTCTCTATCTCCAAGTTATTTATAAACAGATCTATTTTCTAACAAACTTACAAAATCAGACTGAAGTCTCTCCTCCGTCTCTTCATGGCCTTCACGGCCTCCGCTTCTTCTCTTTCTCGGCGTGGTGCACCGTCGAGATCCGGCGAGAAGAGCGTAGTGCACCGTCGAGATCCGATGAGGAGAGAGCATGGTGCACCGTCGAGATCCGACGGGGAGAGCGTGGTGCACCGTCAAGATCCGACGGAAAGAGCGTGGTGCACCATTGGAGGGGGTCCATGCTAGCCCAGCGAAGGTTGTCAGAGTGGAACATATGAATACTTCATTAGTTAGATATGAATACTTCATTTGTTAGATATGTATTCATGTTATTAGATATGAATATTTCTTGAAAGAGGTGGAGTGAGAGAGATGAATCTGACAATGAATTTTGAATTGTATAAATTATTTCGAACATGTATGAATACTTCGTAATCGTTAGTATGAATACTTATTGAAAGAGGTGGGGTGAGAGAGATGAATCTAACTTTGAATTTTGAATTGTATAAATTATTTCAAACATGTATGAATACTTCGTAATCGTCAGTATGAATACTTCTTGGAAGAGGTGGGGTGAGAGAGATGAATCTGACTTTGAATTTTGAATACTATAAATAAGTAGGAAAACATGTATGAATACTTCGTAATCTTCAGTATGAATACTTCATTTGTTTAGATATGAATACTTCTTTATTTAGATATGAATAATATATAGATTCGCTGTAGTGGTCCCCAATCTTGGCAAATGTCGTTTTCAGACGGTTGTGGTCCCCAATCCAGGCTGTCACAAGACGTCAGCGGTCCCCCTGGTCGTTACTGGTCCCCTCCAACTTGTGTTTACATATGACGAATGGTTCTGATAATAAGTATGAATACTATAAATTCGTAGGTATGAATACTATACGTTTTGACTATTAATAAAATAACATTAATCTTGCTCTTTGGTGGTAGTTAGCACGTTTTAATTATTTTTTTTGTCTTTCAGTGCGGGGGACAGATAGGGGACTGAACTAGGGGGACTGTTAGTCGATCCCATAAATATTAACGATGAAGATGTTATCAAACCTAAAATTTATATAAATGAGTCAAATAAGTTGTTTCAGTTTCACTATACAAATAAAATAAATATCTATTGATAATAGATAGGAAATGAACTTCAGGATGTCTGTAACGAATGCATATTGAGACCATCATACTAGGCCATTTCCTTCGAGAACTATTTTGTGAATCAAAATTTGTTAATGGTCTATACTAATGCAGTTCACTAAAGTTTTTTGAAAAACAAAGCAATGACATACACGAACAATGAGAAAATTATATATATATACACAAACACTCACAATATTTGATAGAATAAAACGAAATAAAAATCTCACGTTGCATAGCTACCAACCAAATATGTAATCATACAAATTTTCACCCAAACCAACCTAGCTATAACAGAGAAGAACTTACAAACTATAACAGACAAGTACTTGGTAACAAACCCATGATTTGGAACCTTTTATTTTATTTAATGCAACTGCAGCCTTGGCCATGAATTGAAAAAAAACAAACCCACATACGTAAATGCACCCAAACAAGCACAAAACAAACTCACTTACGTAAATCAAAACCTGCTAAAATTTAAGAGCATTGGTAGCCGGAGGGAACACCCTTGCCACAGTAGTTGAGCACAAGGCTAAGGTTTATAGGCAGGTTTAGATTGATGCCCAAAATATTTGCTTTAAGAGCAGTGCACAGGCAGACAGCTGCCTCGAGATCAACCAAGCCCCCGAGCAGGGAGCAGCAAGAGCTTGTTGGCACAGTGCCGAGTTTTATGCCCTTGATCAAGCCTAGTATATCGGCACAAGCACCTAGCTTTAGTGCATCAACTGGGCACTTGTTAGATGATGGTGGTGTCGCCGGTGGCGTTGCCGGTGGTGTAGATGGTGGCGTCAAGGGTGGTGTTGGCGGGCAACTGCTCTTTGGTGGCGGTGCCGGTGGCGTTGTGGGTGGCGTCTTTGGTGGTGTCTTCGGTGGTGTTGTGGGTGGCGTCTTCGGTGGCGTTGCGGGTGGTGTCGGGCAACTGCTCTTTGGTGGCTTTGGTGGGGGTTTTGCTGGCGGTGGCGTGGCACATTTTGCATTGGCAAGGACAAAGAAAATAAGGTTAACTGCAAGGAAGAGTGTGGCTTTGGATGCCATTGTTAAAATATTTAACAAAGAATGTTATTTGGGTTTTATTAGGGTTTGGTATTGGGTGATGATGAAGGTATGATATTTGTGATGCTTTATATAGAAGTGGGAATAAGGAATGACAAGAACTTGCCATGTGAAAAAGGGTTTGGATGAAATCAACAGCTGGCCTAGAGCGTAGGGATTTTTGTCGCCAGGAATAATTGATCTGATTTCATTTTAATCATTTTCTACTGGAACGGTGAATTATTAATTTGTATCTGAGATTTTATTGTTATTGTGTACCCAGGGTGTTTAATATGTTGAGGAGGGTTCAAATGAACCCAAATTTTTGTGCACCCAAATGCACCCTATCATTTTTCTCCGTTTTTAAAGTCCGAATAGTCAATCCGAACCGTTAGATGCGATCTATATATTAAGATGTACTTGAAGACCAAATTTTACATTTTTTGGAATTTTTTTACTATTTATTTAGCCACTTTGAAAATCGCTGATCCAATGGTCCAGAAAATGTAAAATCAGCGATTTTCAAAGTGGCTTAATAAATAGTAAAAAAATTCAAAAAAATATAAAATTTGGTCCCCAAGCACATCTTAATATATAGATCGCATCTAACGGTTCGGATTGACTATTCGGACTTTAAAAACGGAGAAAAAGAATTTGAAAGATAGGATGCATTTGGGTACACAAAAATTTGGATGCATTTGAACCCTCCTCTAATATGTTCATTTATAATTTATATATACTTCATCTATATATTGTACTTTGGTTTGTTTCTTCTAGCTAGTTCGAAAAACCTGCTATATAAGATCACATGTCGGAAGTTTCTAGTATAGAGATTGAAATTAAGGTTTTGCATGTATTACGTTCTGGTCAATTACTAATCAATTTCGTGTGCGTTATTTGAAAATTTACTTGTACAATGTATGAATCATGTGTCATCTTCGTAAAGATGCAGTGATCATCTATTTCAGACTTAATTACACGGTTCAAATTATACGAATCTTACCTGAACCATTTGCTATAACTATTTAATTTATCTATTAAACAGATATTGGGAACATCGCTACTCTAATTGTTACAAAAAAATAAGGATAAAAAAAGGTGATGGATTTTTAAGCCATACATTAAAAACTATATACTCTAATTGTTACCTGAATCATTCCTATGCATATTTTGAGCCGTAGAATCAGACATATTAAATATTTATTATTAAAATTATTTCTTTAAGAAGTTACTATATAGTATTGACCGTGCAAAAATAATTATTTACTCATTTGATAGAACACTCACAACATCTAGTGAAATTTAATTGTTTATTAGTAAATTTTTTGTATAATTTTGTGGCATGTTAAATAAATTTAAAAAACGACTGGCAACATTGTTACTGTACTTGATAAAGAATGAGATAAGTCCATAGGAAATTTTTTTTTTTTTAAAGTTAGCGGCTTTAAATGCCTACTAACAATTCGATTGATAAAAAACATATTTACAACGAGTCAAACGACTCTAATTTCTAAATCTAATCCTTTATTCTCACAAAATATTTTAAATTACTCTAATTGCCCTTAATCACCCTCTAAATTCTTAGATCTACTTTTTAACTAGATTTGCTCTTCAAATTCTACTTATATAAACTCATAATCACTCTAATACCTTAATCTTCATATCGCTTCACGACCGGATCCGCTCTTCCGACCACTGCCGCACTTCGATGACCGGATCTACTCACCGTCATGCGTCAATCAAGATGAGGACTCTACGCTCTGAACTCCGACGATACCGCACTCTCAGCTCCGCTCGATTCCCTCCTCTCTCTCATTCTCTTTTATGCTCAAAAAAATAGAGCCAAGCAAAAGAGAGAGGAGGGGGCATGATCTACAAGTAGTGACAAAGACGAACAAATATGGAGTGTCGTTTTGGGGGGGGGGGCTGTGGTGGGCAGCAGCTGGTGGCTCCCCCCCGTCCACAGGAATTCATATCACCTATAAGGTTAACATAATAGTAGCTTGTAGCTAGCAGTGGTTATGCGCCTTAATTGGTACTTTATTTATAGTAATATAATTTTGTAGTAATAATATTCTCTTTCCTTAGAATGTTTGTAGTACGTGTTGCTGGGATATTCAGCACTTTTCTTCCTTCTACATGTCTTCCTCTCAGGGGAATATCTGCTCATGTCGCGATGGTTTGTAACTTTGTATGGTTTCATGAATCAGGCTAGCCCCCCTTTATGAGCTCCTGGAAAGAAGACGGTCTTAACAGAACAGCAAACCATGTCTCTTTACCCCCAACGCAATGAAAGCATATGCTGTTTACCAAGAAGTGTGAAGGAAGGGGCAGAATGCAATCAATAGAAGCACGCACACCTTACAACTACCGAATATCGTACGTAGTTTCTAGCAGAGGGTCTAAACCAATCTTCTAAAAGGCAAGCGGTGATTAGTTCTTTCAATGTCTCTGTCTTCCAAGTTCCTCTTTCAACTAAAGCTCACAAAAGAAAGCCATTCTCTTTGTCCCAACGTTGACAAATGTTGCACTGATATTAAACCCTAAAACCCTAAACCCTAAACCCTAAACCCTAACTCCATACAGTTAATTATACAACATCATACTATTCTACTGTGGATTCTTGGTAAAATTCGAGTGTAAAACATTACAAAGAATGTTCAAAGTTTAATGCAAAGGCCAGCTGTAATGTTTTTTATTTTATTTTTATTTTTATTTTTTTAGGGTTGTCGGCAATGCCAGCAAGATTTTGGATTAATATATACAGAAGCTGTAATGATTTGGTTATTCTAACAATTGCAAGTACTATTTAGAGTCACGGGATGCAATATTCTGTAAAAGGATTTTATGTGGCAAACAGGGAAAGATGTTTATTAAATTGTTCTTCCCCAGTAAAATGGGAATTCTAAACTTTTGATTTTGGCTAGGTACTATTTCTTCAAAATGTACTTTACATAAAGGCGAAAAGAAAAGATACAGTTTTGAATAAAATAAATGTGAAAGCAATTTTTCTATAATGATAGTTGATTTTGTTTTTTTTTAATATATAAGTAATTTAATAATGTTTTAAATAAAAAAAGGAGCACGGGAAAAATTTAAATATAGAGTAAACATGACTTGCATTAGTTGAAAAAAAATTAAGAAATTTAGCGATGACTTCGTCAGTACAAAGTAAACAAATTCAATTTCATTTTGCATCAAATAACATAAAAGAAACATAGAAGTCCTTACTATATAAAATGCAATAAACCTGTGAAAAGAAATGAATCTTAATTAACATGCACAAAATTGAGAGGATATTTACAGAGGATAAATATGAGCATTGTTAAAAATAATATGTGTATAACATAAGGAGGATAGTGACTGCAGTTGTTCTAATATTCTTAACCATAAGTAGATATGAGAATACTATTTTTATTCTTAACCATGTTATTACATCTCTGTATTTTTTTTTTTTTTTTTTTTGAGGCAGGTACTCGAGCATCTTTTTTTCTGGCAATGCCATAACATAAGTAGTTTTGAAATTTTGAACATAAGTAGATATGCATTATTCAATGATATATTATGTATTGAATGTTCTCACGAAAAATCGTTCCACCTTTAAATGTATTATTAATTTTTTTTAATAAGCGAAGTAGAACCATATTAACCTCAATTGGGCCAATTTATTTAACTAAATTTAGACACCTGAAGTTGTAATTATGTAAACTTTAAATTTTATGTAAATGAATTTGCAAATATTTTCAAAAAAAAAAAAGATGGTGCAATAGACTTGCTTAATTATTGACACAATGGCCAAAAGAAAATTGTAACAATGTTACTGAAAATATTTATATCAGGTTGAATGTCTGTAAAGATCAACACACTTTTTTTTGAGAATTAAAGTAAAGATTAACACACTTTTCTTTTCTTTTTCTCTAAGGAACACAAGACGCAACCACGCATTACATTCACAAATAAATTGTTGGCGTACAACGCCATGCATGCAACAAAAGAATTTTATTAATTGTCGGCAGGAGATGCTTCCATATGAATAGCTGTCTGCAATCACCGAAATTCTCTTCCAAAATATCTGGTAGCTAAAGAATTCTAGCCACGTGTCCTTCGACCTCAACCAGGCAAAAGAGGAAAGCTCAGGATAAGGCCCGCGACAATTTGCTTGGTGGTCCGAAATGTTATTGGGTCCTCATCACGTGATGAGGTTTGTTTACAAGAAATTAAATTGAGTTGCATGGATTTATCTTACGTCTCCGTTATTCTTTCCAGTTTTTTTGAGAAAAAAAACTGTGTTTATAATCTCTCAATTGGTTCATGAGGTCTTTTGATCTTTTGTAAAATGAGATATGTGCTGCTCTCATCCTGTCCATGGGCCATTCAATTTCGGCCCTACTGCTTCATGTCAACTTGGGCCGTAAGGTGTTAATTACAAATATGTATGGCCCAACGATAGATGATGAGAAAAGGAGCTTTTTATGAATTATGAAAATGTATCGGCTTATTATAGACCCTTAGATTATGCTAGTTGATTTCAATCGAGTCCGGTGGCTAATTGATCGTTCCGGGAATATGAGGGATTTTGGGGTGATGAGCTATTACAATGACATGATCTCCGACTTAGAACTTGATGTACCCCTGAAAAATAGGACCTACACGTGGTCTAACAAAAGGCCGTCGTCAAGTTTTTCTAAAATGGATAGAGCATTCATCTCAACCGATTTGTTCATGTGCTTTCCTTGGATTGTGCTAATGGTCCATTAAAGTTGGAGTCAAACTTGGGGTTAAGGGAGGCCGCATGACGCAAGATATTCATTTCAGTTTGAGAAGAAAGCTCTGCACATGCATGGGCAACATAGGGCGTAGCACATGCATATATAAACATGGCACTATAAGTCAGTAACTTCAATAATGCAAGGAGCGGATTTATTGTTCGACCGGTTGGAGGAAACTAGATCACTTTGATATTATCCTAGAGCTAATATTTATTTGTAATTTGTTTATATGATTGACTTTGTCAATTGTTCCTTGAGTTGCATTTACATATTAGTTCATCTAAGTTTGAGGACTTTAGATTGTGAAGCACTGCTTAAACAAAAGTAATGAAATTTAATTATTCCTAATCAAGGTAATTACAAGTAACACTAATTACACCAGAGATAAGTGTGAGATTAAATGTTTGATCAGGTTTCACAGATCAAAGTAGCCAGGTATCAATTTAATTTCACGGATGCATATCATTGTTCATATGCAATTGGATTGACCATACATGAATTAACTGGATTATGTGTTTTGTGTCATTAATGTTTCATGTGGTGTTGTTATCTCATGTGTGAGATTATCAATTTTCTTGGTTAAGAAGTGTGTATCAGTAATTGGTGTTTACTGCTCACCATAACTGGAAGCTATAAGGATATTAATTTTCTCTATATGTATGACTTATCTCTAGAAGTTCGCAAATGTGAAAAAGACTAATATCTCTCATACATGCGCATCGTGTCAAACATTGTGTGAGTAATAATCTCTCTTGGGTTCCTTGATAGAGTGATATTATATATGCGCACCACGATCAAATAATTTGAGCATGGTTATAATAAAACTCACATATCAAGTAAACATAATTGATAAGATAGCAAAGATAACACAATCCTAATTAGCACTTATCATTATAGATATCATGCGATATTGGAACAACACGGGTAGTGTATTATTCATTATCCATATTGGATAACGATACTGTCCGATTACACATCTGTATTTTTTGGATAGTCATGATGCATGGTTAGATGCTAATCTTAACTCATGGGAAAAGTTTCCATTACCAACACAATACATATCTAAACAGTTCACACCTACAAGGTCTCTAGTCGGAATGTCATATAAGATATGATACCACGAGATATGTTATGGTATAAAATATATCGTGTCACATTAATGTATGATTATGTTGGTCATAATATAACATTCATTCATCACTATTAGATTTATGAGGATTGATCAAATCAATTTGGTACATGAGATATACAAAACATGTGCGGGGAATAGGTCTATTGTGGTTGAACATGTTGGTAAGGACCGACTGGAGGTTGTTGCCCACCCAGGGGGGTTGAACTATTGAAGTGGTAGCTTCTCCAGCGGGTTGCGCTGTCGGATGTGCTCTTTCCCGAACATTAAGTGGGGGTCGGGTGCCACCCCTCCCTGAACATTTGGGTTGACCCTCCGAGACGAAAGAGGGTCACTGGTCCTCGGTACTTCCCTTCGCCCTATTGGTTCGTTACTTGTTATCTAGTTTCTTAGAAGAGGTAGCTTAGATAGGCTCCACAGTGGTTGATACGGCTGGCGTCCCGAGGGACTGTGCCGGATGTTCGGATTCGGATCAGGGTACTTGACTCGTCCCTCTCTCGACGAGCTGTCCGAGTTCGGTTTAGGTTGAACCTCTAAATAAAGAAAAATTGTAGAAGTATTCAGACTCTAACCTATTGATACCTTCTATTGTCCAAAGGTCGAGCTCATGTTCAATGGGACTTCATGGCTTAAATAGGCGATCCCCTAACCATCATCCGCGTTGTTAGAACGGTTTGGGGAGTTCACATAAGGAGCGGTGACGCTCGCATAAAATATGATCATCTGGTGCATTCTTACCTATACAAACATGAGAGCGGTGATCAGAAGAACGAGGCTAGGATGGGCTTCTCGGGCAAGGCCCGATCGGGTCCATTATGCTAGTCCGGGACAATTCTCTGCACGGGATATTGGGCCGTAGCAGGCTGAATTGAAGTTTGAGATGTGGGTCTTATTCTTGGTTCCGGGTTGGCCCTTTAACAAAGGTCCAAGACCGGATTATTCTTGAACCAAATCTAGTATTTTGAGGGCCTTGTGTACATGGCCCTATCCCCTAATTAATATTTCTGTGAGTACAAATAAGAATATATTTGTTAACATAACTGATCGTTAAAAAATATGTAGTATCTGTTTCACTATACAAAGAAATATCTATTTAGTACACATGTTTCTTGTTTTGAATAATCCTCTTTGCTTACTCTCCCCATACAAGTATGCGGGAATGGAAAAAGAGCCCAAATATTTTTTCTTTAGAATTTATTATTGTTCTTTTTCTCGTTGGTAAATTTAAATTTTCGGTAAACAAGCAAGCCATGTATTCTAGAAACTTATGGCCGCTTGTTCATTCTTGTACTTTCTTTTAGTTGGAAGAGGTGGTTTATTTTGATTAAGTGGTTCGGGTCAACAAGCAAGAATTGATATTTTTGTTTATGTAGAATATTTGTTGAATTACGGATGTTGAAATGTAAGTATGTTGTTAATGTTGAATATGTTCATAACTGTCATATGTTGATTTATAGATAAGAAATTTTTGAATGTGCATATCAACTTATAGATCTGAATGATTTGTTATATTATGGATGTGTTCATCTCTTGCATGTCCTATAGAGTAAATAATGTAAGTTTAATTTGGTAAATAATTATTTGTTATTTTCATAACATATAAGAAAACAAATACATCTTTATAAATTATTTGTTATCTTTCTCAGGGTTTCGGTGCCGCTCAAACAAATTTTGATACTTCTCTAATTAGATAGGGTTTTGGGTTTTTAAGTTTATTGTATTAATGTGTAAATTATGACATGGAACAAGTATACATGGGCATGCTAACGGGTCCTTCTGACGGTGGAGTACTGTGAAGTCAATGACAAATCTTGATCCATACATGCCATCTGTTTGGATTGACTAGTTCCCTTCAAATGCCGACTGGATGAGGTCATGACGTTGTACAACTCAAACCTATCCCTTTTTATTGGTTTCTTTAGGTTTTCTTTCCTCTTGAGAAACCTTGGGGAGCTTGAATTATTTTTTTTTTAAGCCTGAAGGGTTGGGGTTAAAGTATCTAAGTTCATTATATGTTATGTTGTACGAGTTACTAGAAGAAATGGCAAGTCGACATATCTTCTTCTTTAATCTATTGATAATGTACCAAATGTGTGTGTGGAAATAAATCTGCTATGATTCTAAAGGGATCGCAGGACCCTCTTATTCCAAATCCATCTATTTATCTGTCTAGAGATTTGTGCATAAAAAATAAGTGTTGTTGAGATTTGTGCATTCCAAAAAGTGAAAGGTTAGATTTGAGATCACAGGGTCCTGCGATCCCTTTAGAATCACAGCAGATTTATTTCCATGTGTGTGTATATGTATGTTTTACTAGTTGCATTATGGATATGTAATGTTGACTGTTGAATTAATATTTATTAAATTATGAACTATGTGTAATTTTGTTTGATGCAATATTATTGTCTTTATGGGAAATATTGAATGTTTAAATTTCTTGTGTTATATAGATTTTGTGAAATATTTGTATTTTGTAATATTATTGTATTTTGAAAATGAAGATGTTATCAAACCTAATATTCATATGAGTACAAATAATTATATTATTTTTTACGAGTGCATATTGGGACCATCATACTAGGCCATTTCCTTGAAGAATTATTTTGTATATCAAATCTATTAATAGTCTATACAAATGCAGTTCACTAAAGTTTTTTTAGAAACGGAGCAATGACAAACACGAACTATGAGAAAATTACATATATACTCACAAAAATTGATTAAACAAAATCAAATAAAATTCTCACGATACATAGCTACCAACCAAATTTACAATCTTACAAATTTTCACCCAAACCAAGCTAGAACAAGTAGTGCATGCAGATCACTGCAAATGAAATACAAGCTATAAAAACAAACACTTACTAACAAACGCATGATTCAGAACCTTTTACTTTATTTAATGCAACTGGCAGCCTCTGCCATTATTTAAAAAACAAATATACTCACTTACGTAAATGCACCAAAACAAGCGTACGTTGGTAGCCCGAGGGAAACCGTTAAAATTTAAGAGCATTGGTAGCCGGAGGGAACATCCTTGCCACAGTAGTTGAGCACAAGGCTAAGGTTTATAGGCAGGTTTAGATTGATGCCCAAAATATTTGCTTTAAGAGCAGTGCACAGGCAGACAGCTGCCTCGAGATCTACCAAGCCCCCGAGCAGGGAGCAGCAAGAGTTTTTTGGCCCGCTACCGAGGTTTATGCCCTTGACCAAACCTAGCACATTGGCACAAGCACCTAGCTTTAGTGCATCAACTGGGCACTTGCTAGATGATGAACCACCACTGGATGGTGGTGTCGCAGGTGGTATCACCGGTGACGTTGCAGGTGGTGTTGCGGATGGTGGTGTCGCAGGTGGTGTCACGGGTGGTGTTGCGGGTGGCGTCATCGGTGGTGTCGTGGGTGTCATCACCGGTGGCATCGCTGGTGGCTTCACTGGTGATGGTGCAGGTGTTGGTGGGCAAATGCTTTTTGGTGGCAGTGCAGGTGGCGGTGTCATCGCCGGTGACGTTGCGGGTGGTGTTGCGGATGGTGGTGTTGCGGATGGTGGTGTTGCGGGTGGTGTCACGGGTGGTGTTGCTGGTGGCGTCGTGGGTGTCATCACCGGTGGCATCACTGGTGGCTTCACCGGTGATGGTGCGGGTGTTGTCGGGCAACTGCTCTTTGGTGGCGGTGCGGGTGGCCGTGTGGGTGACAGTGGCATGGCACATGTTGCATTGGCAAGGATAAAGAAAAGAAGGTTAACTGCAAGGAAGTGTGTGGCTTTGGATTCCATTGTTAAAATATTTAACTAAGGAAGAGTGTGGCTTTGGGTGATTAGGGTTTGGTATTGGGTGAGGATGAAGGTATGATATTTGTGCTGCTTTATATAGAATTTGGAATTAGTAATGGAAAGAACTTGCCATGTGAAAAAGGGTTTGGAGCTTTGGATGAAATCAACAGCT
This sequence comes from Carex rostrata, assembly GCF_964058835.1. Taxonomy (NCBI): domain Eukaryota; kingdom Viridiplantae; phylum Streptophyta; class Magnoliopsida; order Poales; family Cyperaceae; genus Carex; species Carex rostrata. The sequence continues at coordinate 1,246,846 of NC_135951.1, forward strand.
GGCAAAGAATGTAGGCATTTTTGTCTCTAGTGTACCCCCAGGAGTGATCTGATTTCATTTTATCATTTCCTAGTGGAACGATGAATTATTAATTTGTATTTGATCGTTCAGGCTGTGAGGTTTTCTATTTCATTTATTTATATATATTTGTACTTTGGTTTGTTGTCCCAATATCGAAAAAAACCTTATATAAGATCATACGTCGGACAGGAGTACAGACCACAGTTCAGTTTTGGATTGATATCTGGTTTCTTGACTGTAATTTAGCTACCAAATTTCCTTTTTTATGTGAAGTATGCTCTAATACTGATGTGTCACTACAAGAAGTTATTAATTCGCAATGGGATATTGAAATTTAGGAGAACTCTTACAGGCATATTGCAAGAAGAATAGATAGAATTACTCCATATTCTTAGTTTTACATCATATAGTCAAAGTATAGAAAGGATTAGCTGGAGGAGGCATTCAACTGGTAAATTTACTGTTAAGTTCCTCTACCAGTTCCTAAACTTTAGAGGAATACAATTACCTCTAACAATGTTATGATGGAAGCTAGCAATACAACTCAAAATTAGGATTTTTTTGTGGTTAACTATGAAAAAGAGAATCCTTACTGAAAGAGGATGGTCTGGGCAAGTTAGATGTCAGTTCTGTGATCAAGATGAGACCATTGATCATCTCTGCTTCAAATGTAAATTAACTAAAAAGATATGGGTTTTGATGGGATCTTGTCAATATTACTATAATGTCGTGAAAAGTTACTGAACAGATATTCTGTAACTGAAACTTTTTGGGTTTCTAAGTAATAGAAACGGGCTGAAGCATTGTAGTACGTATAGGTTATGTGGAAACTAGTATATATACATATTGAAATTAAGGTTTGCATGTATTGCGTTCTGGCCAATTACTTATCAACTTCTACAACGTATGAATCATGTGTCATTTTCGCAAAAATGCAGTGATCATCTATTTTTGACTTAATATTACACGGTTCAAATTATATGAATCTTACAAGAACTATTTGCTATTACTATTTAATTTATCTATGAAAATGGGTATACAGATTTTGGGAACATCACTATACTCTGATTGTAACAAAAAATAAGGAGAAAAAAGGTACTTGAAACCATACATTAAACTATATACTTTTTTTGTTCGTACGTTTTTATGGGTTTTTTCAGCCATAGAATTAGACATCATATTAAATATATTATTATTAAAATTATTTATTTAAGAATTTACTAACTAGTATTGTGCGTTGTAACGGGAACACTATAAGAGAACAAAAAGAAGTTATTTACTTTTTTGATAGAACACTCATAATAGATAGTGAAATTTAACTGTTTATTAAATCTATTTTATAATTTTTTATCATGTTAAATAATTTAAAAATAAATAAATTCTACATTGTGATTGTACTTGACAAAGAGTGAGATAAGTCCACAGGAATTTATATTACCTATAAAGTTAACAAAATAGTAGCAGTGGATATGCTCCTTACTTGGTACTTTATTTCAAGATGTTCTAAATAGAGCGCTATAGTATTTTTGGACTATAAAATTTATGTCGCTATTGGCATTATAGCAGCACAATATGGCAATAGCGTCGTTTTTTAGTTGTTCCGCTATGACGCGATAAACACTATTTAAACCTTTACTTTAAAGTAATATAATTTTGTAGTCAAATATTTGTTTATTCTCTGTTCTTGGAAAGCTTGTATTAATATATATATATATATATATATATATATGAGTAAAGCTAGCGTGTGACATGCTCACCAAGAAAGTTTGGTGAGCATAACTCCAAAAGTATATCGGATCGACGTCAAATGCCAAATCCAAACCGTTGAAATCCATATACTTCATGAGTGATGCATATACATGCAAAATTTTGAAAGTTTCGAGTTTATTTGCTACACGGTCAAGTGGTCAAAGAAATAATAAAAATTGAATATATAAAATAACTTATAATAAAATGTTCATTTCTTTGACCACTTGACCGTGTAGCAAATAAACTCGAAACTTTCAAAATTTTGCATATATATGCATCACTCATGAAGTACATGGATTTCAACGGTTTGGATTTGACATTTGACGTCGATCCGATATACTTTTGGAGTTATGCTCACCAAACTTTCTTGGTGAGCATGTCACACGCTAGCTTTACTCTATATATATATAAGAGGTTGAAAAATACCATAAGAATGTACGAATAAAAATATGATGTCTAATTGTATGGCTGAAAAAAAACATTTGTTTCTAAGTCAAACAAACACATATTTGAGTGCAAATTCTTACATTCTATGAATAAAACATTATAATGAATGTCCTTTGCAAATTTTGATATTAGTCAAATTCTATGTCTAATTCTATGGCTAATTAATTTTATGGGTTTTATTCTTTTTTCATAAAAAGATTTTAATCACTATCGTTGGCGGATCAAAACATATACGTACTTAATATGCAAATTATACATGAAATTATTAAACATCATCAAACTCTTGATTCTTGGAAAATTCAAGCGTAAAACATTATGAAGAATGTCCAAAGCTTTTCGCAAAGGCCAGCTGTAACATTTTTTATTATTTTTTTGTTGTTGTTAGGGGGGGGGGGGGGGGGGGGTTTGGTTTGTCGACAATGTCAGCGAGATTTTGTGAAAAATATATACAGAAACTGTAATGTTTTGGTTCTTCTAACAATTGAGTGAATCATTTCTGATGCAACGACCTGCTACAGCAAGTTGTACACACCACATGCTATTGAAATATCGACTCCAATTATACGCGGGAAAATATCCAATATAGACGGAAAATATCACATTGCAAGTACATCGATGCAATATTAAAAATGTCATTTTCTGCCATTTTATGTATTAAATTAGGGTTACAGGATGCAATATTCTGTGAAAGGATTTTATGTCGCAAACATGGAATGATGTTTATTTATTTGTTCATCCCCTGTAAGATAGGGATTTTAAAATTTTAGATTTTGTGTAGGTACTGTCTTTCTTTAAATGTATTTGACATAAAGGCGAAAAGAAATTAAAGATGCAAAATTTGGACTATAATGATAGTTGATTTTGATTTTGTAATATATAAGTAATCTAATTTAAAAGTTGCACATAAATGTTCCAAAGTAAAGATAAATATGAATAATTGCATTAGTTGATTCAAAATAAGAAATTTAGCGATGCTTTCATTAAGAAATATATATATAAGTTAAAATGAAGAAATATGTTATTTTATTAATTTTGGGTCATTTTGGAGATATAATTAATATATAGGTTTAACTGAATTATTGTATTGTATGGTATTGTGTTGTATTGTATTGTGGTACATATTGTCCTGAACATCATGAATTAGGTTGCCTCTTAGGTTGATGTCCGTTCAAAATTAATCTGAAAGACATTAATTTTGAATAGTCCACAAAAAAATTTGGGTGCATTTCTTCTTATTGTTCCCACGGGTTCATATTGATCATTTCCGTGTCTAAAGGAGGTGGATCTTACACGTACTTGAGGAGCATTGGAAAAATGATGTTGAATTTTTCTTAAATGATAAATATGCTTACATTTCTTGACTACTAAGACGTGGTATTCAAAGAGTGGGTTATGATTGTGCATCGGTCCTATATATGTAAGCCCTAATGGAAATACCAAGACATTAAATAATCTTATTCTTATTTTATATTTTTATGTGCATATATGGATCGGGATAGATTTTTCCTATATATGTGCTTGGAGACCAAATTTTACATTTTTTGAAATTTTTTACTATTTATTAAGCCACCGTTGGATCAGTGATTTTCAAAGTGGCTTAATAAATAGTAAAAAAATTCCAAAAAATGTAAAATTTGGTCTCCAAGCACATATTAATATGGAGAACAAGATGAACGGTTTGGATCGGTCATTTGGACTTTGAATCGGTGATTTATGGTCCAATGCACACCATGGCCTATGCATTGCAATGCACCATAGCCCATCTCTATATATAGATAGATATATATATATATATATATATATATAAGAGGTTGAAAAATCCCATAAGAATGTACGAATAAAAATATGATGTCTAATTCTATGGCTAATTCTATGGCTGAAAAAAAACATTTGTTTCTAAGTCAAACAAACACATATTTGACTGCAAATTCTTACATTTTATAAGTAAAACATTATAATGAATGTCCTTTGCAAATTTTGATATTAGTCAAATTCTATGGCTAATTAATTTTATGGGTTTTATTCTCTTTTCATAGAAAGCTTTTAATCACCATCATTGGCAGATCAAAACATCTACGTACTTAATATGCAAATTATACATGCAATTATTAAACATCATCAAACTCTGGATTCTTGGAAAATTCAAGCGTAAAACATTATGAAGAAAGCTTTTTGCAAAAGGCCAGCTGTAACATTTTTTATTATTTTTGTTGTTGTTGTTTGGGGGGGGGGGGGGGTTTGTCGACAATGTCAGCGAGATTTTGTGAAAAATATATACAGAAACTGTAATGTTTTGGTTCTTCTAACAATTGCAAGTCCATTGAATCCGGATCTCCAGTTGCAATTTCGATTTGAGAATTATGGTGTACAGTTTGTCAATTGAGTGAATCATTTCTGATGCAACGACCTGCTACACCAAGTTGTACACACCACATGCTATTGAAATATCGACTCCAATTATACGCGGGAAAATATCCAATATAGACGGAAAATATCACACTGCAAGTACGGCAATTAGGGTTACAGGATGCAATATTCTGTGAAAGGATTTTATGTCGCAAACATGGAATGATTTATTTATTTGTTCATCCCCTGTAAGTTGGGGATTTTAAAATTTTAGATTTTGTGTAGGTACTGTCTTTTTTAAAATGTATTTGACATAAAGGCGAAAAGAAATTAAAGATGAAAAATTTGGACTATAATGATAGTTTATTTTGATTTTGTAATATATAAGTAATCTAATTTAAAAGTTGCACATAAATGTTCCAAAGTAAAGATAAATATGAATAATTGCATTAGTTGATTAAAAACAAGAAATTTGGCGATGCTTTCATTAAGAATTATATATATATAAGTTAAAATGAAGAAATATGTTATTTTATTAATTTTGGGTCATTTTGGAGATATAATTAATATATAGGTTTAACTGAATTATTGTATTGTATGGTATTGTGTTGTATTGTATTGTGATACATATTGTCCTGAACATCATGAATTAGGTTGCCTCTTAGGTCGATGCTCGTCCAAAATTAATTTGATAGGCATTAATTTTGAATAGTCCACAAAAAAATTTGGGTGCATTTCTTCTTATTGTTCCCACGAGTTCATATTGATCATTTCTATGTCTAAAGGAGGTGGATCTTACACGTACTTGAGGAGCATAGGAAAAATGATGTTGAATTTTTGTTAAATGATAAATATGCTTACATTTCTTCACTACTAAGACGTGGTATTCAAAGAGTGGGTTATAATTGTGCATCGGTCCTATATATGTAAGCCCTAATGGAAATATCAAGAAATTAAATAATCTTATTCTTATTTTATATTTTTATGTGCATATATGGATTGGGATAGATTTTTGCAGCGCAACGTAATAGTATTAATTTTATGAATGGTGTTGATCGTTTTATAAAATTTTCTGAGAAAAATAGAGATAAGAAGGATGTAACATCTATTTGTTATTCTTGTCGAGAATCTTGTAATATTAAATTGTTTGTTGAGTCTGCGGATATTAAAACTCATTTGATTCATTATGGGTTTAAAGAACGGTACACACATTGGATATGGCATAGTGAGGGTACTGGAGAAGTTGGTGATGGTATTGTTGAAACAAGCAGTGTTAATTGATTTAGAAATTGCACCTTGGGAAATTGGTGCTGAAGAAGTTGTTAATGGAGAAATTGGTAGTGATGGTTATGATTTAGACCATAATGATGATGACAACTTTGATGAAATGTATCATGATGTTGAGAAAGAATTTAATGAAAAAAAAACTATGAATAGTTTGAAGGCAAGTAATTGATGGAGTGATAAAAGCTACAGTTAATTATTAGACCTTTTAGGAGACATGTTTCCGGATTAAACGAGCTCCGAAATTAATGTTACAAAGCCAAGAAAACGATGTGTCCATTGAGTCTGAAAGTTACAAAGAATAGATGCATGTACAATTAATGAACTTGCTAGGAAAGTAAAAAGAATAGATACATTATACATGTCCATTGAGTCTGAAAGTACAAAGAATAGATGCTAGGCTTGCTTCTGGTTTCAGGTGTTATGTTGTTATCATACTTTTTTAGATTGCTTTATTTTGATATCAATTGTTTGGTAACTATAGTTTTACTTAGGTACATGGATGTAATTTTTAATTTTTACTTCTGGATACTGGTACGTGCTATGTAATGAACTTGATATGTGTAGTTGTCAATTTCTGATTCTATCATTTATATGATGTATGGATTTCAATGAAATCAGTGAAGTAAAATTAATGGATTATTATTTTCTGATACTCTCATAGATATGGTGTATGGATCTTATATATGTGATGAACTTTGGGAACAAAATTATTGGATTATTGAAAATGAGAACTGTAACAAAATCAGTTCAGCTTATGTTACATAAATACATCAGAGCAAGAGGGATCCCATACATTGTACCTTAATTTGATGTAAGAGTGCTTGAAAGTGTTATTGTGTAACTAAGCAGTTATAATAGTGATATAACTTTAATAGTATAATCGACTTAACACATTATTAATTTTTTGTGTGAACATGGCAACTTCAAAATCTAGTCGGTAAAATTATTTAAGAACGTTGATCCTCGATCATCTAATATTATTAAAAAAATATTGCTAAAATCTATATGAATGGTGCATGTGCAGAAACCAGTACGTATGAATGGGAATCTGTCCATTATTTGCTGAAATCTATATAATTTACCGCGTGAATGATTTTGTCTCCCCACAGGCCACAGCTGTCTAATTTATTTGCTAGGTGTCGACAAATCAGCAGTAGATGGTTCCAAAAATTCGGTAGAATATTGGAACGGACAAGATTCTCTTCCAAAAATTTGGCAGCTAAATAGTTCTAGCCAGGTGTCCTTCGTACCTCAACAAGGCAAAAGAGGAAAACTCAGGATAAGGCCCGCTACAAGTTGGCCCAAGTGGAGTCTTTCAAAAGGTGTACACGGGCCCAAACAAACCATAAGCAGGCCAAGCTCATGCTTAAACTCTAACGGCCCAATTTACAAAAGATTAAACGATATTATCGTGGAATTGTAGAGGTTTGGGCAATTTGAAAAAATGCTTACTCAGTCTTCACGTTGTGATTTGGTTTGTTTACAAGAAATTAAATGGAGTAATATAGATTTTTCTTATGTCTTAATGGTTCTTCCTAGCATAGTAACAAACAAAAAGTCCGGATTCAGTTCAACAGGTTTAAAAATTCGTGATTTGAGTATAATTTGGTACAATAACTAATAAAAAAAAAAATCTCCAAAAAAAAAAATTCAATAAAATTTCCAAATTTTTTTTAAAATTTGTGATTCATGTTTTATACGCGTTTTATTCTCGAATAAACGTTTTATACGTTTTTTTGCGTTTTATTTGGAGTTCGGTTTGAAAATGTCAAAAAAACGAATTAAATGCGAATTAATCGCGTGTCTTGTTAATTACTATGCTTCCTAGTTTATAATCTCTCAATTGGTTTATGAGGTCTTTTCAATCTATCACCATATTTCACTTTCTTCATACTCGCAACTCTAAGTTCTTCTAATTTTTCTCGATCATTTCACTGTTTATTCCATCAACTCTTTTTTTCCTTCTTCGATTTGTCTTTTTATATTGTAGTTCTAATTTTTTCTACATTTTTTCCTTCAATGGACAAACTTCTCGAAGTGACTGAAAAATGTGTCTTCATTACAGTTTTTGTAATCGAGTTGTGTATTTGTTTTGATAATTTTTTTCAATTTCATATGTTAGAGTTTTTTTTGTAGTTAGAGTAAATGCTTAACATACGAGGTGTATCTTAATCCAACTTGGTTTGAATGATTTGCAAGGTTTTATTTGATTTTATTTTACTTCTAGCTAGGATTGATCTAACTGTGTTTATAATCTCTCAATTGGTTTATTAGGAGCTCTTTCGATCTCTTGGATGAGTTATGTGCTGCTCTCATCCTGGGTCACAGGCCATTTAGTTTCGGCCCCTACTGCTTCAAGTCAACTTAGGCCAGTGTTCACTACTAAAATCTGAATTTATTATAGGGGTAGTTCAAGTTAGTTGTATGGTAGTGAATGATCCATATAATTTTTTTTTTCGTAAAACCATTTATATGAGGGTCTCATACAAATTGAATGTTTATCCATGTAAATGCCTTCTATCGGTTCATGTAAAATAAGACTTGGAGAACCACCACCCGCCAAATATGTCAAACAGTATATTTTATTCAATTTCCATATATACAAATACTTATTTTTTGTCCATGTAAATAAGTCTAAATTATTGAGACATTAGTTGCATGGGAATTCCCATGTAAATATTTTAATGTTCATGTTTATATGAATTTATACCAAAGGTTAATGTAAATACTCGATCGCCATGGGCATTTAAATAATCTGGATTGTCGAGACTCTTATTTACATGAGGCTACCCATTCAAATATGTTTGAATTACTGGACACAAAGATATTTATGTATATTTGATCTCTCTTTGAATGGTAAATATAATTATAAATCACAACAATAACAATAATAACAGTACATATAAAAGTTCATTATACTGATAACATTCATTTGCAAATTAAGTTCACATTAAAAATAATATAAAAACATATATTAAAATGAACATAAATATCATATTTTTTGTTTAATATTACAAATATTACAATGAAGTCATATTTAGCTACATGCTAGCAAAATTAATTAAGGAAGTTTGGTTATACCATTAAAGAACTAAATTGAAATAATGACACTTCAATCTTGTTGATGAGAACCAGCCCGAGTTGGACTCCGATTCGGGATCATACTCGTTTTGAAAAGCGTGCAACTGCTGTTAAAAATGGATCATAATTTGAAGATTGAATATCTACATTTTCTAGAAATATTAATAGTTATTTACACTTCCCAGATAGTCATTTATGTTTGTTGCAAATTTCCTCTTTATGGCTTATAAAAGAAGAGCCTTTGTAAGATAACAACTTCTTTTTGTATCAATATATTTTTTGAGAGAGATTTTATTCTTGCTTTTTCTATTTAGCATTCTTTGTTTCTAATTCCATTAAACGTGTTCGTGACCCGTCACTAGCAGAGTCGAGATCTGAGACCGAGATTGCGTCACTTGTATGCATTAAAGAATATGATTTGTACTAAAGATCGACGGTTATACTCTGTCCTTCCTATCACTTGCAGTTGTGGAATTTCCATTTTTCAAGTTTTTTGTGTTTACAAAACGACCACCACTTCCCTAAAGATCGTTGGACTAGGTTTTGACGTGCGGTTCAGATCAATTTAGAAGCAAATCGAGCTGCAAAAAAAAAAGTATTGAAATTCTCCTCTAAATAATAAAACTTAGTGGGCACTAGTACAAAAAACATGACCATACATGGTCCGAAAATCTAATGGCATACGGTACACAGCCGTGTCAACGAGCGTCATGTATGAATAGGAGGTAAGTTTTACACGGTTTGCGAACCGTGTATATACAGGACTAACACGGTTAATAGAAACAGGTCGTGTCAAGTCTAAAAACAAGCGTTGAAAATGGTGATTTCTACATGGTCGATGTAACCGTGTACAATAACAATGGTTATATACACAGTTTTTACAAGGCATCTATGTTTTATTTTCTTAACCATACACAGTTTGTTATTATGAACCGTGCATGTTTTGTGTTTTTCTATGATTTATAATAGGCTAGCACCCATATTTGCTAGCCAAATATACAATATTAAACATCCATAATTCGTTCACAGAATCACTGTGTACAGAATCAATATTCCTTGATAATTGAACATACATAAAACAGTATTCCATATTTTAACATCCAACATACATATACATCCATAATTCAATAGGTTTGCTGACATAAAAATTAAAGGTGACATCCCAATATAAATGCTTGTTCGCTCAAAATAAAGTAAAACCTACAACAATAAATGTAAAAATAAAACCAAAAAACAGAAACTCGATGTGAGGCATGGCAAGAGTAGCAAAGGCGATGAGGCATTGCATGGGACTTTACACCATGCCATGAAACATCTGAAGCTTGTACATAATGCCACCTCCGATTTTGCTTTCGTTTGAGTTGATCAATAATTTTGACAAGCTACTCCATGCTCATATTTCTTCCCTATCATAATTTCCAAAGTATTCAACATTAATAAAGTCATAAATTAATGAAACATGCAAGTAGCACTAGGAGAATATTTACTAGTTATATATTGAAATCAAACATAGACAACACATCACATACATCACAAAATAAAGCTTAATCTCATTATATGCATATCAAACACAAAGTACCCTCAAAGTAGCAACTATCAAAACACAGAAGCACCCTAAATTATAAACAAAACACGTACAATTATACAGAGAAAACTATTGTTCTACAAAAATTATAAACAAGACACATTGTACATTAAATGTTTATCCATTGAAACTGAATATCATTATAACTAGAAGACTTCATCATAAAATCCAAAAGATTGTGTTTTCAAACGAAGAATAGAAGTACGATGCACTTCCTCTGTAGCACAAATCTTACTGATCAATTGTCCTAACGTGTCATCACTTCTCCACCAATTGATCTCAATCTCCGTTGAGGAGTCAATTATTATACCAAAACAACTCTACAAACAATAACCAAATAATAACAAACGATATCTTTATATAACCATGCAAGAATTGAATTAGGTTTTTTTACAGCATACTTGTTAGTTATTATATATGTTCACTTATGATTTATTAACTATAATTATTTGTTTGTTACATAATGATTAATATATAAATATTAACGACGAAGATGTTATCAAACCTGATATTTTACGAGTACAAATAATTATTTTTAAAATAACTGATAGTAAAAAAATATGTAGTTTATGTTTTACTGTACAAATAAATATCTATTGATAACAAATACGAAAGGAACATCTAGATGTCAGTACCGAGTGCATATTGGGACCATCATACTAGGCCATTTCCTTAGATAACTATTTTGTGAATAAAAAATAGTTAATGATCTAGACTAGTGCAGTTCACTAAAGTTTTTTGAAAACCAGAGCAATGACATACACGAACTATGAGAAAATTACATATATGTTCACAAAAATTGATTGAACAAAATCAAATAAGAATCTCACGATACATAGCTACCAACCATGAGAAAATTACAAAAATAATCACAAAAATTGATTGAACAAAATAAAATAAATATCTCACGATATATAGCTACCAACCAAATTTATAATCTTACAAATTTTCACCCAAACCAAGCTAGCACAAGTAGTGCATGCAGATCACTGCAAATGACTTCCAAGCTATAACTGAGAAGCACTTAGTAACTAACCCATGATTGCGAACCTTTTATTTTATTTAATGCAACTGGCAGCCTCTGCCATGATTTAAAAAACAAATAAACTAACGTAAATGCACCCAAACAATCACAAAACATGCGTTGGTAGACGCAGGGAGCCGGCTTAAATTTAAGAGCATTGGTAGCCGGAGGGAACACCCTTGCCACAGTAGTTGAGCACAAGGCTAAGGTTTATAGGCAGGTTTAGATTGATGCCCAAAATATTTGCTTTAAGAGCAGTGCACAGGCAGACAGCTGCCTCGAGATCTACCAAGCCCCCGAGCAGGGAGCAGCAAGAGCTTGTCGGTACGGTACCGAGGTTTATGCCCTTGAGCAAACCCAGCACATCGGCACAAGCACCTAGCTTTAGTGCATCAATTGGGCAATTGCTAGATGATGGTGGTGTCGCCGGTGGCATCGTGGGTGGCGTCACCGGTGGTGTCAAGGGTGGTGTCACTGGTGGTGTCGTGGGTGGTGTCACCGGTGGCGTCAAGGGTGGTGTCACCGGTGGCGTCAAGGGTGGTGTGGATGGTGGCGTCAAGGGTGGTGTCGGCGGGCAACTGCTCGTTGGTGGCGGTGCGGATGGTGGTGCGGGTGGTGGTGCTGCTGGCGGTGGCATGGCACATTTGGCATTGGCAAGGACAAAGAAAAGAAGGTTAACTGCAAGGAAGAGTGTGGCTTTGGATGCCATTGTTAAAATATTTAACCAAGGAAGAGTGTGGCTTTGGGTGATTAAGGTTAGGTATTGGGTGAGGATGAAGGTATGGTATTTGTGCTTCTTTATAGACTATTAGGAATGAGTAATGACAAGAACTTGCCATGTGAAAAAGGGTTTTGGTGAAATCAACATCTGGCGAAGAATGTAGGGATTTTTGTCTCTAGTGTCCCCTGGAGTCATCTAATCAGGTGTTACTATTTGATTTCCTTGTAGTACGTATAGGTTATGTAGAAATTATCATAGAGAATGAAATTAAGGTTTTGCATGTATTGCTTTCTGGCCAATTAGTTATCAACTTCGTGAGTGTGCGCGTTATTTGAAAATTTATATATATACTTCTACGTACAATGTATGAATCATGTATGTCATCTTCGTAAAGATGCAGTGATCATCTAATAAAGACTTAATTAAACGGTTCAAAAGTATACGAATCTTACCTGAACTATTTGGCATAACTATTAAATTTATCTATTTAAACGGAATACAGATTTTGCCGAATTTTTATTAATAACCAAATAAATAATCCAATTTAAAAAAATTCCTCCAGTTTTCAACAAAATTCAAAAAGTAATTCATTGTATAATTCATCAAAAATTCTCTGAATTCGGTTGGATTATCCTACAAAGTTGAAAATCTCCTTTCCGCTGGATAATCTAGCGGTTTTGGAGTTTCCGCTCGATTACCCAGTGGAAATACTGTTATTGCCTTCTGCCTATAAATATGAAATTTTCTCTCTCCTCTCTCACAATCCATTATGCAACTCAAGAGAAGAAGAGAAAATCTCCAACCTTCTGCCCTCTTTAAGTTTTTGTAATATTTATGTTATAAATGCTTGTTATTATTTTGAAATTGTAGTTTGTTTTCCTTGCCAATCAAAACCAAAACTAATTTGTGTTAAATTGTTTGTTGACGGGAAAATCCAGTACAATGATCGATGATGGTATTTTTTACAATACCCATTCTTGATAATCATTTCCAGTAACTGTGAACCGTACTTTTGACTATCTCCAGAATGAGATTTATAAACGTTTATAGAGCACAGTTCATTATGGAGCAAGATGGCCAACGGGACAACCCAATTGGTTCCGCTAACATACCAGCCGTCATGGAAAATTATTTTAAATATTGTGGCATCCATCAAAAAAAGGTTACCTAGGACATGTTGTATCCGTGAACCCATAACACGACTCAAAACCATTTGGGTACTAGTACATGATTATTCGGTGGATGTAATTGATGATGATAGTTTGGAGAGTGTGGATGAGATGCTCTTTGATGAGTCAGCAAGTTCTGATGATGATGATCGACCGACCAGACAATCACAATCGTCACAATCACAGTCATAGAAATGGTTCCGCCGATCACAGTACCCGTTCACTGTCAGGGACAATATGAGACATATCATTGATAGTTTCAATCATATAGCAGCTTTCCAGGTAGCAGATATCGATTTTTGGGCCACAGAGAGAGCTTTGATGATACATTGGCAGTAGGCAAAATATAGGAGTCGAAGCGGCTCTAAGGGCAGCAGTCAATGGGTTTCATCTCATGAACAAGTTCGAGTGTAAGGTGAAATATAGTGAACCTTGATGTTTTGTTGTAGTGTGCAGGGATAGTAAGTGCAAATTCAAGTTAGCGGCGAAGCCTTACGATCTTTTGAGAATTTTAAATTATCAACAAGAAAGCAAGTCTTGATGCATGTAAAGTACCGTCCTCGCGTGCTGATTATTGTTAGCTTACAATAGTGATGGTTGTCTGTGCCATTGATAACACCATGAGAATGTGCGACTATAAACCACATTCGAGATGTCGTCAAAGCAACATACTCAAATGTCACTCCCAAATACAACAAGTTATGGTGAGGTGGTGAGTTTGCTATTGCAAACCTATTTGGGAGTTGGGAGAATTCTTAACTTGTTTATTCTGCTCTTGAAAGCCATAAAGAAAACCAATTCAGGAAGCAAGTATTGTGTAACCTTGACTCCAAGTGATAGCTCATTGGATAGGCATTTCAAGACAGCGTCATGGGCGCATATGGGTATTGCGATGATATCATTTCCCTGTCCAGTGATTAGTATTGATGCTTGTTACATGTCGGGACGGTACTACGGTTGGTTGCTGATGGCATATGCGTACCATGTGGAAAACCAATCGATACCTTTGGCTTTTGGAATTTTGGAGAAAAAAGTGCAGAAAGCTAGAGTTTTTTTATGAGATGCTTGTGATTTGATTTCATTGAAAATGAAAGATTCTTTTGTGTCATTTCGAATAGGCACCTGGAAATTAAATTAGTTTTCCATGATCCACACATCTCGAATAGGATAAATCTACCGATCAATGTTTGAATCGATTTTGTTCACAACAATTAATAATAAAAATTGGCAGCTTTGGGAACATCACTATACTCTGATTTTAACAAAAAAATAAGGAGAAAAAAAAATGATTGAAACCACACATTAAACTATGGAATTTTTCTTGTTCGTAAATTCCTATGCAATTTTATGCCATAGATATGGACATCATATTAAATATATATTATTAAAATTATTATTTTAGGAAGTTACTTACTGGTATCATATTCATGTGCTCGCAACGAGAATATATTATAAGAGAAAAAAAAATATTTACTCTTTTGATAGGATATTGATATAAATAGATGCTAAAATTTAACTGTTTAGTAAATCTTTTGTATAATTTTGTAGCAAGTTAACCAAATTAATTTTTTTTGTTACGTTGTGATTGTGTTTGACAAAGAATGATATATGTTGACAGGAATTTATATTACCTGTAAGGTTAACAAAATAATAGCAGTGCATATGCGCTTTAGTTCGTACTTTCTTTAAAGTACTATAATTTTGTATTCAAATATTTTTTTTATTCTCTTTTAGTAGAATGTTTGTAGTAGTATATATATATTATATTAATTCAGTTTAATTCTAACTATATTGTGAGTAATAACTATAGCGAGTACTTGTATAAATGAATTTAGACTTTCATATATTCAAAAAAAATATTCAAAAAATCAAAAGGAGGCAGACTATTTGATTGAAATATAATGTTGATATTTAATCTCAAAGTTTATCTTTTAATTATAATTCTTGATAGAACAAAACATGTAGGTACTTAATATAAGAATGAAAATTATGCATGCAATTAATTACACATCAGCTGTATTGTTTTTTTTTTTTTTCAGGGTTGTCGGCAATTAATGTCGGCAAGATTTTGTATTAATAAGAAAACTATATATACAGAAGCTGTACGTAATGTTTTGGTTCTGCTAACAATTGCAAGTCAATTGAATCCGGATCTCCTGTTGCAATTTCGATTTGAGAATTGCTGTGTACAGTTGTGAATTGAGTGAAATCATTTCTGATGCAACGACCCGCTACAGGAAGTTGAACACACCACACGCTATACGGAAATATCGACTCCAATTATACGCTGGAAAATATCCAATATAGACAGAAAATATCCTATTAGTAAGCACTACAAGTACAGTAGTTGTATAAGGTCACGGAATGCAATATTCTGCATGTGAAAGGATTTTATGTGGCAAACAAGGAAAAATGTTTATTAATTTGTTTTTCTCCTTTAAAATTGGCATTCTAAAATTTAAAAAATTTCATGCGTAGGTACTATTCCTTCGAATGTGTACTTTACATAAAGGAGAAAAGAAAAGATGAAAATTTTGGAATGAAATATAAGTCAAAATAATCTTTGTATGTGTGGACATTTTAATTATAATGATAGTTGGTCTTGGTTTTTTAATATATAAGTAATTTAATATTGTTATTAATAAAAAAGGAGTATGGGGTAAAAATTAATATAAATATAGTGTAATTGAAAAGTTGGCTAGCAAATATTTCAATGTAAGAATAAATATAACTTGCATTAGTTGATAAAAAAAAAATTAGCGATGACTTCATCAGTACAAAGTAAACAAATTCAATTTTGTTTTATATCAAATAACATAAAAAAACAACATACGAGTCTTTAGTATTTCAAACCAAAAAGAAGACAGAAGTTTTATGAACCTTGACATATATATATATATATAATGTAATGCATTTTTCAGTTGAACCTGTGAAAAGAATGTATCTTAATGAGCATCCACAAAATTAAGAGTATATTTATAGAGGATAAATATGAGCTTTGTCAAAAATAATATAAGTATAACATAAGAAGAATAGTGACCACAGTTGATTTTAATAGATCCAACAATATCATTAACATTCTTAGCCATGTTATTACATATCTGTTTTTCTTTTTTCTTTTTTTGAGTTAGGTGCTCGAGTTTTATTCTTTTTTAGGCAATAATATTCACTTATGTATATTTTAATGAATTTCTTCTTATGTAGTTTTGAAATTTTGAACATAAATCAATATGCATTATTCAATAAATATACTACAAAAATCTGCCACTATATTCAAGGGTAAAAGTGGGATGGTATCTTCTTGAATACTCTTGTCAGTAATATCGATATGGTCAAAAATAGCACTTTCTATTGGTGTACTTTTGGAAATAGTAAATTTTTACCCTCATCGATAGTGGTCTATTTTTGTAGCATGGTATATTATGTACCGAATGTTCTCACAAAAAATAGTTCCACCTTCAAATTAAAGTATTATAATTTATAAGTATGTAAAATTGGAATTATATGTAAACGAACTACAATTTTTTTTAAAATGGTGCATACAATATATCACTTAATTATTGTCACAATGGCCAAAATAAAATTGTAACAGAGCCCCACTGAAAAAATATTTATATCTAGTAGAATGTCTACAAAGATTAACACACTTTTCTCTTCTTTCTTCTGAGGAACACAAAACGCAAGCACACATTACATTCACAAATAAATTGTTGGGCACAACACCATTCATGCCACAGAAGAACACAAAACTTCATTGTTTGCATGATTTTGAGGTTTCGCCAGCTTTGTAGTTGCGTATTCTTACAAATGATAACCTGGAAGATCTTGTGATGGACTCTGAGATTCAAATCGTTTGTTCTGGAGTTGTGGTGTAATTAATTTTTTATTTTTATTTTTAAAGCCTAAATGGTGGATTCAATCCGTTAGATGTGATGTTTATATTAAAATGTGCTTGGAGACTAAATTTTTTATTTTACCAAATTTTGTTTTTACTATTTGTTAATTCAGTTTTAAAATCATTGTAAAACTAACTTAATTAATAGTAAAAACAAAATCAGAAAATGTAAAATTTGATATACAAGCACATTCTAAATGTTGAACGGTTAATTAGGATCACATGTTTAAACTTTAAAAATATAAAATTCAAAGTGTTTGCTCCACAACTCCGTAACAAATATTTTGATATTAACCAATTTTAACACACACACTAGAAGACAGCCTCGATTTGTTTACAAGGAGTGGTTTACATATTATCGTAGTAATTTTTACATAAAACAACAAAACACGCGCGCAAGTTATGGTTTACAAATATGGAAAATAAGTGCACAGCTATTATTAGAGATGGTTCCAAAATTCCGCAGAAGAGACGAGGTAACGAAATTATTGGAAGGAGATTATCTTCCAAAAATCTAGCAGCTAAATATTTCTAGCCAGGTGTCCTTCGTATCTCAACCAGGCAAAAGAGGACAACTCCGGATAAGGCAAAAGAGGTAACACCATTCCAAATTTGAACCAACCTAACATCACTATTCACCTCTCATGCTTTTGCTTCTTACTCTCTACAAATCTGAAAACTTACGATTTCACCACTTAAAATTACGAATTCACCAGATGCATGGGTGTATGTTTCACTTGTACATGTGAATCAAAATGTAAAGGATAAAGTTGTTGGGGGCAGGGGCGGATCCATGTGGAACCAGAGGGGGGCAGGCGCTCCCCCTGAATTTTGAATTTTAGTGGTGATTTGTTGATTTCGATCGACTCTGTTCCCTCTCTGAAAAAATTTTTGCCCCTCTCTGGATGTTTAATTTCTAATTCGGGTTAAATATTGGGTTAAAATCAAAATAATTTTCTTAAATTATAATTGGTAATTAGAATTATAAGTTAGACGATCAGAAATTACAATTCAGATTATTAGAAAATATAAGTGAAAGTATTATTTTTTATCAAGTATCCAATTAGTTAATGGATTTAAACCCAATTAGCTATTTAAACCCGATTCGATAATTTTTTGACCCCCTTGACGAGAATCCTAGATCCGCCCCTGGTTGTGCGTGAGGCTGTTTGCATCTTTTTGAAAATAAACTATTTTACAAAGTTACGAATTTCCATTTTTTTTTAAATGGTGCATGCAATATAGATCACTTAATTATTGACACAATGGCCAAAAGAAAATTGTAACAGAGCCCCAGTCAAAAAATATTTATATCTGGTAGAATGTCTATAAAGATTAACACACTTTTCTCTTCTTTTTTCTAAGGAAAGCAATCACACATTACATTCACAAATAAATTGTTGGGTACAACATGCATGCCACTAAAGAATCGATGTAGGAGACGAACTTCATTATTTGCATGATTTTGAGGTTTCTCCAGCTTCGTAGTTTCGTATTCGTACAAATGATAACATGAAGATCTTCTGATGAACTCTGAGTTTCAAACCGTTTTTTCTGAAGCTGTGCTATAATCAATTTGTTTTTCGATTTTTAAAGTATAAATAATCGATTCAAACCGTTAGATGTGATTTCAATATTAAAATGTGTCTGGAGACTAAATTTTATATTTTTCTGATTTTTTTTTACTATTTATTAATCTAGTTTTAAAATCGCCGATTTTAATAAATAATGAATTTCTTTTATCATTAAAAACAACAATTCGAGTAATTTACATATAAAACAACAAAACACAGAAGTTATGATTTACATATGGAAAAAAATGCATAGCAATTATTAGGAATCCGCATCACCCCAGATACCTGAGGTGCAAGTGGTGAATCTGAACCATTCATTTCAGTTGGCACCAAGCAAACCCCTATAACCTCATCAGTTACCGGGTTGAGTTTAGCCTGAATAAAATTAATCTGAACCGTCCATTGTACCTGGGGATACGGACTCGATTATTAGAGATGGTTCCAAAAAAACCGCAGAAGAGACAAAGTAACCGCGGCATTATTGGAAGAAGATTCTCTTCAAAAAATCTGCCAGCTAAAGATTTCTAGCCACGTGTCCTTCGTACCTTAACCAGGCAAAAGAGGAAAACTCATGATAAGGCAAAAAAGGAAAACACCATTTATCCCAATTAGGACCAACCTAACATCACTATTCACCTCTCGTGCTTTTGCTTCCTACCCTCTACAAATCTGAAATATTACGATTTCACCACTTAAAATTACGAATTCACCATATGGTCTCGTCTCATCAAAATGTAAAGGATAAATTTTAATGTCACTTTTTTTGTACATCCCATATTAGTATATTACCAAAAGTCGTTGCACTAACCAATAAGAATTTGTCGAAAGGTAAGATACATTTATATCCAATCACAGCTGGAATTTCGGTAATTAACAATAAGAATTAAAGAAAATGTATAATCGGCTTATAGCCTGCTATTTCCTGAGAGGTTCTTCTAAAGTAACAACACGGTACAGTCAAGCATCTCCTGTTTGTGTGTCTCCTGTGCGTACCCTCCAGTTACTTCCCCAATGGAGAGATAGGCCCAGTAGCGTTGGTGGTCCCGGATTTTGTAACTGACTCCCTCCACGACAGGTCAATGGATGAGTCTGCCATTGTGGGGCCCTCCCTTCAGTGATTCTCCTGTTTCTCCTATTCTTTTAATTAACGATGGCCCAGTTACATATAGAACTTGGGCCTCATTACTTATAGGCCCAACTATCCGGAGTACTTTTGTTCCCATTCGCCTTTTTCGGCAATTAGAATTCCTGAATACTTTTGTTCTGAAATTGTGTATTAGATAGTTCAGAGGATATCTCCAAAGACACAATTTTAATGAAACTAAAAAAAAGCATGACAACATGTTAAATTATTGATTTTTGAGTAATTAATGAAGGAGATAGGGTAGTTTTAATATTCATTAGAAAAATTAAACGTTTTGATATTAGCCAATTGCCTCCCCCCCTTCTTTTCTCTATATACATTCCATTATTAACCAAATTGGGTATCCCGCCAACAGCTGCGATTGATTGATTAAAATTCAGATTTAATATGAGCCCTCCACTCAAATAATCTTTATTCTTTTGATTAAATATATTTGTTTTTGATGTAAAAGTCTAAATATAGTTAAAAACATACTCATTACACATAGGACCACACAATATGTTACAATTTTAATTGAATAGGCTGCCTTCTTCCTTCTAGCGACTTTTTTAACCTGTGCCTATTTCTCCGACGCATGGCGGGGGCCAGTACCTGAAACAAAAATTAAAATTGCATGCGCTTGTATTTTAATCAGAGTTCGGATCTTCCATTGAAAGTTGTTCATATTGATTTCGTTTTCCCTGTACCCTTAGATTTGCATATTTGATCACTTTAGGAGTAAACTGAAATAATCTGATTCCAGGAAATGGAAATTCATGGAAAATAATTGCATTAATTAGTTACCTTTACTAGACTGAAATAAATAAATGATCATCTATTTTATTTTACCTTGATAGTTTTATGTCTAAATTTTTAATTTATTAGAGTAAATTAGTATGAGCATCTTTAAAATTTATTTTTATATTACAAATTTGATATCTAAATTTTAATTTAGCATAAAATGATCATCTATTTTATATACTGGCCATCAACATAACACTTAATTATTTTAAACATTCTTACGCCAAATACTCACTAGAAAACTTCAAAACTTAGATACTGTAAATTTGAGTACAATAGGTACAAAATATTACATATGTGAGTTGTCTTTCTACTAAACTGTGAATATAGTTATTTTAATTATTACATATTGTTTAATTTTTCTATTTTGCATTTTCTCTACCATATCACAAAAAAGTATCACATGATACTCAAATAGTGGTTTCAGCCATAATAGGAAATATCGGTATTGGGATCGGGATCGGTCCCGGCCAATACCGATCCGGTATCGGAGAATCAGCCAGTATGGCCGATTCAGATCTGAAAATCGGACTTTTTGGCCAAAAACTTGTTTTACACTAAAAAAAAAGGAAAAAATTGATAAAAAATTAATTTTTCAATAATTTATGTTAGATAAATGATTACAATAAAATAATCCAATAATACAACATAATACAAGTATTAAAACTATAATACACTCTTTTACTACCAGAAACTATATCGTGCTGGCTGGATTACTTAATCGTCATTTATATTATGATAAAAATGGAGATATTGTTGTCCGGAACAAAAACAAAGAAGATATTGTGGACCCAAATGAAAGATTGTTAACATCTTTAATCACGGGTTCATATTTCTCTATTTCAGTATAGTTGATACATGATACTCTATTTAATCAATGAATGTGATGAGTTTTCAGCATATGCATAGTTTATACTCTATTTAATCAATCACGTGTTTATGTTTTCAGATGAATAATGACTAGAATTGGACCAGAATGGCAAAAATTGGACGAAAACACAAAATCTGCGAATATCGGCAAAGTATCGGATCGGTCTCGGACGATACCGATACGTATTGGCTGATCCGAATCGGTATGGCCGATAATTCCTACTATAGTTTCAGCCTCTCAAACGTTCTAAAACTAGCAATTAAAAGTTGACTAGTAGACAAACCAAGCCGAAAAAAAGTATCACATGATACTGAGATAGTGGTTGGTTTATCATCTGGGTTGCTTTTAAAAGAGAAAACTGGTGCAAACGTGTTGTATATATACTTTGAATGGTAGGTTGCTACAATATTTTGTTGTAAACATGTACGTGAAGTTAAAGAATCATCACATAAATTATTATCAGATATCACAGTTCATGATAAATAAAAATACATAATCATATAAATTCTCTATTAACATGTTCCTTAATTTTTGAAGAATTATTATTTTTATTGGTATGTTTTTTTATGAAAATATGTCATTTTGTATGAGTAATTATTTCTCCTACAATATGTTTCTGTTGCAACGCACAGGCACGATACAAGTACCACATTATGTATGTTCCTTAATTTTTTTCCTATTGTTATGTCCTAATATCCTTTAAGAGAATTATTTTTTTTTCGAGGAAAGAACTTAGGTCATGCCCCCATTTCATTCCAATAAAAATTTGTTACAAGAATATTTTACTGGAATGGTAAAAGATACAATTTGATGTTCAATAGCAGTATATACCCTATCCTAGAAAATTAAAATAAAACAAACTAAGTCCTTCTCTGAAGTAAGAAATGGAAAACTAAAGTGACAAATTAACTAAAAGATCAAGAACAGACTAAGAAAACAAACTAATTTTCTTTAAAAAACTACTGGGTTCAGACTTCAAGGTCAGACTCTGGCCATCCGCATCCGTTCATCTGCACTGCACTGGATTTGTCCAGTACAACCACCTTGCCTATCTCACGGTTCAAGTAGTACTTCTTCATCCAGGAACTTTTCTTCTTTTCAGTAGAGGGTGACTTCGCTGTTCTTCCTCTGTGTGGTGGGCCCATGAATCTTCTTCCGACGGTCTTTTTCACCTCCTTAAACATGTCAGATATAGCGCCCTTCATGGAGGCCAGGTTATTTTTCTTTATCTTTGAACCCGATTCCACTTGCACCTCACCAGTTGTTAGAGTTGTCTTGGAGGTGTTGTCCTGGGAGACATGCACGGAGATAGATGCCCGGTTAGAGCTAGGGTTAGAGGACCCAAGATTGAGTTTGGTTAAATTAGGAATGACAGGTATTTGTGAAGGGTTGGGCTGGTGATAAACTGTCTTAGAGAAGCGGGTGCGTCTCAGCCAAGAGTTCGAGTCGTGTTTGTATAGGTCCTCCATTGATCAAGTTCTCTATCACAGTTCAAATGCTTTCAAAAAAAAAAAAAAAAGTTGAAAAAAAGATTCAAATTCAAATTCAAATTAAAAGGAAATGGGAAAAACATGTTGAAAAAAAAATTCAAATTCAAATTAAACAGCGCCCTACCCCCTTGAAATCTATAAAAATTAAGAAAACAAGAATCTATGAGTTCCTTGGTTTTCGCTAAACATACAAAATTTTCTGAGGGAGCTACAAAAATTCTACTTCAATGTCTGTCAAAAATAATCCTTTTCCACCGCAGATTTGACAAAGAACATTATTTATTAGATGCCTGATATAAAGTATCTGAAATTTTGAAAAAAATGATGCAGAAGGATGAAGACGAAGCAAACCTGAGAACCAAGAAAAGGGATTAAGACTGTCGTAGTATGGTGAAGAGAAAAGAGAGAAACGTAGCTAGTTCTTCTCTTGTGTTCTATTTATAACAGCTCAAGGGACGGACTTATTCTCTGACTTTCCATTTTTATCGCTTTGTTTATGCTCCCAATCCTGAAATAGAGATTTCTTAGCAACCAAGTTTGTTTGAAGTTCAATTTATTTTCCTAATTTCTAACATAATTTTACATGTCTACCCCCTTGTTTTGTTAATAATAAAATTTGTACCCTACGTTATAAATAAATAGACTTTCCTAATTTATAATTAACATTCAACATAATTTTTGTGTCTACCCTCGTAAAAGAAATAGACTTCCCAATTTATTTATTTTTATAAATACATAAATAGACTTTCCTAAAAGAATTAACAATCAACATAGAAGTAGTTCTATTTATTTATTTCTATAAATAAATAGACTTTCCTAAAAGAAATTACATTCCAAAATTAGTAAATACGGAGCACTTACATGAGAAAGGGAAGGTGGTAAAACATTAACATTAAACTAAATACAAATATCTCTCCACCCCTAAAAATAGAAAATAGTTAATTATGACAGAAAATATTGAAAACAATTAATTGTTCTTTAGATTTAAACACAACGAATTCAGTAATTATAGTCCACTTATATATTACAATGCAGTGCAAGTATACACAATCAAATTACTTAAAGCCAGTTAGGGTTAATTCTAAATCATACTAAAATATTATACGCGAAGTTGATAAAAAACAGAAGCAGATTTATTCAACTGTCGGATCAACTTAAGATTTGTGTTATCATAAGTTCGCAGATGGGTCGAAGATACGATAGATAGAAATTTGAATAAGTTTCTCAGTTAGACTATTCATTTTCTCCATTTACAACTCCTTTCTCCATACCCAACATTCTTTAATCTCTCCCCCTACAGTTCTTCCCATCTCGAGCCCCCTGTATGTCTGAGCAGAAGTTGTCGCTGTTGACAACTAATTCCCTGAAATTTGTCGGTCTCTCTCCCACTCTAGAGCAACAACCACCCCCCCTCCCCCCTGCAATCGGCTTGCCACTCCACATAGGTAACATAATATTACCTGATTTTTATTTTAATAAATATTATTTTTCAAATTATACAAAATTGGAAATTTTTTAAAAATAGAATTAGTTACCCATTAATACAAAATTTGAATTTATGATCAGTATGTAGCTATATATTATAAATGTCCTATCAGAAAATATCAATGATATTAAAAATATAGTTAATCAAATTATATTAGAACGCAATTATTATAAAATAAGTGATATAAACATACCCTCCGGCCCTCTCATATACTTCTCCAAATATAAATATTTTTTTTCAATTAAATATAATATTTAAAATTTACATCATTTTACAGGCCCTGAAATTGAATTCAAAAGCCCGTATTTATTTATTGTAATTTAAATCATGGTGATTACTTCTAATGATGCTGTTAATTTCTTAAGAGTTTGAACTCAATTTTCTAAAGTCGGAAGAAGTTTTACATATTTTGTAAACCGTCAGATGGGTAACTGTTTCATTCTTCTCTGAGTGTATCAGATCCTTCTTGTGCCGAGGGTTGAGGTCTTTCTTTATCTATAGAGAATTACGAATTGATTGTTGAATTTTCTTTTATTTTCTGTTCGATTTTCTTGATTGAAATTAAGGCTTGGAATGCACAAATTTTCCAATTGTCTAAGTTCATGATTGCCCAATTTTTTTGTTAAAAGTTCATGCTGGAATTCGCTACAAGATTCCCTTCTTAAAATCTAAGAATTCTACGTGATTTCGATCCGGGCGGCACCCTGGTGGCCTGTGGAGAAACTTCCTACGGTCCGCATAGATTCTGCACTATTATTTGTATTTATAAAATTAGGGTTTTGGAAAATTTTGTTTAATTTCCAATGAATTTTCTAAAACAAAATGTACAATTTTGAAATTAAAATCATAAATCTGAAATTAGGGGTGTCAATGACACCCTTTTACTCATTTATCCGACTTGTATCATATCCGAAAACATGGGTAAGGGCAAGATTTTTTTTTCCGTTAGCTATTCGGGTATGGTAAGGGTAATGATTTGTTTTCGTTATCTTACCCGTTTTTGTATAAGATAGTTTTTAAAAATAAAATTATATATATAGATATATATTTGTATGAAGATGATACATGACACAATAAAATTTTATATTTTATTAAATTTTCATTATTTTCATTATTTTTTTCCTTATTTTGAAAAATATTTTATCGAAAGCACAAATCAAAATGTTAATGACACGTTTTTATCCGTTTACCCGATCTGTACCGTATTCGAAAAAACGGATAAGGGTAAAGATTTTTTTCTGTTATCATAACAAGTACCCCTATTTGAAATATAGAGGTAAAAATATCTCCACCCAACCCGTAACGTACCCGTTTGACACCCCTATGTGAAAGGTTCTTTCAGGTGTTTCCAATATCTCTAGATCACGGTCAAATTCAACGTAATAAATGCATTATACATATACATAAAATTCAAAACCCTAATTTCCAGCGAGCCACACAAGTTTTAACACAATAAATTGGCTGATAATAGTCAACTTATATATTACAGTGCAGTGCAAGTATACAAAATCAAACTTAAACTTAGATAGAGTTAATTCTAAATCATAAAATGAAACAAAATAAAATATTTGGTAAGAAGTTTATATAAAAATACAATTTAAGTGCGAACATTACTGACAACAATTTATGGGAAGTTTCATTTGTATATACAAGATGTAAAACCACATGCATACCACAAATTTTATTGCCAACAATTAAAAATGTCTTGTTAAAATCTTTCAGTAGGTAATTCTGTTAATTTAATCTAGTTCAGTATAACTAGTCGATCTCTTAAAAATATATATGCTTAAAAAATAGAAAATAGTCCACTTATATATTACATTGGAAGTATACAAAATCAAACATAAAGCCAGTTAGAGTTAATTCTAAATCATAAAAATTACACAAAATAAAATATTATGCGCCAAGTTGATACAATTTTAAAGCCAATTAGAGTAAGGCTAGAGTATGCTAGGTGAGCAATTCTATTTGGTGAGCAGATTCTTTCAACTGTCGGATCCGCTAATTATGATTTGTGTTATCGTAAGTTTCCAGATGCGCCGAAGATATCATCGATAGATATTCGAATAAGTTTCTCAGTTAGACTCCATATTCTCCGTTTACAACATCCTCCTTTCTCTATACCCAGCATTCTCTAATCTGTACCATACAATTCTCCCTCTCTCGAAGCAGAAGTTGCCACATCACCCCTTGTCAACTATTTGTTGGAGGTGGTTAGTTAATTAGAGTGTCCTTGTTAACAATAAATAAAATAATAAAAGGATAATTTCTATTAAGAGCAATTAAGTTTGTGTACTCGGTCTAAGCTTAGAATTTTCTATGTAAAATTAGTTTATAATAAAAACAAGACATTACTTCTTTCAAATAATTATGCAACATGTTTTACAAAATTCCATTTCTGTCGAAATAAGGAAGTTCGCATATGGAAACTCGCGGTACCGTCTCTTCAATCTCACGTTTTACAATATACCACATTATGTATGTCCCAATATCTTTAAAGAGAGTTATAACATACCACGTGCCCCATTAACAATTAAAAAAATGAAGCCTATATCCAATTAAAAAAAGACACTAGAAAATGCCACATCTAAAAAACTTAAATTGCCCACACAAAAGTCAACTCTATTTGTATCTTTTTTTCAAAGAATGGAGTCAATAGTTTAAAATTTCACAAAACATATGAGGGTCAATTTATTATACCCATTCTACACTACTACCTCCACCTCTCCTTACACAAACTCTCTAGTGAATTAACAAAGGAATACTTTATCAAATCATTTGAAAGTTCCAAGTAACATAACAAAATACATGTAAATACGATTGTTGTTGGGGCTTATTGATGACTTACTCGAGAGTCAACATGATATCGCCGACGTAAATTGTTCTAATGGTTTTTACTTCTTTATTCGCATCTTTGTCAGAGCTCTCACTTCCCTAATTTTGATTAAAAACATGATTATAAATCATCAAAATAAATATCGACAAGGAGAATTGAGTACAATCTTCTCAATTACTGGAATAATGGATGCCAATGGCTTGCTTCAAACTTACCACATGACTAGAGTCAGCATGAGCACGAGGTCGTTGAGCTTGAATAAATTGTTGACTCAAAACAGTATTGGGTTGATGGCGAACATGACCCCGTGGGAAGAATTCCGGCGCGGCAGCGGAGAGGCGCCGACCCGACGGGGGAACTAACTCTGGTGCAGTGACAGAGAGGTGACGACGCGAAGGTGGAACAAACTCCTCCGCCCAAGGATTTAGCTTAAACTCATTCTTCATCGTCGTCATATCTGGCAACTGGCTTATTCTGTGACTTAGAGAGAAGATAGAAATCTAGTTCAACATTGTGTGATATTTATAATAGCTCGTGAAACAGACTTATTCTGTGACTTTCCATATTTATCTCTCTGTTTATAGTCCCCCTATTCTAAATCTAGATTTCTTAGCGATCAAGTTTGTTTGAATATGAATTTAGTTTCCTAATTTAGAGTAATAGTATTTTAATTTCTTCACAAACACATAAATAGTATTTGTATGCAAATTTCAGCGTACTGCTTATAGCTAGTGCCTGCTTCCTAGCACCCATTAATACTAAATTGGAAACTATAATTATATATATATTAAAAAAAAAAGGAAACTATAATTATATAAAATTAGTTATCTATTTTTTATTTTAATAAATATCATTGAAAGCACAGAAGTTATAACCCGTTCAATTCACAAACATCCATGTATACATCATTGTATAAATCATTTAGTGTCTATGGCTAATTATATCACATCGCTAATGTACAAATTAATTGCACAAATTGTTACAATATATAGAAATGCTATTATGGAATGATAAAAAAATCACCTAATTATATCGAATTTATTATCAGCATCCTACGTGTAGCTATATATTTTTAATCTCCTATCAAAAAAATATCCTTCGATGTTAAAAATATATAATCAAATCATATAAGACCGCAATTATTATAATCTGAATGTTAAAAATATCATTTTACATTGTATATGGTATATATATGGAATAGGTTCATATTATGTGATATTTAGCAATGTCTTACGTGCTTCATTTTCCAAATACATACCCTGCCGCTCATATACTTCTCATAATATAAAGAATATTTATCATTCAATATAATATTTACAATTTAAATAATTTTACAGGCCCTGAAATTGAATACACAAGCCCGTATTTAGTTCATTATAATTTAAATCATAGTGATTAATAAAAATGATGTGGTTAATTTCATAATAGTATTTATTCAAAAAAAAAAATCCGCTGCACTGTAATTTTATTCATAAAGGTATGCATACTGCATATTGGCCCGTGGTATGAAAAAAATTTAGTATGAAAGTTATAACAGTCGATTCGAACCGTTCAATATGGTTTCCATATGAATATGTACTTCTAAACTAAATTTTAAATTTATCAGAGTTTTTTTTAGATGGGCAGAAAATCACTTGAATACGGTTCGTATCAACCGTTAAAAGTTTGAATACGCAAGATTTTGTTTACAAATACATATCTATATGGAGACCTCTTAAACGGTTCGGATCAACCATTAAAATTTTGAGAAAAAAATATTGATCCGTAGTACGGACTAGTCAGCGCTTGCCTCAGTCATTCTATTGTACATTTCAAAGTACGATCACATTTCTAATTCTGTGTTTTATATTATTTACGGTAAGATCCAATCTAAATCAATTTCTTAGTTATCAGTTACATGTATAGAAAGAAATCCCCCCAAAAAAAATATCAAATTAGGTACATATTATGGAATAGGTACATGCTGCATTTACCAAATACATACCCTCCCTCGCATATACTTCTCCTAATATAAATAATTTCTTTCATTCAATAAAATATTTAGAATGTAAATAATTTTACAGGCCATGAAATTGAATTGAAAAGCCCGTTTTTAGTTACATTGTAATTTAAATCATAGTGATAAATTAAAATGATGTGGTTAATTTCATAATAGTATTCATAGAAAAGAAATTCGTTGCACTGTAAATTTTTTCATAATGGTACAATGCATACTGCATATTGGCCTGCGGTAGAGAAAATTCTCAGTTTCAAAGTCTCAACAATCAATCCGAACTGTTTAACATGATCTCTATATAAATATGTACTTGTAAACTAAATTTTATATATTTTAGAATTTTTGTACTTTTTTTAGATGGGCAGAAAATCATTTGATCTGGAACATTGATTTTCTAGCCATATAGAAAAATAGTAAGAATTAAAAAATATGTAGAATTTAGTTTACAAATATAAATCTATATAAAAATCATATTTAACGGTTCGAATCCACCATTGGAATTTTGAGAACAAAAATATTGATCCTTAATACCAATCAATCCGCACTATGCATATAATACCTAGCGTCACTCATTCTTTGGTTTATGTTATTTATGTTAAGATCCAATCTAAATAATATTTCTTGTTATCAACATCATGATATCATCTGACAATTTCTTATCATGATCGAGCATGTTTTGCCGAGATAAAGATGAGAGTAATATTTTGGAAAAAAGAATCATCTCTATAAGAAAACTTTAGAAGAAGATTTGTACAAATATATTAAATCATCCTTGTCCAATATATGTTTGTAATTACTAAAAATATTTAGGGTCCATACAAATAAAATTAAGCAAAAAAAAACAATGATTGGACAGACATGATCCCTCACAACGCAATGCTTATATTTTCTAAAATCTCGAAAACAGACGACCATGAAGATATATATCATTGGATGGAATTAATTATTATTGGGTCGCTCTCTATTACATTTGCTTATATTCTAGCCATCAAGATTTTATACATAAAGCTACACAAAATGAAATACAATGAATCAAGACGGTTAAAGGAGATGATCAGAAGGACGAGATGGGCCAGATTGGGCCATAGAGAGAAACTTTCCATCTTGGCCCAAGAGAATTATTTTCTATGAATAAGCTAGGATCTGACCTGTTAATTTACCACAGCCTCGTTTCTGTACCTTTTGAATTTCTTTCATTGGCTTATTGTGAGTAACTTTCCATGGTTATATACATAGTGACAAGATACTCGAATTATATCTGAATTATACCCGTTTAATTCTTTTTTGGGGTGATGTCGAACTGAACGCCGAATTATTCGGTTGACCGAACTTTGACCGAATTAAACCCGAATAATTCCCGAATTTTACGAACTTTTCCAGAATTTTACAAATTATTCACGATTTTTTTCTGAATTTTTCCAAGAACAATTTTTTTTTTACTCCCTTGTAAGACTGAGATTTCTGATCCGAATCATTCCCAAATTATACCCGAATTATTCCCAAATCACGAATTTTTGATCTCGCCGAACCGAACCTGAATAATTCATTTGTCACTATGGTTATATAAGACCTAAATTTATTTCTTTGGAAAAATATATATAACCATATTGCATTATTTTTTCCTCTACTTGGTTCTTTTCTAAAAAGAGTTGTGTGTCTCATTAGAAAAATGGATAAATTTATTTTAATTTGGGATTAGTTTGTGATTAATATGTGATGAGTTAGGCTAATATGACACTAGTGTTATATCAAACTAAATAACACCACATCTTAAACCCTTAGATCTGCTTTAAGATTCGTACTATCCGCTTTTACTGTTCAAGCACTTCATTTTGTACGAATTTTAAAGCAGATCTAAGGGTTTAAGATGTGGTGTTATTTAGTTTGATATAACACTAGTGTCATATTAGCCTAACTCATATGTGATTGTGTGTTCTAATAGCATGTTTGATGAAATTTTATTTGAAGATATTTTAACACAATGATAGCATTAATAGGTAAAATGTTTGCACATAATTTTTAACTTTATTTTTTAGTATAACTTATTGATCATATCACATCCTTCAAAATAGAAAGAATATTAACTGCAGGTTTTAAGTTTTCAAGAAGACTATATGTCCCGTCCATTCTGATATTTGATCAAATAAAAAATTACACAAGTGGCTTCATTTTTTTTTTAAATTGTCACAACCGCCAAGTTACATGCATGTCAAATGACTTTTTTTATCGGTTGATAAAACAAACATACGGTGTTAATAACCTTTTCCATCGATTGCAAAAGACAAGAGACGACATTGATGTCCAACGATGTCAATTTATAACACCGTTTAATTTGGAAGTAACGTCATCGTTTGATGAACTTGACCTGGTGGTGTTACTCTATTAAACGACTTATATATTTCACAACTGAACAACTCCTTATTCTCATCTGTCCATCACTTTAAACAAAGGAGCGAACTCAGCTGCTCTCCAAATAGGAGAGTAGGACTTTATTATTCTAAATCCGACCGTTCATTTGTATTGAGATTTGTGCACAAAAAAAAAGGTTGGATTTGAAATAGCAAGGTCCTACTCTCCTATTTTGAGAGCAGCAGAGTGGTATCCTTTAACAAATGATGTTGGGTACTCAACACCGCTCATAGGTTCTACGCCAATGGCATAGGTGTATAACTTCATTATCGGGACGATGGCTATGGGTTCAAAAACTAAAGACGAATTGAAATTTGAACCGACGGTGAAGTATTTTTCTGTTGTAGTGATTCTATATAAGAAATAGAAATGAAATTTGATCTTAATGTGCTGTCATGAGAGTAATTTTCAGGAAGAAATAATAGGAGGAACTAATGTAAAGGAGAGGATTAATCAAGATATAAAATCAAAGAAGAAAAATTGAGCGGTGGTGAATGATGTTAGATAATAGAAATGGTGGTTCTAAAAATGATGACATGTGTCCCCACTTGATTGATTTTAACACGATATGAATTTGATTTTCCTTCTTATTGAATGATTAGTCAATTTACACTACGCCGCCTATTATTTAAATAATGAAACTTGACATATAAATACTATGTTTCTAAAATACTATTCAAATTAACAGGTTAATTAAATGTTAGAGCATTTCCAGGTTAACATGAAGCCTATCTCATCATACGACGTTATAAGTAAAAATATATTACAATATTTCAGAAATTATAATTTCAACGTACACTGACAAAATAAATTAGTCTAGATTTGTTAAGACTTTACCGTTGCCTATTTTTCTAATTGTATTTGTAGTCTATTAACTATATATATAAGTTTCGAAGTATCAAAGGCTATAAATACTCGAGATATTTAATATTAATTCATATTGTTTCACAAAAAAAAAACTATACATATGCATGGCAAACACATAGCAGACTCGGTGATTTTTCCGTACACTTCTACTCATGACACACAAAAAAAAAGAAGAGAAAATGAAAATATGCATAATACATAAAATTCGGCTACATCCAAACAATACATAGTACAGCATGTTCCTTGCAACATTCCTACATAATACACGCAAGAACTATCCTTCCTTGTAATAAGCAAGGATACTATATAGAGTCTGCGGGATTTGTCAAAGAGTAAATGCACCAGCTATAACTGACATAATCGACCATGGATTATTGAAATAATTTAACTTGAGTAATGCCCACGATTTATGCCAATAAGAAATGTAATAATTGTTCACATCTGTAAACAGTTCCTTGAGGTAGTGTGCATCATAGTCCAAATCGGAGCACTCGGTTAGCCAGGCTAAAAATGAAACCAGTTCTTTGTTTGTTGCTTGTAGATTGTCTACGATTCCCTTCTGTTGAAGCAGGGTGACATCACTTGATGTTTTAATTAGCTGGCCCATGAAGCTAGCGTAGCTTGTCAGGACCTTGTCAGACTTGTTAGAGCACTGCTCAAAGGACACAAGGTTCAGCAGACGGGATCTTCGTGTCTCTTCTATAGAGATAAAGGGGATCTCAAGTGTGCCATTTTGGAACTTGATATCCAAAATATTTTTTGATTTTGCACACTTAAAGATTACTCCTGCTTTTTTAAGCTCAGTAGCAGATGGAAGTGTTCGGTGTGACCTTTCATTAGTCAACTTGATAATTGTTGTGTGTTTCTTAGGGCTCACTGAAAACACGTGGTGATAAAGGTGTAGAATGTGGTCAATGTCGTCGAGTTTAAAGTCCGAATACTCTACCTTGTTCTTTTCTGTTATGTAATTTAAAAGCATTTCCTTAAGAGGCTTTATTTCGGAAGTACTTACCGAAGTTAGGAGATCAAACAATTTCTCAATCACAAATAAAGGAATCTGATTTTCCAACAGGAGAAAGTCGCTCCGTATTATTGGCAAAACCCAACTCACATGAAATATTGCATTTGGAAGGCTATCAGACCATTTTATGAGGAATTCGATTATGAAACACCCATCAAGAAGAATCATCATGAGAAATTGATCACTCTCAAGTTTCACCTTTTCAAAATAACACCTGCGTGCCTGGGATTCCAATCCCATTAATACACCAATGCAGCGCTCAATACTGTTTCTTTCATTTCGAGAGAGGTAATCTCGAAGATAGCACCATTTGTACTCCTCCATAGCTTCAAAATCAACATTGGCTTTATAGTATGGGCCAATCGAAACCATCCTTGGTTGATATAGGTTCTTGTTCTTATTCCGGATATATGCGGGCACACGGAAAATAGTGAACTTCTCTTCCTCCAAAGGTTTTCCTGGTAGGTTCCCAAGTTTTTTCTTGAATTCATGTACCAAGCTACTGCTGATATTTATGGGCATAGTTTCATCAACCAGAGGTATAAATGAGGAAGTTGGAAGAAGAATTTTTGGAAGTGGTTCCTGATCTTTTGTGTACTAAACGGTACGTAAATGTACGTTGTTGGAAATCTTTTGTGTATTGAGGCTAAAGGGTTGGTTTATATCCTATAACTCGAAGGAAGTAATTTGATAAGTTTTTGGAGTTCTACTTTTGAATTTTAAAGAGAAATAATTATAAAGTACATAAATCATTTGAGAAATCCACCAATCGATTAAAAAAAAAAACTACTTGTATTATTTATATGTTAGAAAAAGAAACATACCTACTCGAACATGTCAGCAAGTAACTACCGAGTGCATTCTTTAAAAATCCAATTATTTAAAAATGGATGATTTCATGATAGACAACCTAATTCGCAAAATACAAATGTCCATTGGTTGAATTAAATAAGAGAATATAAATCAATTGACTCTTTTTTTATAACAAAAAGACTCCATATATAGCGTGCAATATTTTAGATAAAAATAATATATATTAATACTTCTATTTGGCGATCATATATATTTTTTAAGAGAAAAGATAATGTCCCCGTCCAATAATCCCCCGAAAATCCCCGTAACTAATTTCACCCGTTGTGGATAAGGTTTTAACGGTTCGCAATTTCTCATTTTTATTCTCTGATCTCTCTTCATTTAAAATTTCCTCGTCCCGACCAAATAGCTCTCCATTCTCCGGCGATCAAATCACTCTTCATTCTTCGATCTCTCTTCATTCTCCGGCAATCGCCTCCATCCCGACCAAATCGCACTTCTCTCGATCACTCGTAAGTTCCTCCGACGGCCTCCCTCCTAACAGCCTCCTCTCCAACAGGTCTCCAAACCTTAGACTTGCTAGTCTCCGAACCTTTGACGAGTTTGATTCAACCACAGAAGGTGAAAATCACTGATCCTACCGAGCTCGTGGATTATCGCCTGAGAAATAGAAATGAGTATGAGGATGTAATTAAAAGGATCAGACGAATTCTTGGTTTGGGTGAAGTACATGCAATGGGAGGAGAGCCGGAAGGATTTTACCAAATCAAGGTTGGTATGAGAAAGAGCGCTAGAGGAGATCTGTGAATCAAACTTATATGAAAATATTTCTAGATGACACTCACGGCAGGTAGATTTCTTCCCTGTAATTGAGAAAAATTAACTTCATTTACTGTATTATGGTAGAGGATCTAAGTGAATGTTGAATTTTGATGATATGATATGGATTTGTGTTTGAAATTTTAGACTGGTTCAATTTTAGTTTAATATAGTGTTTACTACAAAGCAAACTCCAATTTCAATTCAATTTGTACAAAATTTTAATATCATCGTAATTCTAAAATTTGATCTGTTATAGATTGAGAATGGTTTTGGGTTGAAGCCAAAGCTTGAGGCACAGGGCATGAGTTGGAGATGGGTTCATGCAACCGCACTGGTACTCATATTTATATTCATAGTATCAGTAAGTATATTGTTGTCACCTCCACCTTTAGCGAGTACACCGTCATTCACGTTGGATGTGTTGCCAAGATCGAACCCTGAAGTCCTGCTCAACAAATTAAGTCTGTATTCTTAGTTGTGGCATTTCGACTAGTATCTGATTTAGCTCTAAACTATTTTGATTTCCATTATTGATGGTTTGTGGATATGAAATGGATATTGGGGATACCTGGATGCCATTAATAAACAGTAAGGTGTTATTATATCTTAGATTAAAATGATCTGATTTCTATTTTGTTTTCTCATATTTTTTGGTCTTGGTGCTACTCTTAATGTTGCAAAAGCACTA
Organism: Carex rostrata; assembly: GCF_964058835.1. Classification (NCBI taxonomy): domain Eukaryota; kingdom Viridiplantae; phylum Streptophyta; class Magnoliopsida; order Poales; family Cyperaceae; genus Carex; species Carex rostrata. Next base: position 1,282,968 of record NC_135951.1, read on the forward strand.
AAGGGTTCTACTTTGTGTCACTAATTAACCTTCTTATGTACTTCTACAGTGTACTTGATGCGCTAGACAAACTCCTTGAAGGAGCACAGTACTTGGTTGTGCCGATCTGCAAACGCTCGACCCCTCTTGGCCGCAAGAAGCACAGCTTTACTTATGACTTCTGCTGGTTGACGCCAGAGGACTTTGTCAGATTCTTCCTGAACAACATTGGTTTTCTCTCAGGACAAAGTAGAACCCGTGTTTAAGTGCAGCTTGGGGCATTAAATGGTTCTGAAGCCAAGACAAAGGGCAATTTAGCATGGTTCCAGAAATCGGCCGATTCCGAGTCAACTCGGCCGATTCAACTCGGAATCGGACCTGACCCGGCCGAGTTTTACCCGATTCTCACGCCTGTGCGAGTTTCTCGAAAAAACTCGGATGAACAGTGCCGAGTCAGCCGAGTTTTGTCCGAGTTTGATTGAAAATCACTGTTTTTGGATGGTCCAGAATTTTCAGATCAAGTGATTTTCTAAATATATAAAAAAATAGTAAATTTTTTTCAAAAAATGTAAAATTTGGTCTCCAAACACATATTAATATGGAGAACAAGATAAACGGTTCGGATCGACCGTTAGGATTTGAAAACTCGAATATAGAGCCATAGCACGGCAACAACGTGTGATATGCATAGTACCATAGACTCACTCATTTTTTTATCATGTGTTTCCCTTTATTACTTCAATCAAAGCACCTACGGGTTTTACCTCAAAAAAAGAAAAAAAAAAGACAGAAATGAGATGGGAGAAATGAGATGTCGGAAGGGAAGAGAGAAATGAAAATATACAGATGGCCTCTCTACATTTTACTTTTTTACTCTTTTTTTCATTTTACCGAATAAAGAAGAATTGGTTTTGTTGATTAATTCTAAGACAATTACTAGTGTGTGAGTTTTTTTATTCTACAATATCGACATTCGTATTTTAATACAGAGTACGATGAGATGATCTAGCCAGCTCGGCATAGCTTCTAGTAATAAAAGTGTGTTCTATTTGTAATGTTTGTAATACATTATATAATTAGTGGATTATGTGAGTATAATATTGTCTTAATTAACATAGTTTTTTTACAAATTATTTTTATCAATTTTTTTCTATTTTTTGGCTACAAAACATGGTTTCTGCCAAAAATATCCGAGTTACTGATCCGATTCTTCCGATTCTGGCTGATTCATCCGATTCTAACTCGGCGGCCAAAAATCCGATTCCGATTTCCGGAACCATGCAATTTAGGTAAAAATTGAATAGTTTGCTTCATTTTTACCCGAGCTACCTTTCACAAAAACAATACATAATATAAAACAATCCTCCCATTTGATAATTTTAAATAAAATTAGTCACTTATTCTAACAGCCGCAATCTTACCAACAGAATTTTTGTTGTTACTGATTGGAACTTGTAACTTCTAAAAATGCATCATTAGTTCAAAGTAAAAGAAATTCAACAATTTTCCACCAAGCTAATTATACTGATATGGATTTCATGTCACTAATCAACCTTCTTATGTACTTCTACAGTGTACTTGATGCTCTAGACAAACTCCTTGAAGGAGCACAGTACTTGGTTGTGCCGATGTGCAAACACTCTCGACCCCTCTTGGCCGCAAGAAGCACAGCTTTACTTATGACTTCTGCTGGTTGACGCCAGAGGACTTTGTCAGATTCTTCCTGAACAACATTACTTATTCAAAATGCGCTGTGAAAGTGAAGATGCATCAGAGCGAAGGTGAACAATGAATATTTATTTTATCTTTCTGTCAGGAAAAATATGCTTCCAATTTGTTGATATATACTTTGTGCAGATGTACGGGCCTGATCACTGGCATCGGCGACATGGACCCTTTGAGATGGCCTGGTACAAAATGGAGATGCTTATTGGTACATGTTCTCAAATATTATTTTATCAACTTTGATATTTAAGTTGTTACAGCCATAATGTTGATAAGAACACGCCTATGGTTTGAAAGTTGCTATATGTTTAGTTTCATATCCTCAAAAGCACCTGCAATTTAGCTGAAGCTACACTCTTGCAATGAATTAATTAATTGAACTAGTAGACTTTATACTTTCAGATGATGTTTTATAGGTTTTATCCGTCATGTTTACAGGATTCATGCATCAGGTTTTATCTGTCACGCTTATAAAATATTGATCATGTCAGAAGGACTAAAGTGCATTGTTACAACATAGGCATGGCTTGATGAAGCAATTGGAGAAGAAGATGAGTCCCGTATTTCACTTAAGTGTGAAGCACAGCACAGATACCTTACCTAGTGAATAGAGAAGGTTAGTTTTGTAATTTTTCATTGTTTTGTATGTACAAAGGATTGTAGTACTGAACACCTCATGGTTGAATATTATACTGAATTTATTTGTTTTTTAATTAATAGATAAGTCTGTAAATGTATTACTGCAAAAACAACTCTACAAGTAGATACAAATTAACATTGAAACGTTAACCAATTCGGATCTCGCATTCTATCAAGGTTTGCCATTGCTGATTTTAAAATCGTGCTGTCATTACGTGCCGTAAATCCTACATATGAAAAACAGTCATTACGTGCCAGATTGGACAGCGCATGAGCTTGTTCATTTTCTTCTCTCAGGATGTGAGCACAGTGAAGTTTGGATTATCTTGGAGCAGGTATATAATGCGACTAACAGGCGCTCCATTCTTCTGAGCCAAAATCTTTTTTATGATTTGATAGGTAGGCTGTCTGGTTCATGGATTTCATCTTTCTTGAGATCAAAGAGCCTGTTTATGAGGTATAATTTCGCAATTAAGTTTATTTAGTATTAAAAATATGTTTATGAGATTGAATATTTTTAAGGTCCTAGCTGATCGGGTAATGCAAGAAGAACGTTTGTGGCTCAGGTATTGCAACACTGGTACGCGCAGACTGATGGGCACAAACCTATTACCAGAACAGGCTTGAGGCGATATCAAGAGGAGGGGCACTGACTTGTTTTTTCTTTATCTTTTTTTAGTCTTTTTGTTGTTTCTGTGATTTCATAATTCTTGAGGGAGGTTTTGGTAAAAGTGTAGGCGATTTGCCTTATTGGAATGTCAAAAGAGTTGAATGTCAAAAGATTTGCCTAACTGGAGGTTTAGTTAAAATTGAAATAAAGCAAGCAACGCAAAATATTATTTGGTTTTCAAAAGTACAACTGAATCCACCAAAATATACTTATCAACTAAATTAAAACCGAACCAAATTAATAAACAAGTTATCCATTTAATAAGCAAAATTAGGAGATGTTGGATATCTATTCTGAAAATATAATCAAATAAGTTATCCATTTAATAAGCAAGTTGCTCATATTTGTGTTTATACTGAAATGAATTATTCATTTAGGTCTTTGAATTAAACAAATAAATATGCAATCTTCCAATCAAACAATAAAGTAATTTTGACATAATTTTTTGCTTACTATTACAACTGTATTTTTTTTAAAAATTTTAATATATGTCAAAAAATTAAAACAAATTATGTTTCCTTTATTATAAAAAACTTAATATTTTTGAAATACAACACAAAAATTCGGCATATTATCATAATTATATTATTTTATAATTTACTACTGACAACTTTAATTTGCGGGTTTTCAATAAATGTATTCTAAATCCAATATGACCTTACGATTTATAAAATTTTTGGAAAATTAATTCTCAAATCTAAGTATATCTTATTTAAAACTGCAAAACAAATACAAATATTTGTATATAATTTTTGTCCCATGATAAATTATGAAACTTAAGGAAAATTGTTCTATCAAAAAACAATTATTAAACATTTTTAAAGATAAATCATGGTACCTGTAACTTCTATATAATAAATTCTCACGATATTGATATCTTAATTCTCAAATTTGTAGAATTAGTAATGAGTTCTTTTCTTTCAAATTATTTTATTTGTGTTTAATTTTCGCTGATCTCTCAAAAAGAAATTAACAACTCAAGATAACAAATATATTTTAAATACATATAAAGATTTATCCAATGTTTTTCCATGTTGTCTTACTTTTTTCATTTTCTTTATTGCAAGACAAGTATAAAATGGGAGTCCGTTCTTCAGTATAAAGAATGGGTTGAAAATTGTTATTATATAATTTTTCTATCAAATTAGATCATATTTTACATTCATGATTTTTATTGTTTGCTCACACTTTTTCAATTTATGAAATGATAAAATCGTGATAAAAACATGCATGCATCTAAAATGATGATGCTCCCTGAAAAACAAATAAAAAAAAGATAATATTACTTTTATGAGTTTCCAACTGCAAAATCATTTTCGTTTAAAATTTAGGGGAATTTCATGTATAGCCCTAAATTTTTTTGAATTTACATATTTTCCCGTCCAAAATTAATAATATCATATTTACCCTTCCAAATTTAAAAAATTCAAAAATTTATCCGATTTATTGACTTTTCTATTAAAACCCATTTTAACATTTATTAAAGAAAGAATACCAACAAGTTCTAAGAGTTAGGACAATGCTAAGTTGTCACACCCCGGAACAAGGGGTCGTGCAGTTACGCCGTGAATATATAGATGACTATACATTCACAAGGCAATTACGGTGTAAACCTAACATAATATCGGTTTACAACATCACCACTTATCATTTAAGTAGTCAAAAATCATATTTATACAAATATGATTTATATATTTTCGACATATACTCTCAATCATATAATACTCATTTCCAATACCATTTCAAGCACATTTAAAACATAATAATCTATATTAACATAAAGTATGTATATTTAGGTCGTATTTAGGGTTACAATCAACATGACATGGTCCGATAAGAGGCTATACAACAAATACCATACCAAAACCCTATCGACATCAAAATGGACTCAATGTGAGGCATACCCTATCGCTATGCGGCTTAAACCTCACTGGTCGAGCACTCGAATCCCTTCTATTTGCGTTTACCTGCAAACACATACAAAAGAATAAAGTTCCCCGAGGGGATAGGGGGTGAGAAAACTTGTCAACCGTTTCCTCAGTGCGGAATTTAGTCAGGGCTACTGGATTTGTAAGAAATCCATTACCGGAACTAAATAAACCCGTAACGAGCTTCAATTCAACAATTCGATAAAAGAAATACATATGCAACACCTATAGAAGCAATTGAAATCCAACTCATATCACAATCAAATGAAATCCAAGAATTCATAGAATGGTTTGGTATAACAGATACAATTGCTAAGTCCGGTTACAATTGATAGATATCGACTATCCATCTCATTTGGCTTAACATTTCTCTGGTCTGGTTTATAGTCAAACATCCATATCAATTCGTCAATTTCCAATTTAGGATTGCATATCTCTCGATCATGCAACGGGTTGTCACTCTTCCAAAGAGAGACCAATAACAATCAATTATCCACAGTTTCAATCCTCCTGCTATACTCTACCTTTTTGGTATCAGTTAACCTAGCTCTGCCTTTCTCCTTGGTTACCGATACCCTCCACAATTAGGGTTATTCACCGTATGCGCATATGGGCCCTGAGACAAAGTCTAGTAGCTAGCTAGACATTGTCCCTACAATTCACTCATTTCATTCACAATTAACTTATCCTCTGCCCTCTTCACATTTCAGTACTGTGGTTCCATTCAATTATCAAAACAATAGAACAATCAATCGAATAACAATACCAACATGCTAGATCAACAATATCATATCAATTCAATTATATCATTACTTATTTTCATGCAATGCTGCAAATAATGCTAACAATAGAGATCCAACATGAGGTCATGCACAATAAGTCAATTAACAATTCAATCGGTATATATATATAAGCACATATATATATATACATGTACCGTTATTTAATTCTAAGTAATAGAATCCAAAACAGATTCCGTGAACCCCCGCACCTGATTATGAAGAGCGTATCTCGCACTTAGGGTTCGAACGTCTCGAAAGATTCCGCAAAATCTTGCTCAACCAAGCCTACACCTATATTAACATATATACTTAATTCAATATTTGTTCGACGATTGATATGCTTACTTGAGTGATATTATTTTCTATATACTTTCCTGAACATAATCCATATAACTTTGTATCCACCTTCTTGGTGTTAAAAATAGAGAGCGCTATTGGAGAAAGAGTAAACAAGAACACAAAATAAATGAAAAACGGAATTATAGACAGCAGTCCTAAATTCTGACCCTTGGTTACTAAAACTGCAATAACTTTTTATAGGAAACTCCAAACAACTTGAAACTTGAACCACTAGAAACTAGACTCCGAGACGCATCAAATAGACTCTTCATTTGTCCAGAATGATTTAGAATTGCCCATTCAAATTAGCTTCTTAATCAGCCTAAAATCTGCCCACTGTGCAGTCACAAATTTAATGGTAAATCAAGTTTGTTCATCAACACTTGCTATTTTGATTCAATACGTTGGACATCATAGAATATGCAAAGTTCACATTTTAGGATTCCAATTGAACAACAACATACACCAAAGAGGGAACAAATAAAAGAGACTTATTTAATAGCCTTCCGATTTAAAATCCCTTTCGATTTAATATGAGGACTTTTCTAATCAATATAGAGACTTTCTCAATCAGTATCATCTATTTTGGAATAAATAATCAAGCCTTTCTCAATAAATATTAAGCCTTTCGGAGACAATATTAACACTTCCTCAAAAATATTATGACTTTGTTTAATTATCACCATACACAATAAATACTAGGCCTTTCGGAGACAATATTAGCACTTCATCAAAAAATATTATGACTTTGTTTCATTATCACCATACACAAAAGAGGGAACAAAGAAAAGAGATCAACACCAAATTGATTTCAGATTTTAAGAGAGTGAGAGAAGAACTTACCAATCAACACCTTTGTTTGTTGGATTAGACTAGGCAAATCAAAATATTTCTCTAATTTTCGGATTTGAACCAAACCCTAGATAGAAAATCAAGATTAAGATAGAATTGAGAAGAGGATCACTAAATTTACAACCTAGAAGCATAATGGAGATAGATTACTCATCATTTATACAAACATTTCAGATTTGAGCAAAACCCTAGCAATGGAGATAAAATTCAGATTTTTGATGAGAGAGGAGAGAAAAGCAATACCAATGGGGAAGCTAGATGGCCACTAGAGAGAGATTCTCAACAATTTCCATTCTTTTCTTCAATTTCTCAAGGTTTCTTGGTGGATTTTTAAGAGAGAAGAGATGATCTCTCCTTCTCTTTCTTTTGGCAGCAAACACACAAGGGAGCAACGAAGGGAGAAAGAGAGGGTTGAATTGTTTACATGCATTTTGGACATTTTTCAAAATAGACCCTCCACTTGTTTGATATTACTAAAAGAAGAATATACATATATATATACAATTTAATTTAACACTTAGGCTTTTAATTCAATTTGCATTTAAAATTTTATGTTATTATTATTTATTTTTTTTTTTCACGGTGTTACATAAGTAGTCTCTTTCTGACGAAATATGTAGCATGTTTATGAAAAATATTTAGTCTTTTAACTAGTATTTAAAAATAGTTAATTGTACTTATGAAAAATAGTATTTTTTTTACTACAACAATGTAGATACTTTTTGCGAGAGAAAAAACAAATTTATGACGGTACTCCCTCGCGAAAAGTATCGTCGCAAAAAGAAAAAGCTGAAGAATGAGAGTAGTCCGTCGCAAAAAGTCATTTTTTTATCCTCGCGAAAGGTGTCTCATTCTTGTTGTGAATTTCCAAAAAAACTAAAAAATTTGATCTCTCAGCACATTTTAACATGGAGCTAGATCATGTTTAAGAGTTTTGGATTGATTGTTTGAGCATTAAACGGAGATAAAGACGTGAGGCATGATTTCAAAGTTTTTGTTTGAATATTAACGACACATCACAAAAAAAAAAAAAATTATCTTTCGAGGAAAGTTCAAATGTTTTTATTTTTTGTGCCTCCATTTTTACTCTATTTTTAATTTCTAATAACAAAAATGTTAAAAATTATATTTTATTAGATGTGATTTATATTATTTTTCATTCATGTATATAGAAAATTAATTAAATTTAAGTTTTCATTTATTTGAATTAATAAGTTGAAAAATCAAATTCCTGAATTATGAAGGAACATTATGTGAAAAAAAGTAATTTCCATTCGGAGAAATAAATGAGAGACTGTGGCTTAAAAGTTTCCTAAAAAATCAACGTCCAAATTTTGCGTCTCCTCCATTGTTTTCCTTTCGCTGACGGCGGGCCCCACTCCCATTAACTGAGATCTCAAGTTTCTTTGGGTTTTTTTTTTATGATTTGATCGTCTTAAATTGGTTTTCACTAATTTTTTTATCATTTATATATATATATATTTTTTATTTTTTATTTTATAATTTTCCACTTATTTTTTTGTGAAAAATATGTAGTTTAATTATAACACTAATTTCATGAAACACAAAATTAGATAAATTTCCATGAATATTAATGTTGTATAATTGTCTCTGCCAATTTATGAAATTAATTAGAGTAATTTAATTAAATTGAGGTTATGGAATTCATTTATTAAATTGACAACCTTCATGATATTCTTGTACATGAAATCAATTGAATTTATTTCATGTATTTAGAGGATCCATGAGGGTGTCAATGAAACTGTTTATTTGATTATGCTTATCAATATAAATTATATTTTTGTTTATTAGCTTATCAAATAATACTAGATAATTAATAAGTTGTTAATCATTCATTTAATCATGCCATAATATTTTTTATTATGCTAAAATTGATCATCAATCCAACATATAACTTATATAATTAGTGAGTTATATTTTATCTATCCAACATTCTTTTGTTGGCTGCTAATTAAATAGCTAGGTATTAAAAGCAGTAATTAACAAGATAATGTGATGTGTTTTATTTATAGGTGTTTTTTGGGCCTAAATGCAAAAGTTCTCACATTAAGTTAATGCAGAATTTTTATTTATGTAAATTATAATTAAATAATATAGAAAATTAGAATGAGTTGGTAGAAATTTCAAAATAGAGACGGATTCGAAAAAATAATTTAACACTAAAATTGTTGGCATCAGAAATCTTAATTTTGACACTAAAATTGTATATCCTATTTTGATATTTTAGATATGGGAACTAAATTTCATGTCATTTGATATGATCTCTTTCATTCTTTTTCTCTTACTTTTTTTTTTTAATTACCAAATAGAAGGCGTAGATCATACAAAATGTAATACTTTAACCATTAAATTGAATCAAATATGGAAGGGAGAGAATTCCAAATTGACATTACTTGGAAGTTGAAACACAACCATTTAAATAAAATCAAGTATAAAATGAACACCACATTATTCGGAAAAAAATATATTTTCATTGCTTCATTTTATAACGAAGAAAGTAACAATGTTAACATTATTTATTCAGGAAAACATTTTTTTCTCCTGATTCTTTTGTTAATTTTTACTTTGTGGTAAATTGTGAGTCACAACAATAATAACAATATTTTGGTTATTTTATTTTATTTTTTTCCTGAAATTTACGATTATTGGTTTTTCAGTGTGTGTGTGGGCGCGCGTGTGTATATATTTATTTATTTTGGTGGGCTCCACCATACCCTCAGTAGCATCGAATCATAATTTATAAGAAGCCACGTAGTAGGAAATGGATAACTAAACTGGCCCTGCAGGAGAAATGGAACCTCTTTCGGCCATCGGATGTGAATTCCATTTGCATAAAACTCTGTGGAGAGATACATGTTGCCAAAATGCAGAGCCGTCGCGAAGATAATAAAGGCCAGCTACAGTAGGCCGCATGCATTCCCTCTTCCGATTGCCACAGAAAATATTCCATGTGAATTTGTTTGGTCAGCTACAGCCGAGTGTGTATCCTCTGAGATATCTCAACTTTTGCGTGACCGACGTGTCCGGTGACTATTCGGGGTGATGTAGGGGGTAAGTATTATGTTTGCTTTGAGATTCGTGCAGAACGTATTTAAACGGTTGGGATTTTCCATAAAGTCACGCAAAGTTTGAGATATCTCAGAGGATTCGAATTCGCTACAGCCTACAGTATGGTCCTTCTGAATAAGTTTTTGTGGCTTACTGTGAGTAATATTCCATGTTGCCAATGTTCCATATAATTTTTTGTTGGTTCATTGCTGCAAGTCCTGTCCATCTGATCGTGATTGTACGGTCTGTATTTTTTTTTCTTTAGAAAAGATAACCCAATTGCATCATTTTTCACTCAGAAACAAAAAGCCAGAGCTTTGTTTATTTCTTTTTTTAAAATGGATAATTTTTTTTGTTAATTTTGTGATTAGTTTTTGATTAAATTTTGATGTGATTTGTGTGATCTAATTGCATGCTTCATGAAGTATTATTTTACAAGATTTATACAATTTTCTATTACTTGCTATTAAGATATAATTGATAGGGCAAAAAATCCATGCTTTTTTTATAAAATTATTCATATCCTTCAAAATATATAAAGAAATATGATATTAATTTTTATAAAATTATGCTTTAAGATATTAATTGCAGTTTCTTATTTTCCATTAAGAAAATATGTCGCTTCCATTCTGATATTGATCATAAATATGGTACATCGAAAATCCATACATGCTCATTTTTCTTGTGCATATATATATAGGATCCAAAATAACAAAACAAAATTATTGATAATTAATTATTTTATACAAGCAAAGTATTGTATTTTGGTGATGTCTTGGATGTATTGCCAAACAGTTTATTTTTTAAAACTATTATCATAACATAGGATCTTTGTTTAATAAAAAAACCATGAAATGACAATAAATTTTCCATTAAGTATTGACTGTTAATTAAGTATCATTCCATATAATTAATGTATTATAAACTTCAATCCTCAATACAAGAGAACAGTATTTGATATGCCGTTTACAGCATATATATATATATATACATGCATCTAATAAACACTTATGAAACATTGAATTAATTAATCTCAAAAAGGAAACATTTACTCATAAAATATAATAGACTTCATAACTTTTCCAAACCCATTACAATATCACCTTTCTTTTTTCATAATTAATTAATAAAGCAAGTTAATTACTTAATTAAAAAAACCCTTACAACACAGAACCAAACATTAATTGACGACACATACATAAAAATCAAAATTATTAAATCTGACCATAACTTGAGACCATCATCCACAACATAACACCTCTCTTCTTTCAGATCCCGTCGCACTCGAACGAAACATCGCAACCCTTGATCGGCATCAAGGTCAATGTATGTTTAGGTTTGGTAATGAATTTTGGCAGACGTGACAGGATTTGGCACATGCACGCGTTGTCGATTCCCATGAGACGTCTGCAACATGGAGTGTCTTGCGGGTCGTCATCATGAATCGGGTGGTGGCGGTGGGACCGGTGGTGCTCATCTGACGGCTCAATTTCATTTACTGATCGTGTCACATTTACATTTTGTCCGCCGGGTACTGCGTAGCTAGTGGTGCACGCCTCGGTAGCAAGTGCAAATTGTGAAAGGCATAGGGTTTGTGCCTGGACTAGGGTCCCACTTGTCATGCTATGTGAGAAGAGTAAAAAGAGTGCTATTATAATTGGAGAAATCTTCTCCATGTTTTGGAGTTTGAATGAAAGTGGAAATGAATTGGTGGGGAGGTTGTGATGTCATGAACATTTGAAAGTGGAGGTGAATTTAAATATGAGATCGAGAGAAAATTCAGGAAGGGTTTTGGTGAAAATTAGGGGAAGGAGGCGGTTTGTTTTGTGCAGAGAAAATAATTTTAAAAAATATATTTTTGTTAGGTATCAGATGGCTCACACTACATATGTGATCAATTTGTTGTGTCTTCATTACGTAAACACCTCATGTGCAAAGTGCTTACATTGGTTAATCCCTGTTTTATGCATATATATAATCTAATTATTTACAGCAGTTGTTTGTACATGGTACAATTTCATGACTTGATGAGTATGGTAACTAGGGAAGAGATTAAACAAGATCCTAGATTAAAGTTTACAATTCTGAGGAAATAAATTTTAGGAATTACAAATAGAGTTATTCAAATGAAGGTTACTCCAAGGGGGTTTGTGCATCAATTTTTTTCTTGATTAATATATAATTAAAATATTTGTTTTCATCTCATTAGGTAAGTACTTACAAAGGAAATTTTAAGACACAATTAAACATATATAGAGGAGCTGATACCATGTTTTGATATGTATACTTGCCTTGTGGTATCAAGTCTTCATTCCGAATTCGGATCCCCTAAAGTAACTCAAAATTTCAGTTTGGATCTGGACCGTTCGAATAATAAAGGTGCCCCATTGATCTACCTCGGACTGGATTGGTATGAATTCTGAATAGTCCGGACCGAACTGGCACAGTACCAATATCGTCAAAGTTTGTTTTATTGTGCATTTTCATCAAATTAATATCATATCATTCCATATGCAGAATAATATAAATGATAGCAGGTAAATTTTCATTAGTACACTTTCATATTGACATCCAATTTGCAGAGCAAGATTTACTTGTTACTAAAAAATGTGTAGGGTACACAATAGTGAAGAAAAACATTCCTTTTATTCGGTTTTTAATGATAAAAATTAATCCAATTGGGCCATGTCCTCAGCCCCAGATTTAGTGTCAAATCTACAGTCACATGATCAATATTTCAATGACACTGGAGTAAATTTCGGATTCGTTATAAAAACAAAGCATCTATCGAATATTTTTTTTTAAAATTACTATTTTGATAAGAAAAAAAATATTTCCAATTGTTATTTGGACATGGATTTATAGTAATATCATCTGCAGGTTTTAAACTCAGTAAAGAAGAAAGAAAGAAAAAAAAGAGAGAGATGTATATGTTTCTGCACAGCCCGTTGAGCTAGTACTAGCATAAATTAATTAATTTGCTAGTAACAATATCAATTAATTTGACCGACCAATTTAATTCTTTCCAGGGCCCATTATCAAGTGCGGCCCAAGCATCATCTGGAAAGTAGCCCGCCCTCTCTCATTTGTGCTTTTCCTCTTGTGAGAGGCCCAATGGGCCTCTGCCCGTATTGTGTTTTCCTCAATTCCCAGTTTGATAGTTAGTAGTTTAGCAGTTGTATCGTTAGCATTTTATTGCACTGGTTATGTGCATTACTCTGAAATTGGCCAATTCTGAAGAAGAGGGTAAAAATGTTGGATGGATAAAGACGAAGAATATGTCTAAACGCTTAAAAGGAGGGAAATTAAGGAGTAGATAACACAGGCTGTAATGAAATATACATTTTGAGTTGTCTGTAATCAAGTATATAATTAATTGTTTTTATATTAATGGATTCTTTGAGTGTAGTCTTTTTTATCTTTACATAATTTAAGGCTACCTAAACCCTAAACCCGTATTTTAGTCTTTTTTTTTCTATTTTTTAACAGAAAACAAGTTTTTCGGAAAACATATTGATTTTCCGATCTGATTCGGCCGATTGCAACGATTTACCTGATTTTGTTTCCATGGTCAACTTACTGATTCCGCTTCTAGTTCTAATTTTTAGAGCCATGGTTATGAACATAAACATATTCTTCCAATTATATGATTTAGTTGGAAGAAGCATAGTTTTTGAACAAATTATAATCAACAAGCAAGAGAATTTAATTTCTTCATTTGATTATACAGAATTTTATGTGTATTAGTAATTAGTTTGTTTATTTTGTCTTTAAGGTGTTTGGGGATATAATAACAGTTAGTATTCGTTGAGATTCGTCCATGAAAACTTAATTCCTTGAGATTCGCGCATGAAAAAAATTGAACTGTTGGGATCGGGTAGCAGGTTCCTATTATTCCTGAGGAATAACAGCAGATTTAATTCCGGTATTTTGGAGCTTCTAAAGACATCATTCAGCTCAAAGAATGTACTCACCGATATGTTTCTGGCAAACTATCTACAAACATCAGAGAATATTAATTTTTTTTTTAATGAATCTAATAAATCTGAAAACCCCAAAGATTAAAGTAGCTGAAATTAACTGATATCCTTGAAAATTAATTGCATAATCTCATAATTTAATCTTTGAGTAGAAAAGAACAATGTATGGAACTTGTCGTACAACAGCAGGGGCTATATTTAGTATATGTAGTAGCAGTTTCAGCATAATGGACAGCAGGGGCATTTTAGGAAACAACAGAAGTTATATTTAGATTAAACTGTATTTTTAGGAAGTAGTGGCGGTTATTGTTTAGGTATAGAGTAGTGGTATAAGAATACATGAACTTCTGTAATTTTTGACTGAGAGAATACAATTGAGCAGTTTTCTGAAATTTGTTTTAAGTTTACCAGCAGTTTTTCTGTTGTCTGAATTTCTCTATACCAGTTCGTACCAGAAAAGGCTCCTGCAGTCAAGCAAGTTTCCAACAATATTAATAGGAAAAGAAACACAAACGAAAGTAGCTTAAAAAGGTGGTGCTAAGAAACACTTAATGTAATAAATGCATACAATAAGTTCAAATTGAACAGTATAAGAGGCAAGCCAACCATAATGAATAAAATTAACTGGATAACCAGGGAAACACAGATACAGAGGAAATATGCTTTATTTTCCATTTGTCTTCTTCTTGCAGCCTGGAATAGAACTGATCCAAACAATGATGTACAGTGAACTCTTGAAGGTTGATCAGATATTGCATGTCAGGAACTATCTGCAGCTTCCGGCATCTTGTCAGCAAGAGTTGGTTGAGCATGGGAATAGCACCCACCTCTATTTTCCATTCCTCCAAATTACGTACATCAAGTAGCAGTCCTTGCAAGTGAGAAAAACTTCCTGTGGACCAGATCATCTGTTTATCATCAGCTGCTTCAATTTTTCCAGATAGTTTGAGTACCCTGAGGTTTGCCAACTTCTCTAGTTGGGGCATCGGGTCTTCCTCAAAACAAAAGCGCTCAAGTGTTAGCTTCACGAGATGGGCTGGGAACAGGGTATAATCAACAACTTCTTTCCTAGGCCATATGCTCTCCACCAGTCTGAATGAGTTCAAGCGGTTGTGGTTTCTGAAGGCTGAGATGCAACTTGGAAATGCCATTCGCCTGCTGCTGCTCATTTCTAAATGGAGAGAACTCAGATAATTTAGGGTGCTTAACAAATTGATCAATGGTTCCCCTTCATCATCTTCAGGTATAACAATTCTCAACTTACGAAGATTGGGAATGTTAGGCAGTTTTGCAACCCAGTCTTGCCTAACTCTGACCCCTTTTAAGGTCAGTAAACTTGGCAAGTCTGCTACTGATGGCGGTCCATCTGGAGCTGCTTCACAGAAAAAACAGCAGGTGATGTTGATATGCCTCAACTGTTTGTTACCCCAAAAGGATGGGGGCAACTCATCGCGAATTTTGCAAGACCATGTGCGCACTGTTTGAACATTATTCATATAAGTTAAATGAGATCTCTTTATAAACCTACCAGTGGGTAAATGGCAATAGGAATATAAACTACAATCAAACTCGAAGTACTTCAAGGCTTTCAAATAGTTTCTCCCAATAAAATATTCGTATGGCTCTGTACTAATGTGTAAAACTCGTAGTGTTCCAAACTTATTGAAATTTGGTACATGTGTGAAACTTATCATAGAACGAAGGTTTTTGCTAGCATGTTCTATCATCTTATCATCATAAACGTGAAGTGCAACACGACGTGCACAAGTGCTAGAACTCAACTTGGTGCCATTCATCAAGACTACCGTCAGAAAATTGTCCTCCTCGGCATTTTGAATGGCTAGTTCCCGAAGGAAATCATATATATGAAAGCACTTGATTTTACCTATGCAAAATCTACTTGAGACTTGTACCATGCTCCTGTAAGTTCCTACAAAAATTTGAATATTACTTATTAATATATTCATTGCAGAAATAAAAATAATATTTGAACAAATGAATACAAGTACAAAATATTGTAATCATAATTAACGAATTATGATTTCTTTAAAGAAGGTGTTGAAGTTGTCAATGGTTTTCACAATGATGAGTCTGTCAAAATAAAAAAAAATCCAGAAAGAATTCCAAATTATAATATAACATGGGAAGCATTGTATATATATAAGTCCTAAATAAGGCTGTCCGGATTATCTCTAGAGCTAGGATGTATTGAACTGGTCTCATCTATAGAGAAGAGGTTTAAAAGTGGCAGCCAAGGTTTTAAGAAAGATACTTCAACCATCCTCCAACCAGGCCACTTTAACTTTCAATACTCATCCTATTACTTTTAGTATCAAAGTCAACAAAATACTTCAAACTAGGGCTGGTGCCTGACAATGTTGGGTTTGCATTGCAGTATTATGGATTTGAAATTACCATTTGTTACGTTCAAAACAGTGGTTAGTGTTTTGATACAATTGGAGATGACCCAAACTCCCATCTAGATATATTGAACCATATAATCATTAAATTTGATTGGAGAATTTATCATTTACCAAAAGTAAATAAAGACAGACATGAGAATTGTTTGGCATAATTGCATTCCCAGTATTATAATGTGGATTTGATGCAAGAATAATAAAAGCCAACCATTTTAATCAAAAAGTAACTCGAAAGAATATATATATATATATATGTAATTGCAGGTGAGAAGATAATTTATTGATGATAAATATAAAATACCTTTCCACAAGTTTGTCCGCTTAAAATCTCCATTTGTGATATTCAGAATGTTGAGGGTTATGTTGAAAATATATTTTCCTTAATTATAAGTAAATTTGCTAATCTTGCACCCCTTCAGTGACATCTTTCTCATGCGTTTTCTTCGGTTTTTCAATTCTTCTTAAATGTCTCTCTTTTCTCACGTTTGGTATCCTTTCTTCACAAAAAAGTAAGTGTCCCTCTGTTTTTTTGATCCCCAATAAACAAAAATAATATCATATTACTGTTTTTCAACTCTCTCTCGACCGATAAAAATAAACTAAATCATATTGTTTTTAACAGTTCTTTTATTATTTTGAATATATAGTTCAACATCTTTCAGAAGAAATCAATTAATATTGGCCGTTGAAATAAACAAACTGACGTTAGAAAGAGCAATAAATGCCGGTGTTACTCTAAATTTTGTAGATCAATTATCACATATTCACATAGTAAGTTATTACAGATTATTTGTTCACTAAAACGGAGATTGATCAGTTTAAAGGATTTCACTGATGGAAAAGAAAATGAAATTACTAGTAAATATTTAGTAATTGAACTTCTTTGAAATAAAAATAAATTTAGACTATCGGAAAATAAATTCTGGAAGTCTTCGGCAAAAAATAACCTTTAAATAAGCTAATATAATCTATGAAATGATAAAAATCAAACAATCTCCATTAATAGCCGAAGATTACTTCCTCGTTTATCCCCGAGAAAGAAAAATAATGCAATAGCATTTTGGTATTTAATTATATTGATTTTAGATTTTAATGATTAGCTTTAAAGAGAAATTGGAATCTGATTTCTAAATGAATATTCAAGATTAATTAACTAAAATTGAATTAGAAATTACTATTCTATCATTATGCAATTTTATTATTTAATCTACAATTTTAACATGGGGAATTACTTTAATGAAGGTTGATGATTAAGATTCGTTAACCAGTAGCTACATCCATTAGGAGATATTTGTTCTTGAACTATTATCAAAATAGTCTAGAAAAAATAATAATCCTTCTCCATGAACGTATACTCAAAAAATAAAAAAAAACAACTAAAAATACCAACTACTGCAGAAAACAATGCTGCATATAAATAAAGATTGTAGATTCAAAGTCTGATGGCTGCAATGTTTATAAGCAACGGCCTGGTCCACCATAAAAAAAGTGGCGTTGTGCTGAATGTTTAGTATGGTACCATTCAGAGACACTATAACAATTTGGTTCATCTATCTTGGCGACAGGATAATAATCTCTATCCTCAAATCCATCACCATTTTCATCGAATCCAAAGCAATCACTGAAGGAAGCTGCTTTATTATTGAGCTCGTTGGCAAAATGCCCACTGCCCATCAAAGGATTGTTCACCTTGCTGTCTTTGCTGACAAATCCTATCCATTGAATTATATTTGCATGGCTTGATAGAGACTTAAAGAGCGTCTTTGGCCACCATCCTAGCAATGTCATGCCACCAATAGGGCCACCTTTATCTTCTCTGTACAATGACCAATCTCCAGTTCTTTCGTCCTACACTACCAATAAAGAAGTTCATATCAATTTCTGTACTTCACTAATATTAGTTCCGGTATACATCTGATTTCAATGATATTGGTCATGCAAATAGTTTTTATTGAATCATGGGCAAAGTAGTTATTAAGGTAAATATTTGAACTTAACATCAGGAATTAATCATTGCAATGCAGACCATATGCATGACATGAGTTGAAACAAACCTAATAGTCCTATTGCTATTGCATGTGTTTAATTATTTCTTTAGTTTAGGAGGTAGCACAACAAACCTTTTTTATTCTGAGTATAATCCGTATCTCTTCTTGTCCGTAAGTTGAAAATGGAGGATCCAAAGATTGTCCTGGATAAAGATTGTTACCATCTGCTACTACGAAACCTGGGCATAAATTATTGTAGCAGCCTGACGATCGCGAGTAGACTTGTGTACTCTGCAAAATGATTAATTAATTATATATTACAAATTAAACTGAGAGCTTAGACCTAAATTACCAATGCGAACCCATAGTTGATTTGTTCTTTTTTTCAAATAAATAAGATGGCTAATCAGTCTCACTTCGTAATTTGGTGCCCAGGCCATGACCATGGAAATTGACTCCATGACATGCATGAACTTATCATTTCAGCTATACAAGACCATTTGCATACTAGCTAGTGTCTTTTTTCCAGTGCTTTAACTGGGTGAAAGATGAGAACATCCAATAAATTGTAAATAAAGAAAACAAGTTTCGGAATAATACTTACATTCCAATATGTGAAGAAATGCAATTTATTATCACCATAAAGACTAGGATTTACCTGCCAAAAAAATTGTTCAACAGAACGGAGTTACTACTCGTTAGATACATAGAATTAATCAAAGTTTAAAAGAATCTCAGGATTATTCAGAGTTAATATGCAGTATAAAAGCAAATGAAGATTGTTATTTCTTAGTCATTGCTTAATTTTGATAAATTTAACGATGAGAATCATACTTGTATAATTGGTTTCTTTCAATTTGTTGAGGAGTGTTATAAATTTAATTTTAAAGAAAATTTATGTTGTAGTGTTTTTTTTTTGAAGGTTATGTTGTAGTGTTATATCTTAATAAACATATCTATATGGATTTTTAAATAAAGCTATTAAATATGATATAAACACTCTTGCCAATTTCTTAATAGATGGATGGTAATCTGTATGAAAGAATGAATAGAAAAATGCAATGACATACGTGAACTCCAGCTGCTATTATTTCTAGCGCTGGGTAGTCGTTGATTGCTGCTATGTAGGAACCAGAACTTAAATGAGGTTTCACATCTGGTATTTCCCAAATACCAAATCTTGCTTTTACTCCATGCCATGGTGTAGCCTTACTATAGAAACCTGCTTCAATGGTCTCTGTATTGGATGATACGTACAACCTAAGTGTACAACCTACCTGTAGGATCAAGTGTTTTACTAGTAAGATGTTTTTGTTATGAAATTTCAAAATTAAAAACATAATCATTCTCCCAATACTTAAATATAATAAATCTACAAGATCCTATCAGTAAACCTGATGAGGAATCTAATTTATTGCTGTCCTTTTTTTTTATCATATTTCTTTTGTATTGGGTAGTGCAATATATCATAAGACCCAGTTATTTACTAAAATCTGGAGAGGAACTTTAGTCTTTCCTTTTTAACTTTATTTTTTTTTTCTGGTGAAGAATACATATATATTTACAGCCTATAAAATTAATATTTGAGACTTCTGGCAAAATATTTCACTAGGTATTAATTAACCGTACTATACAAATCTGATATATTTCATATTTAATTATGATAAAACAGCTATGTTAATAATCATACTTTAATTTAGAGGAAGAAACATGAGTTTCTGTTGGCCGGCTTCAAAATAAAAAGATAATATTCATGTTACGTACCTTAAAAAGACAAAAGAGAAGGGTGACAAAAACTAACATCCTCATTGAAGACATGGAATATAAGAATAATAATTTCTGATACGCGAAAAGATTTTGCTTTTATAAGAAGATTCTTAAATTAAACGAATGAACACAAATTAAGCATAAAAATATATAACAATTAACCCTTCTTTTTTTTCCGAAGAGAACAGAGATTACCCTCGCCGCATGGCTGGCACGCACCCACGGGCCACGGCCAACCATACATGTTTTCAAGGTTATTATGTTTTCTATGGTGATCCAAAATCTCATATATAGCATTTTGTTACTATTTTTTTAACGTTGACTTCTTTAATATTTGTTTAAATAGATAGAAAATTACTATTTTTGAAAAAATGATGGACCCTTAATTACAAAGATTTTTTATCTATCTAAAAATATTGTCAAAATGTAATAAAATGTAATATTAGGCCTCGTAGGATATATTTTCATATGGAAGTCTTGTTAAGCAGTTTGAATCAACCTTTTGGACTTTAAAATCGAAAAATATGAATTTGAAGTAAGAAATGACTATTATTTCATAATTCATAATAGTGAAAGTTTATAAAAAAAATTACCGCTTGACTTTATACTAAATTAAATACAATAATTTATAAATTATGTATGTAAATGTATCACTCGTGAACTAGAATGCAATACAATTAACTTATAAACCTTTTCTTTTCATCACTTGACATTATATTAAATTCATTAAAAAAATCTATAAATTTTGCATGTAAACGCATCACTTATGAAGTTGATCGGTTTTAATGGATTGAATTTGTCTATTTTTATTAATCCAATAATTTTCGTCGTTGAGTTCAGTGAGCTCAACAACACACTAGTTATAGTTTCTATTAACCACATAAACTTTTTAGTTAATCTCCCCATTTAATTAATTTCGTTTATAGTAAATCTACTCTCTATATATTAACCGTACCTCTCTGTCCAACATCGAACCATAGAAAAAACAAAGACTAAATAAAAGTTTCATTGGTGATGTTTAATTAGAATTATCATGATTAAATTAATTAATCCAAAAGAATTCGAATTTTCTGCGGGTGATTATTTCGGCGTTCGATCAAACCAGAGTCGTCAGGAGGCAAATTTTCTTTTGCAACGTTGTTTGTATGACTCTTTTGTGTCTCGCTTTCAAATTAATTGGATTTCTCTGTAAATTAAATTTACTATATATTCAATTTATTGTTCATTTTTTATTTTATTAACTTGTTAGTGATTATATGATGAAAATCAATTTATAGGTGAGAATTAATATGTAATGCGAGAAATAAATTTGTGAATGAAAATTTATTGTACAACAGTTGATTTGTTCATTAGAAATAAACTTCTACATATTTATAATGGATGTATTTAGCTTGTTTAGATTACGGATCTTAAGGTTTTATTGTGAGAGACTTGGACAGCTGAAAGTGATCCCCATTTAATCTTAGTTGTCCATGAGTTTGAGGTAGGTGAGAGAAAGATGGGCTTAGATTTGTATTAGGTTCCATTGGGTAGACACTTTTATACATCAAGCACATGTACAGGCCTATATATGAGGTTTAATTAGGTGTTGAAAGGGCTAAGAGGTCTGGGTTTAGGGGTCCAATAAAATAGGAGAGATAGTGACCAGAAACCAATTGTGAAAGTAGTCCAACATGGTGTTTGGGCTACCTGTTATGAGGTTCATGTTTTTCAATTTGAAAATTTGAGAATATTGTCAAAATGTTTAAAACTATGAGATATCATTTTTTTTTTCAAAATACAGAATAGGCAAATAAACAACGGATATTGAATAGTTAGTTCCTCTCTCGGTGTCTTAATTCCGTGCTCTTCATATATGTGTGTGTTAATCATATTCATTTATCGCTAGCCTGAGCAGAATTGTGTATGTGACAAAATTGAAATAAGCTAATTCATCAATAAAAATCCAAAAGCCCATCAAGAGACTAGTGATCCAAAGCACTCTTCATATATCTCTCAAGTCTCCGGTCCCCACAAATAATGAAAGCAATAAAACAAGGTTTATGATCTAAAATTCCCTAATTTTGAATTTCGCAGTATTTTAGTACTCACGGAACGAAAATAAGATCCTTATTTTCAGAACGAAGAATTTGAAGGAGAGGGCATTTGTTTTCCCTAAACGAAAATAATTAAGATCCTCATTTCCCTAAACGGAATTTCAGAATGAAGAAACAAAATATATAGAGAGAGATGTAAAATGGATGCCACTAACAATTTGGAGGAGAGAACATTTGTTTTCTATTTTTTAAAACAAAAATGACTAAAATTTACATTTTTCCTATGATAGAGATAATGAGGTTCTTTCGACGGAATCCGGGACGGTCCCAATAGGGCATCGGATCAAATTCGGTCTGATGACCGGTCAGAGCTATCCGCATCAAGAATCACACATACAACTTTAATTCCTGTGTATCAAGTACGAATATATAAATCATGATGCTCATCAAACGAATCTGACTAAAAATCCGGCTAAATTTGATCCAATGCCAATCGGACCGCCCCCACTACCTTTCAAGACCTCCCCAACCCTTATCAATTAAACTTCGATCACAAGTTAAATCTTATTAAAGTAAGATAAACCTCATTACTGTGTCGTATGGATATTGTTTTTGCTCGTTGGTTCTAGGAATTTTCTTAGTTCATTCAAAAGACCCCAATAGTGCGTTCTGAGTGCAAAATGATTCATAATTTGGATCCCATGTCTCAATTTTCATAGTCAGTCATCTCAGCCTGGTCTTCACGGAGATTGTTAGAACTACAAGTTGACACATGTAGTTAGTGTCACACCGGATCTAAAGGAGAATATCAAGATTCTTATCAAAACTGAATTCTTGCTGGAATTGAATGATCCTACTGGAATTAAATCAATTATTACCATAATTAGTTGATTGAATATTGTCCACCATATCGGCTGATTTATTACCAAAACTTTGTACAGGGGGTAATCTTACCAAAGCCATGTGCAGCTCCAAAACAGCCTATATAAACCAAGTAACCCTCTGTTTTAAAATTAATTGAGTATTGAATGAGTTGTAATTAGAAATTATTATGAAATAAAAGTGTGTGTGTGTTGATCCGTGGAGTGCGCTATAGGCGATACCACGTTAAAATCTCTATGTTCGCTTGATCAATTTTCTGTGATGATATTATAATTTTGTCAGGGACAATATAAAATATTTTGCAGCTGCAAGACAGAATGACAGCTAGGGCTCGGTTGTTCATTTTTACTTTATCAATTGATCATGTGTGTTAGTAATCAAAGTGGAAAAGCAAGCTATTAAACACATTACTGAAACCAAGAATATCAAATAAAATAACTGGAGAAGAAGATGACAAATTGGCAATCTTATTTTGTGAATATAAGACCGGATCAAGCTCCTATATATTTCATTTACAAAATAAAAAGACGACACAACAAAAATGTATGAAAGTGAACAATGAGTATTGAGCATAAAAAATTAGAATAAATGTTACATTTCTGATAGTATTTGACCAACCAACTCAAAAAAGTTATCTCAGTATACTAGATTTAATCTCTTTACATAATATGAAAATTAGAGCTCCATTTCATAGCAAATTACAGAATTTAGAAAGCTGGGATGGGATAAAAAAACTAAGAAGTGCGGTCTACTCAAGTCTTTGTCCGACAGGAAAACGAGAGCACATGTCCAAAATAAATTGTGGCATTATTATTGTGGACCCTGCTAGTCTAAAAATTCGGCATAGGTCCAAAATAAATTGTGGAATTATTATTGTGGACCCTGCCAATCTAGAAATTCGCAAGTTAATTATTTGCATGTCAACACCAAATACTGGTCCCTACTCATTCTTCCTTTATCACATTCAATTCACATGTGTTAGCAATCAATGTGGGAAAACACTAAAAACTGGATAAGAAGACCGACATTTTTTATTAATATCTAAATTTAAATCAAAAATTATAAATATACCCAACTTAGTTGGCTATTTATAAAAATGCCTAAACTGGCCAAAAAATGACCGGATGAGAATCACTTTGAACCGGGATCAATAACTCAAATTCAAAACATTTTTATTTTTTTCCAATAACACACAAATAAATATTTTAATTTTTCTTACAGTCTCGAAAAATACGACCTAAAAAATGTTGGCCCGGGTTATTTGTTGCAATCCTTCTAATAAATCAAATTATATAATATTCCATCCATTTTTAAAGAAATATAAAAAATATTTCTAATATTTCAATAAAAAAATCATAACATTTTCTACACAAAAAAAAATAATTCTCAACCGGCCATTTTTTGGCCGGTTACAATTGTCTTCTCAACCGGCCATTTTTTATTTACAAATAAAATAACTCGATAAGAAGATGACAAATTGGCAATCTTATTTTGTGAATATAAGACCGGATCAGGCTCCTAAATATTTTATTTACAAATTAAAAAGACGATACAACAAAAATGTATGAAAGTGAACAATGAGTATTGAGCATAAAAAATTAGAATAAATGTTACATTTAGTATTTTTGACCAACCAACTCAAAAAAGTTATCTCTATATACTAGATTTAATCTCTTTACATAATATGAAAATTAGAGCTCCATTTCATAGCAAATTACAGAATTTAGAAAGCTAGGATGGGATAAAAAAAAAAAAGAAGTGCGGTCTACTCAAGTCTTTGTCCGACAGGAAAACAAGAGCACATATCCAAAATAAATCGTGGAATTATTATTGTGGACCCTGCTAGTCTAGAAATTCCACATTATCCAAAAAAAATTATGGAATTATTATTGTGGACCATGCTAGCTAGTCTAGAAATTCCGCATTATGCAAAATAAATTGTGGACCCTACTAGCTAGTCTAAAAATTCAGCATTATCCAAAATAAATTGTGGAATTATTATTGTGCACCCTGCTAGCTAGTCTAGAAATTCGCAAGTCAACACCAAATACTAGCTGATGGTCTCTACTCATTCTTCCTTTATCACATTCACATCAAATACTAGCAATCAAAGTGGGAAAACACTAAAAACTGGATAAGAAGACCAACATTTTTTATTAAATATTTTATAAAAATGCCTAAACCGGCCAAAAAATGACCGGTTGAGAATCACTTTGAACCGGGATCAATAACTCAGATTCAAAACATTTTTATTTTTTTTCCAATAACACACGACTAAATATTTTAATTTTTCTTACAGTCTCGAAAAATACAGCCTAAAAAATGTTGGCCCTGGTTATTTGTTACAATCATTCTAATAAATCAAATTATATAGTATTTCATCTATTTTGAAAGAAATATGAAAAATATTTCTAATATTTTAATAAAAAAATCATAACATTTTCTAAAAAAAATTGATTCTCAACCGGCCATTTTTTGGCCGGTTACAATTTTGTTCTCAACCGGCCATTTTTTATTTACAAATAAAATAAATGGATAAGAAGATGAAAAATTGGCAATCTTATTTTGTGAATATAAGACCAGATCAAGCTCCTAAATATTTTATTTACAAATTAAAAAGACGATACAACAAAAATGTATGAAAGTGAACAATGAGTATTGCGCATACAAAATTAGAATAAATGTTACATTTCTAATAGTATTTGACCAATTAACCAACTCAAAAAAAAAAAAAAGTTATTTCCAAATACAAGATTTAATCTCTTTACATAATATGACAATTAGAGCTCCATTTACAGAATTTAGATAGCTAGGATGGGATAAAAAAATAAGAGGGTCTACTCAAGTCTTTGTCCGAAATAAATAAAAAAAAAGCATATGTCCAAAATAAATTGTGGAATTATTATTGTGGACCCTGCTAGTTTAGAAATTCGCAAGTCATTTGCACGTCAACACCAAATACTGGTCCCTACTCATTCATCCTTTATCACATTCAATTCACATGTGTTAGCAATCAAAGTGTGAAAACACTAAAAACTGGGTAAGAAGACCGACATTTTTTATTAATATTCAAATTTAAACAAAAAATTATAAATATACCAACTTAGTTGGCTATTTATAAAAAGGGGGAATTTCATATATCCCCCTCTAAAACTTCAATATTACGTATTTCCCCCTCAAAAGTTCATAATTACACATTTATCCTTTAAAATGATAAAAACTCACATATTTACCCAAAAATAATATAACAATAAAATTTAACACTTAAAATATATTAAACAATATCAATTATTGAAATATGACCATTATACCCCTCCATTCTTTCTCTCCTTTCTATCTGGATTCTCCTTTCTGTCTATGTTCTCTCCAAAAAAAATTTAGCATCAATCGTTGCAAAAATTTACCGCTCCAAAGAAATCTTGGCGCCAAATACTCTTTGGAGTTCCGCTCGACATAAATTTCTTCTCTCCTCCTCTTTGCCTCATATCTGATCGTCGCCTCCTCTCCTCTGATTGTTCCGCCTCTAAGATATGGCATCGGATGAATTGCCCCTCTCTTTGTTTGCTCAGCACAGTGTCGATTCTGTGGACTTGGTTGTCAGCGATCTCCCGAGACCTAGATGGGAGAACATACCAGAGTCGATTCCGTGGACTTGGTTTTCAACTATTTTTTAAAATTTGAGTAACTTCAACGATTTCTCCAATATCAGTCAAGACCTAGTAGGTAAAGTTAGTGATTTTTTAATTTCAATTAAATATTGAAAGGTTCGTATTCTCTGATTTCAATTAAGTACTTAATAGGGTGAAATTGCATGTCAAGTAAGTACTTAATCACAGTAAGCATCACAAGTCCATTTGACGTGTAAGGCTTTTTTTTTTTCCCGTGTCATGTACCAGACTACCAGTGCACTAGCAGTACTTACTGTACTGGTTGCTCATGATATGAAATGAACAAAGAGATTATTTTTTTTTTGGTTGTTTTCTTCAACTTGGCACGCTTATTGATAGTAATTTGTTCTGCGACAAGCAAACTTCATGATTGCAAAACCAGTAGGGTAAAATTTATATTGCAGTGCCCTTTTAATTGTGTCCAACAGAGAGGTTTGGTTTTTGAAGTTGGTGTTCAATTTCACCTTTTTGTTTCATTGAAAATATACATAAATTTCTATTTATACTCAATTTTGCAGAGATTAGTTCTCAAGCTTTAAAAATACAAAAAAGGAGGAATTTTTTTTTTAATATAAACTAACTGATATTCAACCAGTGCCTAGCCCGAATGGGTCCATTACCAGCACATTCAAGCCGATACAATGCCAGATCATTGTGCAATTTAGTTAAGCAACAACTATAACATGTTTCAAAAAAAAAGGTAATCTGACCATTGTGTATAAGTATAAATTTAATGACAATTGTCCAGGGTATGAGGAAAGAAGTCACAAGCACATAGGAGTAAGAAGTCAAAGCCGTGGGATGCCATGAGTTGATACATTAATTTCCTAATAGTTGTGATGTCTACTAATTTTTGGTTGTGATTATGATTGCCCGTGCTTGCATTTTGTATGTTTAAAACTTGTTGCTACTGCATGGTGTTTTTGGAACATAGAAGTAGACATTTTAAGGTTATTTTACTTTTTGCTACTTTGAAATAGCTTATGGTGATTGGTTCGTTACATGAAAAGTTATATGAAATCTACTAAAATATAGTTTATATGAAATTGCTTGTTTCGACTTTTATATGTTGAATAGAAATTATTGTGTTGTATATTGTTTACTAGTGCGATTTGAATGGTTTGGAAGATGTCTTCACTGATACGGTTTGTAGATTAATTCACTGGTACAGTTTGAAAGATGCCTTTACATGGTGTAATATGTACAGTTTGAAAGATGCCTTTACATGGTGTAATATGTACAGTTTGAAAGATGCTTTATTTGTAAGCTTGTCAATTTGATCATCAGTTTGGAAGACGATTTATTATTAAGTTTGATGATTTAATGGTGTAATACGTACAAAATTATTTGTCCACTGTATTGCATATTGGGGTAAAACTGGTACGGGTGGTACAAGGGTTTCACATTTTCCTTTATAATTGCTATCTTATTTAATCAAATATTTATGATTAATTGATGACGTAATTTTTCAAGTTCACTATTAATTACTGACTTTACTGGAAAAAACGAAAACAATGGAGTGAAGAGAGAAAGAGAGAGAGGAGATAAAGAATGGTGTTTATTTTGGCAATTTATTTTGGCGCTAATTCATTTGAAGTGACGAGAGAGAGAGAGAAAGGAGACAATTCATTTGAATCGAATAGAGAGAGAAAGGAGAGAAAGAATGGAGGGGCATAATGGTCACATTTTAATAATTGATATTGTTTAATATATTTTAAGTGTTCAATTATATTGTTATATTATTTTTGGATAAATATGTGAGTTTCTATCATTTTGAAGGGTAAATACGTAATTATGAACTTTTGAGGGGGGAATACGTAATATTGAAGTTTTAGTGGGGGATACATGAAATTCCCCCTTATAAAAATGCCTAAATCGGCCAAAAAATGACAGGTTGAGAATCACTTTGAACCGGGATCAATAACTCAGATCCAAAACATTTTTTTTTTCCAATAACACACAAAGAAATATTTTTATTTCTCTTACAGTCACAAAAAATACGGCTTGAAAAATGTTGGTCCGGGTTATTTGTTGCAGTCCTTCTAATAAATCAAATTATATAGTATTCCATCTATTTCAAAGAAATATAAAAAAATATTTCTAATATTTCAACAAAAAAAATCAGAACATTTTCTAAAAAAAAATTGATTCTCAACCGGCCATTTTTTGGCCAGTCTGGACATTTTTATAATACCCAGCTAAGCTGGATATATTTATAATTTTATATTTAAATTTGGATATTGATAAAAATGACGCATGAGAAGATAAATTGGAAATCCTTTTTTTTTGTAATAAGATAGAATGGGATCAGGCTTCTAATACTATATTTTATTGATAAATTAGACATACAATTAATATAATCAAAAGAGCCAGAAAAAGCGTGAATATTTCAATGTGTTTTGAGCAAAAAGAATGGAACAAAAACTACATCTATCGTAATAGTAGTTCACCAACCAACTCAAAATAGAATAAAAATCGTCTTTAAAATTCAATTACATCTCTTTTTTTTGAAGTCTTCATTATTGCGTTCTAGGCTGGATTTATTATTGTGGACCTATTCTGAAAATTTGCAAGTCATTTGCAGATCAACACCAAATACAGTTTTGTAATCATGCTATTTTTTCAAGAATTTTTATTGTTAGTGGACAAGGTGCCACTAAATGTATCTAATTAACGCAATATACCTAAATGTCATCATTGCAGCAACAACCATACAAATATTGTTTCCTTTATAGGGATCACTAGTATAGAAAACACAACCATATACGGTCCAAAAAGCTAATGTTACAAGGTTACACAACTGTATTAGCGAATGTCGTGTATGAATAGGAGGGTATATGTGAACATGATAGAGGTTATTTAAGGAATTAATTATGGTTAGCCCACGGTGGATTGTATAAGAACATATATACAATAGGCCTATATATTGAAAGGGGAGGATTCAAAAGCCTTCATTTTTTGGTGTCTTCATTTTGTCTTCATTTTTAAAAACTTTTATAGTTCCAAATTTAAAACTTAAAAGTCAAAATAAAACCGTTAGATCTACATTATTTTATCTATGCACGTATAAAAAATAATGTTATTTCAACTTTGTTGTGTTTGTCATCAAGAGCTTGTGAACATGTATTGATGTGAATAATTTCTACACTTTCATTATTAACTTATTGATTCATATAAAAAATATCAAAATGTGATAATTTTTTTATGACCATGTAGTGAAAATTATATAGATCACATCTAATGATTTTATTTTAATATTTATGTTATAAATTTTCAGTTATTAAAAATTTTAAAAGTAGAAGCATGATGAAGGCTCAAACAATTGAGGCAAATAGAAAGCTCCTCATATAGAAATCAAGTTATGTGTGCCCTTTCCTCGGTGTCACGTACGTAATAGGCATACAGTACAAAATAATATGTGATAGATTTTAATTTTATTAAAAAAAAAGGCTTATTGCCCATTTGCATTACGGAAATAGAAGAAGGTTTAATCAGAAACATGCAAATTAATCCTCGAAGCTAAATGACTCGCAACAAAAAACACAAAACATTGAAGGAAACAAAAACAAAAAAATGTTGTTATATCAGCAACCCAGATCACTTGATACTACTATTTATTGGGATGAACTAGGGTATCGGAAGCATATGATCACTATAAACCATAATATTTTCTGTAGCTGTCACCAAGTGCCCTCTTGCACATTAAATGGTCTCCCCATCTATACCACCAGCACTGTCAGCATCAAACAGTGAGTGGAGTCACACCAACCCATTCCATTCCTTCTTTCAAATTCCCTGCCCAATATTGAATCAAGGAGCAAATTAGAAAGATTAAAGATCTATTGGAAGATACTGGTACTCCATTAAAACAAATATCATTGTGATGTTTTCAAAGTGACCAACAAACATATACAATTGTCCATTAGCAACAGTTTGTATATGTTTTGGTAAACTATGAGTAAAGGAAAGTAAATTATCAAAGGAACCCCATGTTGAAAAGTTTGAAACATGGTTCTGAAACTCAGCCGATACCGAGTCTAATACCGAGTCTACTCGGTATCGGACGGGAGTCTAATACCGAGTCAACTATTCAAAAGCAAATGTCAAAAACTATGAAAAGCAAATGTCAAATACCGAGTCTAATACCGAGTCAACTCTTCATTTCCGTTTTCATTGGATCCATCCATTTCATAGTTTTTGACATTTGCTTTTGAATAGTTTTTTTTTATGTTTTTTACCTCCTTTTTGTTTCCTTTTCTTTCTTTATTTTTATTCTATATATTTATTATTGTTAGGAATCAAAATTCTTTTTTACCATTTTTTCTCCTTTTTTTTGGCTACAAACAAGCTTTTGCCGAATAAATCCGAGTTTCCGATCCGATTCTTTCAATTCCGGCTGATTCATCCAATTTTAATTCCATAGTCAAGTATCCGATTCTAATTCTGAATTCGAGTTTCAAAACCATGGTTTGAAATTGTCCCATATAAAACTGTACTTTCCTAATTACAAATTGACATGAAACAAATAAGTGATCCACACTAGATCCAAGCCATCTTTTGCAAACCAAATTACTTTTAGTTAAAATTTTATTCACTACAGCAAAACTACTTATCTGGGACTGATATTTGAGACTGGTCCGATCGCCGGTCACAGAAGACTCCAAAAAATTCAAAAAAATAAAACAACGGGGACGGATTTGACCACAGGCTTCTGGGACCGGCGCCCACACCCTTCTGGAACCCATTTAGCCCGGTCCCAGAATTCACAGCGCCAGTATATCTCTCTCCCGCTTTTCGTGTTAGGTTAGGAAAAAAAAAAACAAAGAAAAAAAAAAAAGATCGACGCACGCCGATCACCTCTGCCGCGAAATCGACGCACGCCGACTACCTCTCCAGCGAAATGGACGCACGCCGACCACCTTCGTTCTCTCCGTTCATCTCCTCTCCACCGATCATCTAGCTCCTCCTCTCCGTTGTCTCCGTTCATCTCCTCTCCACCGATCATCTAGCTCCTCTCCGTTCTCTCCGTTCATCTCCTCTCCACCGATCATCTAGCTCCTCCTCTCCGTTCTCTCCGTTCTCCACCGATCTCGTCCTCTCCGTTCAACCACCGACCACCAACGACCGATCACCCTATCGTTCGACCACCGACCACTGGCTCTGATCCCCCTTTCCCGTAGGTAATATTTTTTTTCTTCTTTTTTTTCTTAGTACTGAGGGGACGGAGAGGAGATTACTGTTATTCTGTGATTTCTTCTTTTTTTTCCTGTGATTTAGGGGTTCTGTGTATCCTGTCCGGTACCGAGATGCTTGTACCAGTACCAGTCTGGTACCGAATTGATAATGTTAGTATCTGTTCATAATGGTGTAATATTCATGCTGATCAATATATACACTTTTTGAGCGCCTAAAATCAGTGTTTTTTAACAGTATTTAATCTATTCATGGCTCTTTGAATTATAACAGGAGAGTGTATGCATTGGAAGTGGTAGGCACTCCAGATGAGCTCCAGAATCTCACATATCTCAATTATTTGTAAGAAGATTGCTAAAAAGTCTTGTATTCTTTTGTTTTTCTCACACTTTTTTCCTTTTTAATTTTGCTTTCAGAATGTAATTTTAGAACTCAAGATGTTCCGTATTACCCCTTTTTGTAAAATTGTCCTTTTAACTTGTTTCAGTAAAGTGGATCAGAATTACTTAACGGGTCCTGTCCCTGCTTTCATTGGGAACCTGAGTCAACTGCAAGTCCTGTAAGAGCTATTTTCTATCGAGAATAAAAGTTGCTTTGTTATATGGAATATATTTGTTTCTTATGCATATACTTGCTTCGCTAATGCTATTGATACCTTTTTTATATTCAAAATAATTAGCTCTTTTGGTGCCAATGCATTGTCGGGTCCAATTCCAAAGGAGCTGGCCAATCTTCAAAACCTCATTCTCCTGTAAGGCTTTTCTTTCCCCAATTAAATAATAAGCTAAACATTAATGAAAATATCTATTGCCATAATAGTACAGTAGGTTATATATGAGCACTCATTATTCAGGACTGACCCGTTGACTGTGAAAAATTACCAAAATCAATTGTTTCATTCATTAAAAATATAATTATTTCAGGGGGATGGGTACTAACAATTTTAACGGTTCAATACCTGACGAATTTGGGAACATGACTAGCCTTCAGCAATGGTAAGGTGTCAATTTTATTGAAGGAATAAATAGAACTGGGGCAGGCTGATAATACTGTAATTAAGCATCTCTTGATGTTTCAATTCTTCAGGTACATGGATAGTTCAGGTCTCACGGGTGAACTTCCAGAAACACTCTCCAAGCTCACAAACATGCAAATCTTGTAACATCTCTATCCTTCTTGCTTATCACTTCTCTTATTGATTGATTTTATCATATCTGAGAACATTTTAAGCTTATCAGGTGGGCAAGTGACAATGCTTTCACTGGAAAAATACCAGATTATATTGGTACTAGCTGGACAAGTATGACAGAATTGTAAGTTTCTATTAAGCATACCATCTATACCTTTACATGTATGTAAATGCCTGATGCTCCGGTGTGTATGTTCATGCATGGGTATAATGAACTTCCACAATTTTTATCTTTGCTTTAGTATAATTTTTTATGAGAAAAATATGGGAATTAAGCATCCCAACTTTAAATATTAGCAAGAGATTCTCCGAGTTACACACCTTTGATCTCCGTGACATACCAGGATACTTTTTTATCTTAATATAAATATTGTTATTATTATTTTTTGGCAATTAGGGGTGCAGCGCACGCCTATCTGGACAAGCTTAGGAGGTTTGGTTACACCAAAATATATGTACGAGTAACCACAGGAGCAATTATTTGAAAAGGTGTGCTAATGTTTTTCATTATTTTATTTTGTATATTTATATATGCATGATTCGATTGCAACTTGAGAATATTATTTACTACCTGATTTTTTTTTTGTAGTATTTTCATCCTGATCACATGTCCTCAGCTGAGAAGATGAAATTGGAACTCAAGAAAGTCAGAGATGAGTTCAAGATGTCAGAGTCAGATTGTGGCTCTGCACGAGTTCAAGGTGAATTTTCTTTTGAGAATAATTTCATATTTTCCCTGCAAAACATCAAAATATGTTTAGGGGCAAAATAAGAGATATCATGTGTAGCCTTCTAATTCAAGGGAATATCAATTAGGCCACTGAGCAGCAGTGATGAGGAACAGTAAATTCTCGTTGTTTGTTTAGTCAAATGGGAAAGGGAACATTTGGACCATTTAATGAGATAAATGATTTTTCACTTTTTTGTTGTATATTGGGATAATTTGCGGTTTTGCTCAGGTACTGCCTTGTACTGTCAAAACTAGGTCTCCGTGACATACCAGAATACAAGGCACCTGATTACAAGACTTTTCACCAGATCAAGCCCAAGTCCAAGAACAAGAAGTCCAAGGGCAGGGCTAGGATGAAGGCATAGACTTTTTTTTTTATTGTATTTTTTGCTCTATTGTTTCTCTGAATTTTGGTTTCTGGTTTTTTATATTATTGTTTGTGATAATATATTATTGTTTATTATATCCACATGTATTGAAATTGTAATAAAGAATATTCAGATAATGTGTATTTATGTGTATTGTTTGATTGTCAATTGTTTGATATTTGATGTTAAATGCTTGTGAATTACGTTTTGTACCAGTTGGGAATTGAGAAAAATATATGAATATAATGGGTTTAATATTATATTTGTTTGATACATTTTGTATCAATTGGGAAAAAAAATATTAAAAAAAATAACCTTTTGCGACCCATTTGGAACCCTTCTGCGACCGTCCAGTCGGTCTCTGATAGGTCTTTAGGCCAGCATCTGTGACGGATCTCGTCGGTCGCTGAAGGACTCATCTGAGACCGGCACCATACTCTTCAGAGACCGGTGACGTCAGCAGGGCAGTCATCAGTGACGGAGCAACTGCGACCGGGTCATCAGCAACCCATTTTGGTCATCTGGGACCGGCACCCACCTTCTGCGACCGGGGCTTCACCCATCTGCGACCCATTTAATGGGTCGCAGATGGGTATTTCTGCTGTAGTGATTATTAGCTACTAGTCATATAAAAACTCAAATTTTGAGGGGATATTGGCAAATGCCACCAAACTTGATGTTTATCATCTAATACCCCTCTATAATTTAAAAAGAGATATAGAGATTTGACAGAAATCTTTGATAAATCTTGGAATCACTTCAAGCACCTTCTAGTGGCCATGCTAATTAAATGGCCTCTTTAGTCGTCTTTCGAAAGTCTTAATAAAATTAATTACTAGAAAGCGACCTTAGCAAAAAAAATCTAGATATGTTGACTTTTCAACGACTTTTATATATTGATCGCATCTAACCTTTTATTAAGTTTATCTTGATTTTTGCAACGTCAAACAATTAGGATTCGGAAATTTCTTTAATTTATAATTGGTGAGTGAGTGAGTGAGATTACCATACTTTGTAACATAGGTCTCTATATTGTATCTCTGTTTTTTAATTTCAAATAGTCGATACAATCTCTTAACATAATTTTCATATAAATATATACTTGGAGAAAAAATTTTATATTTTTTAAATCAGTTTACTATTTTTCTTCAAAGTGGTAAAATATTACCTTATTTAAATATTATCCATACGAAAGTAGTAATATTTTATCTAAAAAATATTAATATTTACACAAGAGGACATAACGAAAATTTTGTCCCCCAGTTGATCTGGAACGGCTCTATTGGTCAATTGTTCTATATTAACGATTTTTTTTTGTTTTTTTGATATGAAGGCTCTAGGTCCATCTTCATTGAAGAAAGTGGCCGAACTGTTTTTTATGCAAATAAAACTAGAGATACCCAAGCACAAAGTCCCAGCATAATTCTAAGCCACACACACGGCTTGCAGTACAGTTAAGAGGTACCACATAGCAAAGACAGTCACTTTATTAACGACTTTTCTGTACAATGAATTGTACAAGTAGATCGAAGCTTCTGGTGCCATCTCTCACATGAATAAACAATATCCGCTCACCTTATATCCTCAAATACACAACAACTTGCTAGCAAAGAAATACGCCCAAGTGAGCTTCTCACCTTCTAAGCAAATAATTTGTGTCCTTAGCCATGCTCATTATTAAAAACCTTGCTTTGGCTTTCCTCCTCCTCTTAAAAATCACATTCTCTGTCAGCCAAGAAGTTGAATTCACTTACAATGGATTCGCCGGCGCAAATCTAATCCTAGACGGTATAGCTTACATCGAGTCAAATGGCCTTTTGAAGTTAACTAACGAGACATTTCTAATGAAGTACGGTCATGCCTTCCATCCCTCTCCAATTAGCTTCGGTAGCACCACCACCTCCTTCTCGACCACATTTGTATTTGCAATTATACCGAAGGATCCTACACTCAGCGGCGATGGGCTTGCCTTCTTCATCTCCCCCTCGAAGAATCTCTCTGCCGCCTTGCCAGGCCGATACATGGGCCTCCTCAATAATCAAAACGATGGCAATCACACCAATCATATTTTTGCCGTTGAGCTTGACACTTATCAGAACGTTGAGTCCGACGATATAAATGATAACCATGTTGGCATTGATATATATAGTTTGAAGTCGAACCAATCTGTTTCTGCAGGCTATTATGCCGACGATTCAGGTTCTTTTCAAAATTTAAGCCTTATCAGTCGTAAAGCGATGCAAGTATGGGTTGAATACGAGAGCCAAGAAACACAAATTACTGTTGCCTTATCTCCCATTGGAAATTCAAAGCCCAGAAAACCTCTACTCTCTTATAAATTAAATCTTTCAAATGTTTTGAACGATTCTATGTACGTTGGTTTTTCTTCTTCGAATGGTGCTTACTATACCTCTCATTACATTCTTGGATGGAGCTTCAAATTAAATGGACCAGCACCATCCATTGACCTATCAAAGTTACCAAAGCTCCCACGTACAACCCCCAAAGGCCGATCAAAAGTTTTAGAAATAGTGTTGCCTTTTGCTTCAGCGGCCTTTATCCTTATTTTAGTCGTCTTCCTTTTCCTCTATATGAAGAGGCGGCTTAAGTACGCAGAAGTAATTGAAGATTGGGAAGTTGAGTATGGTCCACATCGCTTCTCATACAAAGATTTGTACCGAGCAACCAATGGGTTTAAGGAAAAAGAGTTGCTTGGAAGTGGTGGATTTGGGAGGGTTTACAGGGGGGTATTACCTGTGTCTAAATTGGAAGTTGCAGTCAAGCGAGTCACACACGAGTCGAACCATGGTATCAAGCAATTTATTGCAGAGGTTGTGAGTATTGGCCGGCTCCGGCATAGAAACCTTGTGCAATTATTGGGTTATTGCCGGAAGAAGGGGGAGCTCCTTTTGGTATATGATTACATGCCAAATGGGAGTCTTGACAAGTATTTGTATGATCAAGAAAAGCCGACCCTCAATTGGATCCAAAGATTCAAAATTATCAAAGGAGTAGCATCAGGTCTTTTATACCTCCACGAGGATTGGGATAAAGTTGTTATCCATCGAGATGTTAAGCCAAGCAATGTTTTATTAGACTCTGATTTA
The DNA here is from genome assembly GCF_964058835.1 of Carex rostrata. Taxonomy (NCBI): domain Eukaryota; kingdom Viridiplantae; phylum Streptophyta; class Magnoliopsida; order Poales; family Cyperaceae; genus Carex; species Carex rostrata. The sequence continues at coordinate 1,320,279 of NC_135951.1, forward strand.
AATGCTAGATTAGGTGATTTTGGCCTTGCAAAACTATATGATCGCGGGACCGACCCTCAAACCACTCTTGTGGCAGGTACAGTGGGTTATATTGCCCCAGAGCTTACGAGAAATGGCAAGGCCACACCTCTTACTGATGTGTTTGCCTTTGGTGCGTTCCTGCTAGAGGTTGTTTGCAGTAAGAAACCGTTATACCCTGGTGCACAAGGGCAGGAAACTATTCTAGTTGATCAGGTGCTAGAACACTGGAAATTCGGATCGTTAGCCAATATTGTGGATCCGAGATTAGGCGAATGTTATATAGTAGAGGAGGTAGATATGGTGCTAAAACTAGGTTTGCTTTGCTCACATCCACTACCTAGTGCCAGGCCAAGCATGCGACAAGTTGTGCAATATTTGGAAGGCGATGCACCCCTACCAGACTTATCGGCAATATATACAAAGTTTACCACTTCTTCAAAGCTTCAGAATGAAGGATTCAATTCTTATGTTTTGTCACATCCCTCTACAATGATATCTTTCTCTGGTTTATCTGGTTTATCTGGTGGCAGATAATAGGCAGATAATAGAACAGACTCTTTGTTTTCTAATTTTTGTTTAACTTATAATATTGTGTACGCAGATGTTGTATATATGTAGTATTTTTCATGTTGAACTTTTGAATTATGTATATATAATAGAACATGTTGGTCTGTTTGGTTTTCATGTATATATAATAGAACAGACTAGTAAAAAATGTACTGATGTGGATAATTTCTAGACATTCATTTTTTAACTTATTGATTCATGTAAAAATAAAATTAAAATGTGATAATTTTTTTGTGAGCATGTAGTGAAAATTATGTATGTAGATCACATTTAACGGTTTTATTTTAATATTTATATTTTAAATTTTGAGCTAATTAATTTTTAAAAGTGAAAAAAATAAAACCATTTGAACTCTCCTCGTAATGAAATCATGTTTTGTGTCTCTTTTCCTCGGTGTCATGTAATAGACATCAGTACAAAAAATTTGTCATAGATCTTAGAATCACTTCAAGCAGCAGGTAATTAAAGTCAAGTAGTAGTTAGGCCCGCGTTCACGTGGCCATGCTAAATGGCCTCTTTAGTCGTTTTTCGATAGTCTTAATAAAATTAATTACTAGAAAGCGACCTTAGCAAAAAAAATCTAGATATGTTGACTCTTCAACGACTTTTATATATTGATCGCATCTAAGTATCTAACCTTTTATTTTAATATTGGTTCATATATGTTTATCTTGATTTTTGCAACTTCAAACAATTAGGATTCGGATATTTCCTTAATTTATGATTGGTGAGTGAGTGAGTGAGTGAGTGAGTGAGATTACAATACTTTGTACTACGTAGGTCTCTGTATTATATCTTTCTTTTCAAATTCCAAATACTCGATACAATCTTTTAACGTAATTTTTATTTAAAAATATACTTGAAAACAAAATTTTATATTTTTAAAATCAGTTTACTATTTTATTCAGAGAGGTAAAATATATTACCTGATTTAAATATGAACTACAAGAAGGTAGTATTTTTTTTTTATGTATCTAAAAACTATTATTATTTACACAAGAGCAATAACATGCTTAACGACATTTATGTAAGTTTTTTTGTTTTTTTGCAACCACATTTATGTAAGCTAAATTGTACAAGTAGACGCATCTGGTGCCTTATCTCTCACATCAATCAATAATATATAATATCTGCTCACTTTATATCCTCAAATCCACAACAACTTGCTGGCAAAGAAATTAATACGCCCAAGTGAGCTTCTCATCTTCTAAGCAAATAATTTGTCTTTAGCCATGCTCATGATTAAAATCATTGCTTTCGCTTTTCTCCTCCTCTTAAAAATCACATTCTCTGTCAGCCAAGAAGTTGAATTCACTTACAATGGATTCGCCGGCGCAAATCTAATCCTAGACGGTATAGCTTACATCGAGTCAAATGGCCTTTTGAAGTTAACTAACGAGACATTTCTAATGAGGTACGGTCATGCCTTCCATCCCTCTCCAATTCGCTTCGGTAGCACCACCACCTCCTTCTCGACCACATTTGTATTTGCAATTATTCCGAAGGATCCTACACTCAGCGGCGATGGGCTTGCCTTCTTCATCTCCCCCTCGAAGAATCTCTCTGCCGCCTTGCCAGGCCGATACATGGGCCTCCTCAATAATCAAAACGATGGCAATCTCACCAATCATATTTTTGCCATTGAGCTTGACACTTATCAGAACGTTGAGTCCGACGATATAAATGATAACCATGTTGGTATTGATATATATAGTTTGAAGTCGAACCAATCTATTTCTGCCGGCTATTATGCCGACGATTCAGGTTCTTTTCAAAATTTGAGCCTTATCAGTCGTAAAGCGATGCAAGTATGGGTTGAATACGAGAGCCAAGAAACACAAATTACTGTTGCCTTATCTCCCATTGGAAATTCAAAGCCCAGAAAACCTCTACTCTCTTATAAATTAAATCTTTCAAATGTTTTGAACGATTCTATGTACGTTGGTTTTTCTTCTTCGAATGGTGCTTACTATACCTCTCATTACATTCTTGGATGGAGCTTCAAATTAAATGGACCAGCATCATCCATTGACCTATCAAAGTTACCAAAGCTCCCACGTACAACCCCCAAAGGCCGATCAAAAGTCTTAGAAATAGTGTTGCCTTTTGCTTCAGCGGCCTTTATTCTTATTTTAGTCGTTTTCCTTTTCCTCTATGTGAAGAGGCGGCTTAAGTATGCAGAATTGATTGAAGATTGGGAAGTTGAGTTTGGTCCACATCGCTTCTCATACAAAGATTTGTACCGAGCAACCAATGGGTTTAAGGAAAAAGAGTTGCTTGGAAGTGGTGGATTTGGGAGGGTTTACAAGGGGGTATTACCTGTATCAAAATTGGAAGTTGCAGTCAAGCGAGTCACACACGAATCCAACCATGGTATCAATCAATTTATTGCAGAGGTTGTGAGTATTGGCCGGCTCCGGCATAGAAACCTTGTGCAATTATTGGGTTATTGCAGGAAGAAAGGGGAGCTCCTTTTGGTATATGATTACATGCCAAATGGGAGTCTTGACAAGTATTTGTATGATCAAGAAAAGCCGACCCTTAATTGGATCCAACGATTCAAAATTATCAAAGGGGTAGCATTTGGTCTTTTATACCTCCACGAGGATTGGGAGAAAGTCGTCATCCACCGAGATGTTAAGGCAAGCAATGTTTTATTAGACTCTGATTTAAATGCTAGATTAGGTGACTTTGGCCTTGCAAGACTATACGATCGTGGTACCGACCCTCAAACCACCCATGTGGCAGGTACAATAGGTTATATTGCCCCAGAGCTTACGAGAACTGGTAAGGCAACACCTCTTACTGATGTGTTTGCTTTTGGTGCGTTCGTGCTAGAGGTTGTTTGCGGTAAGAGACCATTACACCACGGTGAACAAGGGGAGGAAATGATTATGGTCGATCGGGTATTAGAACACTGGAAATCCGGATCATTAGCTGATATTGTGGACCCTAGATTAGGCGAATGTTATATAGTAGAGGAGGCAGTTATGGTGCTAAAACTAGGTTTGCTTTGCTCACATCCACTATCTAGTGCCAGGCCAAGCATGCGACAAACTGTGCAATATTTGGAAGGCGATGCGCCCCTACCAGAATTATCGGCAATACATATGAAACATAGCTCGTTTGCAATGCTTCAGAATGAAGGATTCGATTCTTACGTTATGTCATCACATCCCTCTACAATGACTACAATGACTACAATGACAGATGTCGCTAGTTTATCTAATGGTAGATGATAGAACGGACTCTTTAAAGAATTTGTATATGTTTTCTAATTTTTATTTGTCTGATAATATTGTGTAATGACTCCGGTTAGGTTTTATTTCTATCCTACTTAACTTGTTTGGGATTCAAGACTTTGTTGTTGTTGATGATAATATTGTGTAATCAGATGTTATAGTATTCAACGTGTGTATCGTCAAGAAATGATTGCTGGAGTTTAATGATAATCCTTATTTAATAATGTACATATATGTAACAAATAATAACTATTTTGATTCATAACACACACGAAGTAGCACTTAACACGGTTGTTATATATGTTGTAACTTCAATTGCTTTTAAATTCCGATGGGCTATCTATTTCTTGTTTTTTATTAATTTATATGTAATTTGTAGTATGATTTTCCTTTCAAAAGAATCTCTCTTTTTCATCTTCGGCTATCTTATGATTCCTCTGTCCAGACTGGTCTCGTTCTCCTCCGTTCATTGCTTGGACCACTCTCTCTTTCTCACCGCAAGGCATACACCATCGATCCAAAAGGTGTAAATACTAGTTTTATATAAAAGAGATGTTATATTTTTAGAAAACTATATTGCTTACTGACTGTACATCCAATATTAGACGGAAATTAAAGAGCTTTTAGGAAAGCTAATAAGAATATATTTTTGGGAAGACTATTCTAAAAGCAGCAATGAATTATTGGTGTTCAGAGCAATCAATCTCAATCAAATGGGGCCTCTGGAGTGCAATAAAATTAAAGGAGCATTAGCAAATTAAGCAATCAATCATCGCTGTGTACTGTGTTTTTCACATGTCAAAATTAAAATGAATGGACAAATTCCACTAATCAAAATTAAATGGGGCCTAGTCAAAGATAAAACATTAACCCAAAATATTAAGGGCTTTTATATATTGTAACTAGAATAAATAACGGTGATGATGATTATTCTGTTCAACAAATAAACATTGCTCCGACAATCTCAATTTTTCTCGAGCTTCGAAATTTCTCACTGTTTTTACTTGAGCTTCCTTGAAGTGGCACTAGGGTGGTGGCAGAAAGGGAAAATTTGAGCAAACTGTCCAATAAAATCTCAGATTTTGAGATAACAGCAAATTTTGTTTCTCAATTTATTGTTCTTTACAGAAAGCATTGAAAATTTTTATGGGGGTGATTATCAACACAACGAACAATATAGATTAAAGAAATGGAATTGATAATAGTATCTGATTATTTGACGCATAATATTATTTTTTGCATTACTGTACATTTATTTAAATAAATGTATGGATCTGTTTTCTAGCTTAAGTAATTTCAAACCTAACTCTGAATCATTTAAATAGAATGTACGGTTTTCAAATTTAACTCCAGAAAATTTATTCCTAATTAAATAGAATTATGAACATTCAGATTATTGATGGATAGACGAATGGACTTGGAGCAGAAGATTCGGTTCTTTAAGTTATTATATATATCCTCTTAATAGCAAGATTCGCCAAGTCAATACCGAGGAGCTCATACCTAACACAGAATCATTTAAATAGAATGTATGGTTTTCAAATTTAACTCTACAAAGTTTATTCCTAAATAGAATTTTGACTGTTCAGATTATTGATGGATGGACGGACGGACTTGGAGCAGAAGATTCGGTTCTTTAAGTTATTATATATATGCTCTTAATTGCAAGGTTCACCAAGTCAATACCGAGGACTTCACACCTAACTCTGAATCATTTAAATAGAATGTATTGTTTTCAAATTTAACTCCAGAAAGTTTATTCCTAAATAGAATTATGACCGTTCATATTATTGATGGATTGACGGACGGACTTGCAGCAGAAGATTTGGTTCTTTAAGTTATTATATATATGCTCTTAATTGCAAGGTCCACCAAGTCAATACCGAGGAGCTCATACCTAACTTTGAATCATTTAAATAGAATGTATGGTTTTCAAATTTCACTCCAGAAAGTTTATTCCTAAATAGAATTTTGACCGTTCAGATTATTGATTGCTGGACGGACGGACTTGGAGCAGAAGATTTGGTTCTTTAAGTTATTATATATATGCTCTTAATTGCAAGGTTCACCAAGTCAAATACCGAGGAGCTCATACCTAACTCTGAATCATTTAAATAGAATGTATGGTTTTCAAATTTAACTCCAGAAAGTTAATTCCAAAATAGAATTATGACCGTTCATATTATTAATGGATGGACGGACGGACTTGGAGCAGAAGATTCGGTTCTTTCAGTTATTATATATATGCTCTTAATTGCAAGGTTCACCAAGTCAATACCGAGGAGCTCATATCTAACTCTGAATCATTTAAATAGAATGTACGGTTTTCAAATTTAACTTCAGAAAGTTTATTCCTAAATAGAATTATGACCGTTCATATTATTGATGGATGGACGGACAGACTTGGAGCAGAAGATTCAGTTCTTTAAGTTATTATACATATGCTCTTAATTGCAAGGTTCACCAAGTCAATACCGAGGAGCTCATACCTAACTCTGAATCATTTAAATAGAATGTACGGTTTTCAAATTTAACTTCAGAAAGTTTATTCCTAAATAGAATTATGACCGTTCATATTATTGATGGATGGATGGACGGACTTGGAGCAGAAGATTCGGTTCTTTAAGTTATTATATATATGCTCTTAATTGCAAGGTTCACCAAGTCAATACCGAGGAGCTCATACCTAGCTCTGAATCATTTAAATAGAATGTATGGTTTTCAAATTTAACTCCAAAAAATTTATTCCTAAATAGAATTTTGACCGTTCAGATTATTGATGGATGGACGGACGAACTTGGAGCAGAAGATTCGGTTCTTTAAGTTGTTATATATATGCTCTTAATTGCAAAGTTCACCAAGTCAATACCGAGGATCTCATGCCTAGCTCTGAATCATTTAAATAGAATGTATGGTTTTCAAATTTAACTCCAAAAAATTTATTCCTAAATAGAATTTTGACCGTTCAGATTATTGATGGATGGACGGACGGACTTGGAGCAGAAGATTCGGTTCTTTAAGTTGTTATATATATGCTCTTATTTACAAGGTTGACCAAGGCAATACCGAAGAGCTCATTCCTTGAGCGGAAAAAGAAAAGTCAAACAAAACGGTTTGGATATCTACATCAGTTGAATTATTAAACTATTTTTTTTGGAGAATTTACATATATGAATTGAGATGGTGTATGGTGTTTGGTTTTGGAGCCAAAATAGGTTTGAGGTCTTGGGAGGATTTAATACTCTATCTGTCAAACACCTTTTTTAAAAAAGAACAAAAGGCTTTGTAAAGTCAAACAAAACAGGAACCCCCGAGATTTTTATATTTACCCAAAAAACAATATTTTTTATTAAAAATAACCACGATTTGGCAAAATTTTTAAAAATACCCAACCCGCAGAAAAAATCCGCGGTCCGGGATTTTTTATTCCGCCCCGTGGAAAAAATCCGCGGCCCGGGAATTTTAATAATTTTTTTTTTTTTTGGAGATTATGCTTTTGAGCCCAACTTTGCACCTCTGGTTAACATAGCAAACCATCTTCAAAAATCATGAAAATTGACTGACATGCAGTCTTGACATCGTAAAACAAGACTGTGAAGTTTCACACAAAATCTCAAAACAGATCACGATCACGAGATATCATCTCTCAAAAATTGCCCGAACTGCTGAAGGAGTGCTTCTGAGCCCAAATTTGCACCTCTAGTTAACATACCAAAGCATCTTCTAAAATCATAAAAATTGACCGACATACAGTATTGACAATGTAGAACATGACTGTTAAGTTTCACAAAAAATCTCAAAACAAATCGCGAGATATCATATCTCAAAAATTGCCCGAACTGCTGAAGGAGTGCTTCTGAGCCCAACTTTGCACCTCTGGTTAACATAGCAAAGCATCTTCAAAAATCATGAAAATTGACCGACATGTAGTATTAACATCATAGAACATGACTGTAAAGTTTCACAAAAAATTTCAAAACAGATCGCGAGATATCATATCTCAAAAATTACCTGAACTGCTAAAGGAGTGCTTCTGAGCCCAACTTTGCACCTTTGGTTAACATAGCAAAGCATCTTCAAAAATCATGAAAAATTCCCGGGCCGCGGATTTTTTCCACGGGGCGGAATAAAAAATCCCGGGCCACGGATTTTTTCCGCGGGTTAGGTATTTTTAAAAATTTCGCCAAATCGTGGTTATTTTTAATAAAAAATATTTTTTTTTGGATAAATATAAAAATCTCGGCGGGAACCGTCAAGTCTGGCTGTGATAGAGTATCACGGTTTGGATTTTTTTTTTCTGCGTTGTTTAATTAGAAGGGATGGTAATTAGTTTGTGACTAATCTGACTATAATAGTCTATAACGTTCAGGGAATGTTGTAAACTATCACGTTTTTTCTATATTTCAAAAAAACTCAATTTCATTCTCTATTATCGATATTTATTTAATTAATTTCATATTAATAAAAATTTCGGCTACTGGCCTGCTGCTGCAATATTGTTCCTTGGAAGCCTCTATCGTGTCTTCTCTCCTACTGGAATCTACTATCTCTTTCGATCTCCAACCCCACATGGCTCTCTCAGTCTCATCCATTTGACTTTCTCTCTCTTTTCACTAGTGCCCATGTACACCGGTGATTATTTGATTTTTCATTGTGGAACTAATTAAATGGTCAGGAGTCATAATTTTTTTTGTGATCATGAAATATTTTAAATGTTTATTTTTATATAATTATATATAAATGTTTATTCTTCTGTATATGTTTTTAATTGTTTTTTTATTTATTTATTTATAAATATTTTCTTATTTTATTTGTACCTATTTTAGTAATAATTTTTATTTGGAATGTTTCATCTATTTAATGTTGTTAATTAATATATTTTATTTAATTGTATTATTATAATTTTATTAATAAAAATAATTGTATAATTTGAAAAAACAAGCAAAATGCAAATATTGTATTAATCACCACAATGATCAATTTATTAATTTAATTTTAATTTTAATTTATTTTTCGGTGATTGTATAACAAGCTCAGTGTTTTAAAACGTGGCCGCATGGGCCGCATATGCGTATGCGGTCGGCAATCGTGCTCAGAATGTCCATGCGGTTTTTTCATGCGGTTTTTTCATGCGTTTTTTCCATGCGGCCGCATATGCGGTCCGAATATGCGGTCATGCGGATTAAAAATGCGGCCATGCGGTCCGAATATGCGGCCATGCGGTCTGAATATGCGGCCATGCGGACTGAAATATGCGGCCATGCAGTTTTTCCATGCGGTTTTGATAATTTGATTGTATTTTAATTAAAATTTATATTAAAAAATCAAAAAATTATTGTTGGTTATGTTATTATGTGAAAATAAATTCAAATATATGAATATGAATATATATATATATATACGTGAATTTTTATTTTAAAATCTGCATATATAAATCCGCATGAAAATCCGCATATGCGGTATGCAGTGGTCTTCCGCATGCATGAACAAAATCGCATTTTAAAACACTGAACAAGCTTACAGGCAAGAGGCTTGTTATAAAATAATAATTGATAAGTAGTGTTATGTTGTTGTTCAATTGATTTAATTGAATTTAATTTAATAATTATTTTATTTATATAAAATATTTTAAAAAGAAAATAGGATTTCTCACAAATATTCTCATGTTACAACTGAACACTCATCAAGTACATTTCCATAATTATTCTCATGCATACATATGAGTGTGGGTTCCCAAACCCATCATATCCCAACCAACAAAAACCCAAGACAAACGTACAGGCCTTAAAACTTGGTGAAAAAAACATCAAAAAGAATTAAATTTTTCAAGATTATACACAAATAAAATATGATTTTTATCACAAAATTCTACAAAAAAAAGTATTTTTTTTGGTACAAAGAAGTACCAGAAACTCTGACGAAAATGAAAAGAAAAATAGAAAAGGGATGGATACATTTGTGGGTACACAATGGGGGAGACTAGTAAAGTGACCTAATTGGGTGCATAAATAGGGGATTATCATATCGATCCTATCTCATAACGTCATCGACTTCATCCTACTTGGGGTGTTCATTGGGTCCGGTTTAATCAGTTTTGAACCGAACCGAATTAGTTTGGATCAAATGGTTCGGTTTTTTTAGTTTTTTTCGATTTAACGGTTCGCTTCAATTTTATTTTTAAAATTGAATTATAACTTCGGTTCGGTTTGAAATTTTGAAAACCAAAATAACTAAACCTACTGAACTTTTATATATTATGAATTTGATCCGGACCGTCTTGGTTTATTTCTTAATACCCCGGTTTATTTCTTAATTAATTACTTCAAATACTTTGGTTTATTTCTTAATATCCCGGTTTATTTCTTAATATACTTCAGTTTATTATAAATTAATTGCTTTAAATAAAAAAACAAATCTATTTCGGCTTGAACCGAACTAACCGAAATAAAACTTTGGTTCGGTTCGATTCAATTGTAATGCTAATTCAGTTCGGTTCGGTTCTATTTTTAAAATCAAATTATAACTTTAGTTTGCTTAATCCTACTAACTTTCTTCTTTGTGATATATTTGGGCAATAATGGTGGGTATCATAATGACCTTAAAACGTTGCTACATTGGATCCCGCCGCTACTAATTAATGAAGTGATGACAGTCGACATAAACTAGTCTTGATTTTTCTTTTCTTTTAAATTTTGAGCCATTAAAGTTTTTAACTCTCTCATATTTAAATTATGTTTTGTGGAGTCCGACTAGTATAACATCGATGTCATATGTAGAAGTGCTACTTTTACTCGATTATTCGGATCCAATCCGGAACCAAACCGGATCCGATTAATTTGAATAGCGTATGGTTTAAAAAATATAACCGGTTAAATTATGGGTATGGTTACAAAATTAATAATTTAATATCCGATCCGGATCCGAACCGGAACCGATACTGTAATGGGTAGGATATGAGTTTCATTTAATTATCCGATCCATAACCGAACCCGACCCGATACCCGTATAAATACCCGATAAAACATATATTAATAACTATTAATATATAAAAATACAACTTTGCATATTAATTTTTGCAATAAGCTGTGATGAGTCCAGTATTTTTTTTAATATGAGAAAATAGAATGCAGTGACATATTCGCTATGTTTATACACATAGATGAATGCCAAATTTATTCCTTCTATAACAGCTGCATTATTTTTTTTAATAAAATTTATTATTATTGATACATCCTTCAATATTTGCCTTGATATCCTCTGCATAATAATGAAAATTTATTACTCTCATTAATATTTCATTTCTACAAATTATTAGTATTTCATTCATAGATTTTTTGAACCATAGAAAATGAAATCATCATCTCTAATATTTTACTTTTTAAAAATTATATCTCTTCTTCAATATTTTTTTTTCAAAAGTTATTTTATCTCCATCCTCTTGATTTTTTTGTGACATATACTCGCTCCGGTTCCGGAACCGCCTTGAATCCGGAACCGCCCCGTCTCCGAACCAGACCCGATAATCTACAAACAAGTTATGGATATATATCTACCCGGAACCGAAAGACTGGACTCGAAATATCTACGGGTAGATAGGTACCCGGATCCGGACCCGACTCGAATTGAAACATATAAGTGTATGGATCGAAATTTGGACCCAAACACTTTTAGGGTACGGATCCAAATATAATAGTATCCGGACCCGACCCGACCCGATAGCACCTCTAGTCATATGACACTAACTTCAAAATTGATTGAATAGACTTCAAACGACTAATTGAAACCGTTCAAACCGATTTACTTTATGAGTGATGCGTTTACACGCAAATCTTTTATATTTTCGAGTTATTTTAGCATTAAATCAAGCGATAAAAATATTGAAAAATGAATGCATTAAAATTAACTTAAAAACTCACACATTTGACCGCTTGACTTGATACTAAATAAATTCGAAAAATCATAAATTTTGTATATAAACGCACAACTAATGAAGCAGATCGGTTTGAACGGTTTAGATTCACCATTTGAAATTCAGTTGATAAGTTTTAGAATTAGTGTTATATTGACTAAAATAACACTCATATTATACTAGCTAAACTGTTTTGTGTGTGTCCTTTGCTCGGTGTCATATAATAGACATAGTACAAAAAAAAGCTGTGATAGATCTGCAATCACTTCAAGCAGCAGGTCAAGTCAACTAAAAGTTGAGGATAGAGCGTTCAAGTGGCCTTATTAAATCGCCTCTTGAGTCAATTTAATTACTAAAAGGCGACCTTAGCAAAATAATCTAGATATTTTGACTTTTCAATGACTTTGATTGATCGTATATAACCTTTTATTTCAATTTTGATGCATATATGTTTATCTTGATTTCTGCAACTTCAAACAATTAGCATTCGGAAATTTCTTTAATTTATTATTGGTGAGTGAGGCATTCGGAAATTTCTTCAAACAATCATCGCTGTGCTGTGTTTTTCACGAGTCAAACTTAAAATGAATGGACAAATTCCACTAATCATAATTAAATGGGGCCTAGTCAAAGATAAAACATTGACCCAAAATATTAAGGGCTTTTATATATTGTAACTAGAATAAATAACGGGGATGATGATTATTCTGTTCAACAAATAAACATTGCTCCGAAAATCTCAATTTTTCTCTTGCTTCGAAATTTCTCACAGTTTTTTTTAAGTAAGAATAGAAGTCATACTTCTATTTTATTAACCTCAATTAGTTACATTGTTTGTTGAGGGGTTTGAGAAATAATCATCTAATAGATAGAAATGTGATAGTTGAAAAAAAAAAAAAATCAAAACACTCTTGAACATAACAGAAACAGGATGGTATAATTCTTAATCATCTCAATCTTCTTCGATTTGTATAATTTCTCACTGTTTTTACTTGAGCTTCCCTGAAGTGGCACTAGGGTGGTGGCAGAAAGGGAAAATTTGAGCAAACTGTCCAATAAAATCTCAGATTTGGAGATAACAGCAAATTTGTTTCTCAATTTATTGTTCTTTACAGAAAGCATTGAAAATTTTTATGGGGGTGATTATCAACACAACGAACAAAATAGATTAAAGAAACGGAATTGATAATATATAGTATCTGATTATTTGACGCATAATATTATTTTTTGCATTACTGTACATTGTTTTAGATAAATGTATAGACGTGTTTTCTAGCTTAAGTAATTTCACACCTAACTCTAAATCATTTAAATAGAATGTATGGTTTTCAAATTTAACTCCAGAAAGTTTATTCCTAAATAGAATTATGACCGTTCATATTATTGATGGATGGACAGAGGACTTGGAGCAGAAGATTCGGTTCTTTAAGTTATTATATAGAGAGAGAAATGGGCTATGGTACATTGCAATGTATAGCCATCTTTGTATATTGGACTATAACTCCAGTGATTCAAAGTCAAAATAATCGATTCAAACCGTTTATCTTGTTGTTCATATTAATATGTGTTTGGAGACCAAATTTTATATTTTTTTAGAATTTTTTTACTATTTTTTTAGATTTATTGAAAATCGTTGTTTTCAGACAAATCTGGACCATAAAAAAACAGCGATTTTCAACAAATCTAAAAAAATAGTAAAACAATTTCAAAAAATTACAAAATTTGGTCTCCAAACACATATTAATATGAACAACAAGATAAACGATTTAGATCAGTTATTTGGACTTTGAATCACGTAATTTATAATACAATGTACAAAGAATGTTATACATTGCAATGTACCGTAGTCCAACTCTCTCTCTCTCTATATATATATGCTCTTAATTGCTAGGTTCACCAAGTCAATACCAAGGAGCTCATGCCTTGACTGTTCATTCCAGCCCATTAATTTTTTCCTTATTAATATATTTATTAATATATTTGTAAGCGGTGATCGCTGCTGACCATTAAAAAAATAAAAATAAATAACCTTTATCTCATTGCTTCAAAACAGAGGGTTTAAGTGGGTTGACTCTTGCTAGCCAAATAAATGACTCATAACTAAAATTTAATTATTAAGGGATTGGGTGGAGGAATAACATTATAATTAGAGGTTGATGCAAACTTTCAAGGTGTAATTTCATGTATCCCCTAAAAAATCATAAAATTACGTATTGCCCACTCTAAATTTCATAATGTCATATTTGCCCTTCTAAAGTTCAAAAATTTATAAATATACCCAATTTATTAATTTTTTAATAAAATTCATTTTAAATTAATAAATTTCTCATTTTATCCCTTCTTTATTTTTTTTCTCCTTTCTCTTGGTTCCAAAGAAATCACCATCTCTCCTTTCTTTTTCTTTTTCTCCTCTCTCCATCCACTGTTCCTTAAAATCAAAATCACTATCTCTCCTCATACTAATTATAATCATGGATGAACACATGACCTCCATGATAGATGTCATTCTAAGCTTAACAAATGTTCTACAAGCCCAGTGGAAAGAGTGCTACATGGTCAGAGGGAACTACCAACACCAAAGTGAGCTCCATGTCCTTATCTCAGAATTCAGAATATTGACAACTTCCTCTGATTAAAAAGGCAAGCATGAGCTCCTCATGTCCAATGTCAAAAGTTAACCACTCTTCTTGCCACGTCCCTTGCGAGGAGGAAAGGGTACGTAAACGGGTCTATCGCGGCCCGGGAGAACTGGAGAGAAGGAGCACCAAGATGTGGCAACAGACCTGTCGAGTTGGGGTTAGTTAGGAGTCGTTAGTGGATCATTTTTACCAGTTTCTCTTCTATCGTAATTGCCTATATAAGGCCAATGTATGTATGACACCAATTATGGAAAATAATAATAAATTTGAGAGAATTTCTTGAAACCTTAGGGTTACTGTATCGTATTCTATTTCTTACAATTTACATCAATTTCGCCTCTTTCTTCCATTTCACTGCTTCTCTTCGTTTTTATTATATTTGAACTCGAGAACGTTACACCTTTCATACAATAACCTAATAAGTCCAAAATGAGAGCTCGAGTTTTCTCTAGAACCAAGAGAATGAGAAAAAAGAAAAGATGGAGAAAGGGTAAAATAGGTAATTTATAAATTTGATATGAGTTTTATTAGAAAATTTTAATAAATTGGGTAAATTTGTGAGTTTTTAAACTTTACAAGGGTAAATATAATATTATGAATTTTAGAGGGAGAATAGGTAATTTCATGATTTTTTAGGGGTACATGAAAGGCCCCCTTCAAATAATATGGTCAAAGACATCGGAAACCAATCATATAATTTTTTTCAAAAAAAGTATGGAATTAATTTCTCTTACTGGATAAAACCCATAAATTTGTAAAGTTGTTTTTTTTTAGATAAGAAAAATGAACAAGGGCAATTTCGTCAAAAATTGTTGATAATGAAGTTCTAATATTAATCTACTTAGTCTTAAACATGTTGTGGGATAATATATAACGTCATAAAATTTAAATAGATAAGCATCTAAATATAAACTTTCAATGCAAAAATATATAAAAATCTAAGTTGTTACTGATTGGCTGTTTGGTGCATTTTCAATGCTGCTGGCCCGAAAAATTGTATTAATAGAAAATTAGTCACAAATTAATTACCCTCCCTTTTAACATAAATCACGTAGAAAAAAAAAAAAAAAAAAAGCGGTGATACTTATCACGGCCAAACTTGAGCGGAAAAAAAAAATCAAACAAAACGGCTTTGGATATCTACATCAGTTGAATTATTAAACTATTTTTTTTTGGAGCATATACATATGAATTGAGATGGTGTATGGTGTTTGAGGCCTTGGGAGGATTTAATACTCTATCTGCGAAACACCAATTTTCAAAAAGAACAAATGGCTTTGTAAAGTCAAACAAAACAATTGGAAGACATACCGAGATTTTTATTTTTACCCAAACAAAAAAAGAAATTATTAATAATAACCAGGTTTTAGAAAAATTTATAAAAATGCCCAAACCGTCTATTTCTGGGGTGGTCCGGAATTTTTATTCCGGACCGCCTATTTCTGGGGTGGTCCGAGATTTTATTCTTTTTTTTTTTTTTTTTTGCACCTCTGTTTAACATGGCAAAACACTTCAAAAAATTGTGAAAATTGACCGACATGTAGTCTTGACATCGTAGAACAAGACTGTGAAGTTTCAAACGAAATCTCCGAATAGGTCGTATGATATCCGCTCTCAAAAATTGCCCGAACTGCTGAATATTTTATTCTGAGCTCAACTTTGCACATCTCGTTAACATAGCAAAACAGGGACCAAATTACAAAAGTGATTATACCAGCATGTAGAGCATTCAAAAATACACAAAATTAACACAAATTTCAATTTATTTAGATTTTTTTACAGTTAGTTATGAATTTCTAAAGTTAGTTATGAATTTCTAAAGTTCAGCTTTCGGAAAAATTTTAAACAGGTATAATTTTGGCTAGAAAAATCGGATTTGTGCGTATGACTACTTTTCAGAAAGGGGGGACGAGACGGATCCGACTATCGCCCATGGGGGCATCTCCAGGCATCTAAAGCATCAAAATTTCAAAAAAAACGTCATTTAGTGCATCAAAAATTCAGTTTAAGTTGTCATTCAAAAAAACGTCGTTTAGCAGTTCGGGCAATATTTCAGAGCTGATATCTCACGGCCTGTTCGGAGATTTTGTATGAAACTTCACAGTCCTGTTCTACAATGTCAATACTGCATGTCGGTCAATTTTCACGATTTTTTAAGGTGTTTTGCTCTGTTAACCAAAGGTGCAAAGTTGGGCTCAGAATGAAATATTCAGCAGTTCGGGCAATTTTTCAGAGCTGATATCTCATGGCCTGTTCGGAGATTTTGTATGAAACTTCACAGTTCTGTTCTACGATGTCAAGACTGCATGTCGGTCAATTTTCACTATTATTGGAGGTGTTTTTCTATGTTAAACAGATGTGCGAAGTTGGGTTCAGAATGAAATATTCAGTAGTTCGGGTAATTTTTGAGAGCCGATATCTCACGACCTGTTCGGAGATTTTGTATGAAACTTGACAGTCCTGTTCTACGATATCAAGACTACATGTCGGTCAATTTTCACAATTTTTTGAGGTGTTTTTCTATGTTAACCAGATGTGCAAAAAAAAAAAAAAAAAGAATAAAATCTCGGACCACCCCAGAAATAGGCGGTTTGGGTAAAAATCTGGTTTTTTGAGGTGTTTTTTATAAATTTTCCTAAAATCTGGTTATTATTAATAATTTCTTTTTTTGTTTGGGTAAAAATAAAAATCTCGGGAAGACATACCATGAGAGAATGGAATTCAGCAGTTGAAGGTCAGATTGTTGATCTGGATAGTGATACGGAAATAAATCTGCTGTGATTCTAAAGGGATCGCAGGACTGTAATTCCATATTTATCCATTTATCTGTTTAGAGATTCGTGCATAAAAAATAAGTATTATTGAGATTTGTGTATTTTAAAAAGTGAAATGTTAGATTTGAAATCGCAGGATCCTGCGATCTCTTTAGAATCACAGCAGATTTATTTCCATAGTGATACATATCCTTCTGCGTAGTGAATTAGCCGTAGCAAGACTTTCCATATGTGTGTGCCCTGCGTGGCCTTTTTGTGTATGCCAACTGTGGCTTGCTTAAACTTTTGTTTTACAGTGCTTGAGTTCTTAATTTTTCGACTGGGCATGCTTTGTTTTGTTTTACAGTGGTTCATGTTGCTTAGGATGTAATTTAACTTGGTTTCTATATAAAACAGGCTATATTGCCTTATTTCAAAAAAAAAAAAAAAAAAAAAAGTCAAACAAAACGAGAACCCTTAAATCTGGCCATAATAGAGTATCATGGCGTGGGTTTTTTATTTTTATTTTTCTGTGCGGTTTAATTAGAATGGAGAGTAATTAATTTGAAAATAATTTAGCCGTAATAGTTTATAACGTCACAGATGACGTTATAAACTGTCACTTTTTTTTTATATCTCCAAAAAAAAAATATTAATAAAAATTTCGGCTGCGGGCCTGCTGTTCCTCGGAAGCCTCTGTCGTGAATTCTCTCCTACTGGAATCTACTTTCTCTTTCGGTCTCCGTCTCCGCATGGCTCTCTCAGTCTCATCCATTTGATTTTCTCTCTCTTTTCACACTAGTGCTCAAGTATATATAATTAACGGGTGACTATTTGATTTTTCAGTGTGGAACTAATTAATTGGTCCGGATTCAGAATTTTTTTTTGTGATGACATATTTTAAATGTTTATTTTTATAAAAATATTTATAAATGTTTATTCTTTTGTCAATGCTTTTAATTGTTGTTTTTTTATTTATTTTATTATTTTATTTGTATCTATTTTAGTAATAATTTTTATTTGGAATGTTTCATCTATTTAATGTTATTAATTAATCTATTTTATTTAATTGTATTATTATAATTTATTAATAAAAATAATTATATAATTTGAAAAAATAAGCAAAATGCAAATCTTGTATTAATCACCACAATGATCAATTTGTTAATTTAATTTTAATTAATTTTTCGGTGATTAGATAACAAGCTTACAGGCAAAAGGCTCATGATAAAATAATAATTGATAAGTATTGTTATGTTATTGTTTAATTGATTTAATTTAATTTAATTAATATTTTTTATTGATATAAAATATTTTAGAAAGAAAATAGGATTTCACACAAATATTATCATGTTACAACTGAACACTCATTAAGTACATTTTCATAATTATTCCCATGCATACTTATAAGTATGGGTTCCTGAACCCATCACATCCCAACGAACAAAAACCCAAGACAAATGTACATGCCCTAAAACTTGGTGAAAAAAACATCAAAAAGAATTAATTTTTTCAAGATTATACACAAATAAAATGTGATTTTTATCACAAAATTCTACTAAAAAAATATATATTTTTGGTACAAAGAAGTACCCCTAAAATTCTGACAAAATAATAAAAAGAAAAATAGAAAAGGGATGAATACATTTGTGGGTACACAATGGGAGAGACTAGTAAAGTAACCTAATTGGGTGCATAAATAGGGGATTATATCATATCCTATCTGATAACGTCATCGACTTCATCCTACTAACTTTCTTCTGTGTGATATATTTGGGCAATAATGGTGGGCAACATAATTACTTTAAGGGCCTATTTGTTTGTTATGGGATTATATGGGATGAAATTTAACGGGGATGGGAACCTACTTTTGAAAAAGTGAGAGTCCAATAGAGTATGGGTACATACGGAATTGTGCTAAAATTAGTATTCAGTTATACCGTAGGATTAAAAGTGAAAAATCTTAATTTATTTTGAAAAAAATATATGTCTATTTAAAATAAAAAATAATTATGTAAGATATAATTTTCATCTATTAGTAAAATAATAAGTTGTATTTAAAATTCTCACAATTAATTAGTAATTTTAAATAATTAATTATGTGATAGAAATTTCTCATATGATTGTGTAATCTGTTAAAAAAACATTAATCTTTTCGGACTTATAGAGATTGTGTTGGTCCCACAATCATTAATGAAATAAAATTACAGTGCTTATATAAAATGGGGGATTCCTTTTTCAAAATTGAAAAGTTGAAGTGGAGAAATAACACGCAAAATTAGAAAGGAGGAGGAAAGAGAGTGATGTGATAACTTTTGAAAAGAAAAAAATGTTCTCTGACTTCGAATATAAAATGGGGGGATTACTTTTTCAAAATTGAAAAGTTGAAATGGAGAAATAACACGCAAAATTAGAAAGGAGGAGAAAAGAGAGTGATGCGACTGCTTTTGGTAAGAAAAAAATGTTCTCTGACTTTGCGTATTTTCCTATCAAAATGTATGGACTCTGGAACCGATGTTGGATTTAAGATGGTTATATATATATATGAGTAAGGCTTGGGTACTATGGATAGCATAGAGGGCTACGGTGCTACGGCTCAATATTCGAGTTTTCAAAATCCTAACGGTCGATTCAAACCGTTCATCTTGTTCTCCATATTAATATGTGTTTGGAGACCAAATTTTATATTTTTTGAAAATTTTTTACTATTTTTTAGATAGGTAGAAAATCACTTGATCTAAAAAATTCTGCACCATTGAGATATTTGATTTTCTACCTATTTAAAAAAATAGTAAAAAATTTCCAAAAAATGTAAAATTTGGTCTTCGAACACATATTAATATGGAGAACAAGATGAACGGTTCGGATCGACTGTCAGGATTTTAAAAACTCGAATATTGAGCCGTAGCACCGTAGTCCTCTATGCTATCCATAGCACCTAAGCCTTACTCTATATATATATAGAGTCTGGCTAATTTGCTATCGGAAGCACTTCGACCGAGGTGCTTACGGGGCTATATTTTATTATGTGATGTTCAAACAATAAATTCAAACCGTTAGATGTTTAATCTATATTAAAATCTACTTCGAGACCAAATTTTACATTTTTTTTTTGAATTTTTTTTACTATTTATTAAGCTGGTTTGACAACCGCTGTTTTCAATGCTGCAGAAATTTACTAAAAACAACGGTTTTCAAACTAGCTTAATAAATAGTAAAAAAATTCTTAAAAATGTAAAATTTGGTCTCCAAGTAGATTTTAATATAGATTGAACATCTAACGGTTTGGATTTGTTGTTTGAGCATCAAATACGCTAATATGACCTGTAAGCACCTCGCCGAAGTGCTGTCGGTAGCAAATTAGATAGTCTCTCTCTCTCTATATATATATATATATATAATAATAATAATAATAATAAGCGTATTATATCTAAATTTTTAAAAATTAATGTATCGCCGTATTTATATCGTATCCGATACAATACCCGTATATGTATTTATGCAACATAGTCTGAAACTAAACATCCGAACAGCTGTTGGGTAATTTTTTTCTATTCAGCAAAAAATCCTATCAAATCCCACTAAAATCTAGACGGCCGAACAGGCCCTAAACGTTGCTGCATTGGATCCCGCTGCTACTAAAGTGACAGTCTGACATAGACTAATCTTGATTATTTTTTTCTTTTAAATTTTGAGCCATTAAAATTTTTAACCCTCTCATATTTAAATCATGCTTTGTGTGTCCTTTCCTCGGTGTCATATAATAGACATCATCAGTACAAAAAAATCTGTGATAGATCTGGAATCACTTTAAGCAGCAGGTCAAGTCAACTAATAGTTGAGGAGGTTAGAGCATTCACGTGGCCTTGTTAAATGGCCTCTTTAGTCTTTCGATAGTCTCAGTCAATTTAATTATTAAAAGGCGACCTTAGCAAACTAATCTAGATATTTTGACTCTTCAACGACTTTATTGATTGTATATATAACCTTTTATTTCAATTTTGGTTCATACATGTTTATCTTGATTTCTGCAACTTCAAACAATTAGAATTGCGAAATTTCTTTAATTTATTATTGGTGAGTGAGGCTATAGTACTTTGTACTACGTGGGCCTCTCAGTTATATCTTTGTTTTTAAAATTTAAATAGTTGATATAATTTCTTAACATAATTTTCTTAATGAAAACATCAAGTTTCTCCAGCATGACACTCTTTCACTTTAGATTCTCCTTATGTTTGAATATTTAATATATTTGTGTTTAGATAATTAATTAGAAAAAATAAATTTAACTTTCATTTATATCTTTTGTTTGATTAATAAAAATTTAGAAGGTTAATGAAATGTTGTTGTAAGTTTGTGATAAAGAAATTTGGATAAGAATTATATATATAAGATATAGAGTTAGATATTTCGTTATTTTCTTTAAAAATGTTTGCAATAAATTTTTTTCCCATCTGTTAAACTCCAAATTATGAGAGAAATCGATTCTACTGATTACAATGATGCAATGTTAAATCTTTTCTCTCATGTACCTTTCACTTCCGACATAATTTTGTCAATCAAATTCAATTTGAGAAAAAAATTATTTTCTTTCCATTCTCTCTCTTCCTCTATTCTCCATCCGAACAAGGTGTGTTACTTCTCCTTCCTCTAAAATTTTATTCTCTTCCTCTTTGTCACTCCCATCTTTTTTCATGCACAACTCTTTTGTTGCGCCTCGTGTAGATTATTGTTTTATTAAATGATTAATTGATTGGACTCAGGTCAAGACTTCCTTCAATCGGACCAACTGTTCAAACTATAAAAGGAAAAATTAAAATTGGAATCGGCTGAATAAGATCGGAAACTCAGACTATTTTATCAGAAGCTTGCTATACTAAAACAAGAAAAAATAATTTGTCAACAATTTCTGTTTAAATGTAATTATTTATCTACTAATAATACAACCAATTCAACATGTAATACAAGCTTGTTATTTATCTACTAATACAATATAATACAAACATTTCAATATTAATATTTAAATGTAGTTATGCATTTTAGAAACAAAATATAGTATAGTGTGACGAAATTTTGCTTAGTTGATAACCAAGAGGTCCTTGGTTCGAGTCACGCCTGGAGGATAAATTTTTTGTTTGCGTGTTTCTGCCAATGGTATGACTGGAATCAAACCGTTTCGGCCAAAATTTGATTGGAATAGTACCATTTTATCCGAAATTTGACTGCATTCAGACTGTTTCAACTGAAATTGAACAAAAAATTCACAGACTGTGTAATTCGGCTTGAAATCAGATTGATACATTCCGATCCTAATCCGAAACGGATGATATCTATTCGGAACGGTCGATTCTGGTCCGAAACTGCTGATTTTTCCTCATATGGTTGAAACTGTGTAGCATTAGTTAAAGTATAATTTCTCTCTCTATGTCCCTCTTTTTTTTTTCTGTGTGTAATCTTACGAAATCAGTTTTTAATTTTGTGAATTATTCTGAATCAAGTATTTGCTCTCAGGTGTTAGTACTGTTTTATTTTGTATTATTACAGGTTTTTTTTTTTTTTTGAGCGAGCGATTGGGTTAATTATGAAAGCACCAAAACCAATAAAAATGTGTATGAATTGGTTTCCAAAGTTAACGTTTTATTAATTTTGCAAATTTGTGTTTAATTTTGTTGTTCAACACTTGCAAAAAAAATTCAATTCCTCTTAACCCTCAAATTGTATCAAACCGAAAGAACCCGTACCAGTAACTTGGACTTTGAATACTGAGATACTCAACTACTCCCATTCATAGTTGTATAATTTTATTTTTAAAGGTGGAGTGTTGGGCACCTTTCTAAAGTTCACATCTGCTGGCTGTTGCCATGGATGGGAATTGAGAAGGCATCGTAACTACTATATGCAAATTAAGTTCTTTGATTCGTGCTTGGTTAATATACTAAACTTTTCTAATGATGCATTTTAACTCTATTAAAAAAAAATTGCTATATTCAAACCTTTTCATGTACGAATCTCAACGAAGTAAGTTTTTCATACGCGAATCTCAACAAAGATCAACAGTTGAGATCAGAATAACAGATAACAACAGATTTATTTCGTTGTTAATTAAAAAGCATTTGGTAGGTCAATGAACTATCCCGTCCATAATTTTTTTTTTTTATAATTAGCGAGTTTGCGTTGTTAGAGACGATATTAGCAGGGACAGATTCAAAATTTTCATCAGGGGGCAAAAAATATCAAATCGGATTTAAATAGCTAATTGGATTTAAACTCATTAACTAATTGAGTACTTGATAAAAAAAAAAATCCTTTGGCTTATACTTTCCAATGTTCTGACTTGTTTTTTTTATGCTCTAACTTATAATTTTAATTACCAATCATAATCGAATAAATATATTTTAATTTCAACTCTAATTTTAGCTTGAATTACAAATCAAACATTAAAAGAGGGACAAAAAAATTTCAGAAGAAGACAAAATCAATTGGGATTGATAGATCTCCACTAAACTCAAAATCCAGGAGGGGGTGGTTGTCTCCTCCTGGACCATGTGGATCCGTCCCTAGTTTATAAACAATCATGTTCTTCCTATATTTCGAAATTTGACCAAATCCTACCTCTATTTTGATATTTTATTTTATTTTTTTATTAACAAAAAAAAACAATGAGGTTGGATGGGATAAACCATCCCGTTCTTCCTATATTTCGAAATTTCACCAAATTCTACTATGTTGATATTTCATTTATTTTGTTTTCTATTAATAAAAAATCGGCAATAATAAGACCGGCAATAGGGTCTCCACTTATTTCAAATGGACGGTCTATACCTCAGGTAGAGTATTAATTATACCCGACAAGGGTATACCCTACCCTACCTGCCCGTGCCCGCCGCCCGGGGTACCCATGCCTGAGCCCGGGTATGGGTCGAGTACTCGGGTACGCGAGTACGGACAAAAAAAGGATCGGACCCGTTTTTTTGGACAAATACCCGACCATACCCTACCCGACCATACCCATACCCGACCTTACCCGTACCCGACTTTACCCTACCCGGGTACCAAGGTACCCGTCTACCCTTACCCGTACCCGTACCCTTATACCCGACCCAATAATTCAAACCCCAAATTCAAATTCCGCCCCCCCCCCCAAATTCAATTTAATTTCTGTTTTTAAAATTCTGTTTTTTAATTTCTGTTTTTAAAATTCTGTTTTTATTTCTATTTTTTAATTTCTGTTTTTTAATTTCTGTTTTTAAAATTCTGTTTTTATTTCTGTTTTTTAATTTTTATTTTTTAATTTCTGTGTTTTAATTTCTGTTTTTTAATTTCTGTTTATAAAATTCTGTTTTTATTTCTGTTTTTAAAATTCTGTTTTTAATTTCTGTTTTGTAATTTCTGTTTTTAAAATTCTGTTTTAATTTCTGTTTTTTAATTTCTGTTTTTTTATTTATATTTATATTTTATTGTTTTAAAGTTAAAAAAAAAAAAGGAAAAAAAACGGAAAAAAAAACGAAAACAAAAAAATAGCAAAAATAAATAAAAAATAAATACCCGTACCCGGACCGCCCTACCCGTCAAGGGTACACGGGTACGGGTATAGGACGGGTAGGGTATGGTTTTTGAAAAAAATACCCGACATACCCGTACCCGTCATACCCGTACCCGAGACGTACCCGTACCCGTGTCCGGGTATACCCGGGGTACCCGTACCCGCCCGACCATTAATTCACTAACCTCAGGTATCGAATAGGACCAAGTTGAATACCATTTCAAACGCACAGGCCCTTTTATATTCATGTTAAAGCAGTTTAGATGTCCGAATTAAAACTCAAAAATTGAGTTACTTTTGACTGTGCTTCAGAACCAGAGGTTGCAGAGAAAGGAGAAGGGACGGGAGGAAGAGAAACAAATAAACTTTTTCTCCGAACAATAAATCCTATACCTTAATTCAAGAGTGACAGATTTCATTAAAAATTAACACGACGCTTCTCTCCTCCCCTTCTCATCAAACAATATTCATTCTCCTCCGCTTCCTCTCTGTTTCCTCCCTTTCTGGTGCAGGTGAAGTTGCCTTGACCGTGTGGCCACTGTCACAACCCAATCGGATCTTTTGAGCACTTCGTGTAATTTTGAGTAATTAAGCAAAACTAGAGACAAAATTAGAAGAAGAGGAAGAAATGAAAAAGAAAATGAAACAACTTGAGTAATTAAGCAAAACTCTGACGAATTGTTTGATTTCAAATAGCTCAAATTCCTAGACTCAATTTGAATTCTAATGCACACGGTTCCCAAATAAAAGAAGAAGAAAAATTAAATATTCAAATTCAATATATCTTTGAAGTAGAGGCACAAATTAAAAAACAAAAAAATTAATATGAAGAGGATTCAAATGCCTCCATTTTTGTGTCTCCATCATGTCTTCATTTTTAAAAACATAAATAATTCAAAGTTTAAAACTTAAACGTCAAACTAAAACCATTAGATGTGATCTATGTTATTTTCTCTATGTATCCATAAAAAAATTATCACACTTTGATTTTGTTTTTATAAGAATCAATAAGTTAAAAAATCAACGTCTAGAAATTATCCACATTAGTATACATTTTTATAAGCTTAAGATGACAACGAAAACAAAGTTGAAATGCCATAATTTTTTACACGTGCATAGATAAAATGATATAGTTCATATCCAACAGTTTTATTTTGAATTTTAAAATTTAAATTTTGAGTTATTAAAGTTTTTAAAAATGGAGGTATGATGGAGGCATTTGAACCCTCCTCATTTAATATACATTTTTCAGAATACGAATTTGGTTCTTCTCATAGGTACAATTTTTTTTAAAAAAAAAGTGGGGCTGTAGATTTAATCTACAAACTCCAGTATAATTAAGGCTATGAACTAGCTGTATGGTCTCCAATATTTGAGTCTGCAGATCAATCTGCGGCCTAAGTAAAACTCGAATTCTCCTAAATCGAAGGTGTTTTGATTTTTTTTTTTTTTGAATTATGCTAATTAAAAAAATTCCGAAAACAACTGTTCTATCCTTTCTATTTGTATGATACGCTGGCTGGACCACTCTAACAAATGCCTTTAGTAAAAAATACATGGAACAAAGTAAAAGCTAAAGTAACTAGTAAATGGTAAAACTCAGTAGCAATTTACCGAATTTTTTATAATTAATATCAAAAAAATTAATAAATTTCAAATTCTACCCACTTTTTTTTGCAGAGTTTCAAAAATTGCCAAACCGGTCAAAAACTTCACTGGTTTTCCAAATTAGGACCGGTGAGATTTTGACTGGTTTCAAGAAAAGAAACCGGTGAGATTCTCACCGGTTTTGTGTTTTTTTTTAAAACAATATTTTTTTAATTTATTATTTTTTGTATTGAAATATTAGAAATGTTTAATATATTTATTTGAAAATAGATGTAATACAATATACTTTGATTTATTAGAAAAATTGCGACAAATAACCCGGATCAATATTTTTTAGGCTGGATTTTTCGCGATTGTAAGAAAAATTAATATATTTTTTGATGTGTTATTGAAAAAAAAAAAAATGCTTTCAATTTTTGTTATTGATCGCGGTATAAAAGTCACTTCCAGATAATACATAAAATATTGTGATCCTTCTATTACATTTAATTTCTAAAAAGTTGTATTTATTTTGAAATTTCTTTTTGAATAACAATCATTAAATAATTTAAAGTTTTTATTTTTTCAAGAATAGATACAACTTTTTAGAAATTAAATGTACTAGAAGGATCACAATATTTTTTGTATTTACTTAGAAGTGACTTTTGAACCGGAATCAATAACTCAGTATCAAAGTATTTTTATTTTTTCTAATAACACATAAATAAATATATTAATTTTTCTTACAATCACGAAAAATTCGGCCTGAAAAAAGTTATTCTTTGTCGCAGTCTTTCCAATAAATCAAATTATATTATATTCCATCTATTTTCAAAGAAATATATTAAACATTTCTAATATTTCAATCAAAAAATAAATAAATTAAAAATTTTCTGTTTTGTAAAAACAAAAAACACATGCACAAAACCAGTGAGAATCTCACAGATTTCTTTTCTTGAAACCAGTCAAAATTTCACCGGTCTCAATTCTTAAATCGGTGAGAAAATAACAAGAAAGAAGTTGAAAAGTCGGTGAGATTTTGACTGATTTGGACAATTTTCGAAATGCAGTGCAAAAGTGAATCGGGTAGAACGTGATTTTTGTTTTTTTTGGATATTAATCAAAATTTCGGAGCAATTTATGTAATGCGTTGGCCCATCAATAATTCTTCTCAATGCCATTTCTCTCTCATTTAATCCTTATTTACTCCCTTCGTCAGAGCTGTGACAGGACATATGGCGTTGCTGCCTTCTTCGTTTCTCACTCTCTCTGTCCTCTCCGTTTTTCTCTTTCTCCCTGTTTCCATGGCAACAGACGACCCTCTCCTCTCCTTCCTTCAGCGCGTTCAATCCGCCGCACTCCGTTCAATGGGCCTCAATGCCACCGACTTCGACCCCAAGCTCTACGTCGACCTCCCTCTCAAAACCGACCTCCCCGCTGCCATCTCCGCCTTCAATTCCCTCCCTCGCCAATCACAATCAGGCACCATCTCCATCTCTGATTTCAATCAATTCCTCAAAAAGTTCTTTGACGAAGCCGGTTCCGATTTGGTATATGCCAAACCGGTCGATTTTAAACCTGAGCCTGAGGGGTTTTTGGTGAAAGTGGAGAATGAGGTGATGAGGGGATGGGCTTTAGAGGTGCATGGTATTTGGAAGAACTTGTCGAAACGGGTTTCGGATGCAGTTAAGACACGGCCCGAAAGGCATACATTACTGTACTTACCTGGTACTGTTATTGTGCCAGGGTCGCGGTTTCGTGAGGTTTATTACTGGGACTCCTATTGGGTTATCAGGTGACTATTGTTAAAGATATACCTATACTGGTAAAAGTGTGCTTGCTTTTATTGCACGGAACTGATTAGTTTATACCAATACTGGTAAAACTGTAAAAGTGTGCTCGTTCTTATTGCACGGAACTGATTAGTTTATACCAATACTGGTAAAACTGTAAAAGTGTGCTCGCTCTTATTGCACGGAACTGATTAGTTTATACCTATACTGGTAAAACTGTAAAAGTGTGCTCGAGCTTACTACCTGATCTAAAAAAATCAATTGCTGTCTCACAACTCCAAAATGAACTCAATAAAAAAAATACAGGCATTTAACAAAAGCACTATTAGTATGTACTATTGTTGTTTATGCTGTAATAATGGAATACTAACCTTCAAATCTACTACTATATTGCAGGGGCTTGTTGACCAGCAAAATGTATGACACAGCAAAGGGAATAGTATTTAACCTTGTATCTTTACTTGAAACCTATGGGCATGTACTAAATGGTGCGAGAACCTACTATATTAACAGGAGGTGAGGACATTGATGTCATTTCAATTATGTATTTATATTGGCAAAACTAACTGATCGCTTTCATGTAGTCAGCCGCCTCTACTAAGTTCTATGGTTATGGAAATATATAAGAGAACAGGAGACGTAGAGCTTGTTAAAAGGGTACTTCCTGCCCTGCTGAAAGAACACAGCTTTTGGGTCTCAGGTTTTTATTACTATATTTTCTAGTTTTATTATCTAGTTTTATCTTGATGCGTCATTATATCTAAAGACATTGTGTAGATATTCATCAAGTGACAATTCAAGACCAAGGAGGACGTAAGCATTGTTTGAGCCGGTACCAAGCCAGGTGGTACCAACCTCGGCCAGAAAGTGGAACCACTGTAAATATCTCATCCCCTAAAATAAAATAAAGAAGCAGAATTTCATGGATAATATTGCAAACTTCAATATATTTGTCCTTCAGAAAAAAAAAAAAAAATCATGATTACCCTTGCAAACTCAGAAGCTCTCACATTTACCCAATTTGAATGCTTTTTACTTTTTACTCTGACATCCAATGGATGAACATATAGAGCTCCTGAGTTTTGGATGGGTAAATATGATATTTTCAATTTTTTGGAATGGTAACTATGTAATTTTGGAATCACGGAGGGGTATAAATGTAATGATGTTGGTGGACCAATGTCGTAACTATAAGAACCCAGATGGACATAAAGTTTGTTAATTGATTGAAAGAAAATCAACAGGACATCTTACCCGTCTAGACCGTTACAAGTCTCAAAATAACTCTTGTTATGTACTGCGTACATACTGGCACCTGACCTGACTTTACCATTATAGAGATTGAAATATATTGTTGCATAGGTTGGAGTGCCATGTTATCCTGACAAAATAAGTCTGACACTGAATGGATTTTGCACTACTGGATCTGATCAGTCGATTCCAAAAAACACAATTTTTATATTGTATTTTTTTTGTACTAGGATGAGGAGTCGAGTCTCAAGCTTAAAACCCCTTCTGAGAAGGCTGCTTTTTACCATGAGATTGCATCAACAGCAGAATCTGGTTGGGATTTTAGTTCTCGTTGGATGAGGTTCTAAATTTTTTATCAAAATATAGAAGTTTGCATTAGAGATGCTATCGCCATATTCCTTTTAAATTACATAGAAGTACCTCTTTTATTTTAAAACATTTGAAAAATGAAGCCTCCTACAATAGTTGCAAACAATACCTAGAGTCCAAGGTATTATTCTAAAATGACAAAAAGTTAAAAGATTTAAAATATTACCTTTTGTTCTACTCTAGAAAAGTTACCTTTGGTGTGGTACTAATTTATGTTCTTCTAAATTTGTTTATATAATAATAGGAATTCATCTGATCTGACAACAACGGCTACTACGTCGATCATCCCTGTTGATTTGAACACATTCATATTCAAGGTATATTTTAAAATTTGAACGATACCATAACCAATACTTAGCAACTGCCTAGAGGTGACAATTCCTGATCTTACTCGACCCAATAATTTTGAAAAAGTCAAATTGACCCGAACCCGACATCAAAATGACCCAAATCGGTGGCTATTCAAAAATGAAAGATCTAAAATTCAACCCTAGCTGAACCGAACAACCTAGAATTTGAAAATAATCCAAAATTGGATGATCCCAGACTATAAAGGATTTTGAGAAAGAGATAGAAATGGAATTGTATTTCCTTGATTATGTTTAGTACAAATTACCTATACTTATAAGCTAGCTTTACAACCATAACCACCTAACTAACATCCATTGATTTGCACTAACAACCTAACTAACTTTCTATCATCCTCTACTACAAACCTGACTCAATGCCAAATGACCTGTAACTCAACCCGACCGGATGAACCAGATTGCTACCTCTAGGTATTCTGTAGGTGGCAGATCTTAATAGAATTTGAGGAACCTGTCTTGGCCCATGCCTAAATCCGATATGACCCAATCTGATAAAGTTTGATGTGTCAAACTGGCTAGATCTGAGATGGCTTAAAACTTGTGTATCCAAATTTGGATGACCCAAAACCCAACTAGGCCCAAACACAATGAACCTGAAACCCAGAAATGATACAAAGACAGTTGACCCTAAATTCTACCTCAGACCCACCTCAGCATGACCAAATCCCGACCCTCCTGACCCAAACCAAGTTGACCTGCCCGATTGCCAATGCTATCAACTGGTATCCAATTTTATATAAGTATGATCATTAGATTTTCTATCAACTGGTATCCAATTTTATATAAGTATGATCATTAGATTTTCTATCGGCAGCATCTATGCATAAACATCAATTATGAGTGATAGTACTAACACAATGATGGGCGTTCTTTATGTACTGCAGCTGGAGCTAGACATATCAACATTTGCAAAAATCATTGGAGATAATACAACAACACAGAAATTCATTGAGGTTTCTAAATCTAGAAAAGAGGCAATCAGATCCCTTTTATGGAACCCTAATCTAGGCCAGTGGGTCGATTATTGGCTTAACAAACATGATGCTTATCAGGTACTTGTTTTAATGTTTGCTTATATTTCTATATTCTCTACTGGTACCAAGGTTTTTATTTTCAGATATGGCTACAATACCAGACAAACATTTATTATGGGTTCCTTGCCCCAGTCATTCACCAATGAGGCATTTTATCTATGTAATGTAACTCGATGTGCCCATATGATACTGGTATAGTCTGGCCGTTATATTAAGCCTTGATAGCAAATTTAATGCAAATCAACCCTTTTTTTTTCACATGGCTTTTCTATCTGTTACTATCTGATTATGCTAGGGTGTTTATAGATGGAATCCTGGCTCTCAAAATTGCAAAATATTCGCATCAAATTTTGTGCCTCTGTGGCTTTTGGCACATTATCCAGGTTTTGCCCTCAGTTCATAATATTATTTCAAAGATATCCAAATGCCAGAAAATCTTTTAGCACGATCAACTGAACCATTCTTGTTGTCAAGGATTTATTGCTCATGTTGAAATGTTATACAATTTTCTGAATTCTTACTAAAATCATGCTTTCGTATATTCAGATCAACTTACAGAGTACAATGAAGAGGTGATTATAAACAGCCTAAAGAAATCAGGGTTAATTCGTCAATACGGGATTGCTACTTCCCTGTCAAATACTGGGCAACAATGGTTGGTCATTCCTTTATTATAAAAAGAATAAAATACTATAAACTGATAATTGCAATGCTAACATCTTTTCTACAGGGATTTCCCAAATGGATGGGCCCCGTTACAGCACATGATAATTGAAGGGCTGGTCAGTGCCCATTCGAAAGAAGCAATACAATTGGCAGAGAGTATCACCATAAATTGGATCAAAACAAACTTTGCTGCTTATAAGAAGACAGGTGCACTCCATGAGAAGTGCAATGTAGAGTTGTGTGGAGAATTTGGGGGTGGCGGCGAATATAAGCCTCAGGTGAGTGTAACAATTAATCCTCATTTCCTTGTGCTACAGCTGTACCAGTTGACATTCATTTATTAAGAAATAACAGGCCTGTTCCGACCCAATGCACAGATCAACAAAAAACTGATTTAGCGAGAAACCAACAATTTTGCATTGCAGAATTTGTTTTCTTTTTATATAACATATACATATATTGCTTTTTGAGTAAAGCTAGGTGTGATGTGCTCACCAAGTGAGTTTGGTGAGCACAACTCTAAAAGTATATCGAATCGGCTTCAAACGACAAATCTAAACCGTTGAAATCCACGTACTTCATGAGTGATGCATGTACATGTAAAATTTTGAAAGTTTCGAATTCATTTGCTACAAGGTCAAGCGGTCAAAAAAATTAATCTTATAAGTTATTTTATAAGTTGTTTTATATATTCATTTTTTTCCATTTCTCTGACCGCTTGACCTTGTAGCAAATAAATTCGAAACTTTCAAAATTTTGCATGTACATGCATCACTCATGAAATACATGGATTTTAACGGTTTGAATTCGTCGTTTGAAGCCGATTTGATATATTTTTGGAGTTGTGCTCACCAAATTCTCTTGGTGAGCACATCACACCCTAGCTTTGCTCTTGGTTTTTTTTTTTTTTTAATTTACTTTTGTCACTACATATTGGGTTAATTGGAAGGTCAGCCTTGTAGAGTCCGTATCGTCTCAGGTGCTGCTTAGGTGGGGCCCGCAACTTTGCGGTCCACTTTAAGATTTGTGCCAGGTTAAAAGAACGGTCTAAATAAGTCCAAGCGGGTCCCAAGACTGCTGGTCTTAAAAGTCAGGTTGGTACCTACCAGTTGCACTAGTACTAGTAATCAGTGTGTGCTTGTAGGTAGTTCATTCAAAAAAGCGCGAAATTTTATATGATTGATGCAAAACTTTAGTTTTTTTTTTAATTTTGATATTCAAGTTTATCGATTAATTTTCCTTGTTTAGTCCCTCACAGTTGAAATTTTTTTTTTTGGTGCAGACTGGTTTTGGATGGACAAATGGTGTGATTTTGGCATTATTGGAAGAGTTTGGATGGCCTCGTGATAGAAATATAACCTGCTAAATTAAATTGTCATTTTTAATTCAAATATATATTTATATACAATTAATGTATAATCCGTCTAAGAAAATAAAAAGACTATTATCTCTGGTCTGTATCTATGTACAAGGAGGATGCAATCAATCATCTTAATTATTTATCACATTATAGAAAATTCAAGAAGCAATTAAGTAGTTTATATGTTTCCAGCTATAATTCATGACATCAAAAGTTTGTTAGAAATATCGGTTGTGGCTAGGCCTGTAAATTGAATTCGGATCCCCTAAAATAACCCAAATTTTAAGTTTTTTTAATTTACCCCCAGATTTTTTTTATAAAAAACATGAAGAATATATAAGTCAGTTCATATTCAATGATTATAATAAACGAAGACAATTAATTAGAACGTAATATACTTATCAACTAAGTGAAATTGAAGTTTTAACAATATATTATAAAGATCTGGACATATATAACTAGTAGTTTAGTATCATGAGTTTATACCATAGAAGAAAAATTAGAATTAGGATCGGTCTTTTGATCGTGGAATCAGAATTGGGTGAATTGGTTGGAATTGGTCGAATCAGATTGGAAACTCGAATTTTTTTGCTAGAAACTTGTTTTATACTAAAAAAGAGAATATATTTTAGCAACAAAAGATAGCATGCTGTAGTTATGAGTTAGGCTAATATGACATTGGTGTTATTTGAAACTAAATAACACCATATCTTAAACCCTTAGATCTGTTTTAAGATTCGTACAAAATAAAGTGCTTGAACAGTAAAAGCGGATATTACGAATCTTAAAGCAAATCTAAGAGTTTAAGATGTGGTGTTATTTGGTTTCAAATAACACCAATGTCATATTAGCCTAACTCTGTAGTGATAGTTGGTTTGGTTGATAATCAAGAGGTTCTTGGTTTGATTCACGTTGGAGGGGAAAATTTTTGGAGATTGATATTTGTGTTTCGACAGAAATTTGACTAGAATATGACCATTTCATCCGAAATTTGAATGCAATTGGACCATTTTAGTCAAAATTGAACGAAAAATTCACATACTGTGTATCTCATTTTGAAATCGAATAAGTACAGCTCGATTCCGATCTGAATCGGCTGATTCCTGTCCGGAACAGCGGATTTTTCCTTCTATGGTTTACACTAGAGGAAGTTGGAATATTATTTTGGATCAGGACTTTTCCACAGTTACTTTTATTATGACAATGAACTAAAAACATAATATCGACTTCGATTACTTTGTCAACAAAATACCAGGACAAATTGCTACAAGTGTTGAAATGATTTAAAACACAAATGCACGGTAGAGACTTCAAGAGGCAAAGAAACATATTGAGAATATATTTGAATTAAACGGTCAACTTAGAACAAAACAAGGTCCAGTGCTACATTTATTGATCGACTCTAGCTCCAATTGTGACCCAAAACACACTTTAGAAGACGCAAAAGCATAAACAGAATATATATATATATATAGAGAGAGAGAGAAGTTGGTCAAGAAATTTTCATTTGGTTCAAAAGAAAATTAGGACTTAGTTGTAATTGAAAGACTGAATATTTTTTTAAGTATGTAACACATTTTTTTTTTAACAAAGGATACAATGGGTACTTCAGAAATTTAAAATGAAATTCTAATAAAAAAGTAATAAATTAAGTAAATCTGTCAGTTTTTTTTTTTAATTTTGAGGGACAAATATGATATTCTGAATATTTTAGGGGGAATACGTGATTTCGAGATTTTTTAGAAACAAATGTTCACTCTAAAAGTTTGTAATCATAAAAGAAAGAAAATATTCTATCATAAAAAAGGAGTATCAGAAAAGCTCTGACGATCCGAGCAGTGCATTTAACATAGCAGCCACCCCTACATTTGCTCTTTTCCAAATAGTCCAGCTGCTCTAGCGGAAACTTTTAATCCGTAGAAATTAAGTAAAAGAAAGATAGAGAAACAGAAAGAGTACATCATATTTTTTTATTGGTAAAAAGATTAGTAGATTTTTTTACTGATTTTAAAAATAAAAAAGTTTAGATCGGTAGGAATTTTAATGATCAAAACTTAGAAATTCTTATATTAGATCTCTAGTAAAATGTAAAAAGTTTTTCAAAAAATGGATGAAATATTTCTAATATATATATATATATATATATACATTTTAAGATACTCTATCTATTGTAAAAAAATTTATATTTTACTAGAAAAATTTAAAGGAAAAAAAAATACAAAGTGGTTTAGATTGGTAGAATTCCTACCGATTCAAACTTTTTTATTTTTAGAATAGGTAGAAATCTTATCGATCTTTCTACCAATCAAAAATATGTACTCTTTATGTTTCTCTCTCTCTTTTTATTTCTACAAATAAAAAATTTCCTGCTATAGCGGAAGAAAAGTTTTCACTTTTACCAAAAAAGTAATTCAATGAAAAAAATTGTGATCGACGAAATTTTATATTTTCGCTTTTGATCTCTGCCATGCATTTGCTATTTTCGAATTGTTATCATGAAGTATGAACAAACTAAAATTCGAATTGTTAGAGCTAATTATAATATTGTCCTACTTAATCAATTGTTAGAGCCGAATTGGGCCTTACATGGGCCTTATTCGCAGGTTGGATCCATTTGCAACCTCTAGAGATTCCAAAAGTACCAAAACTAATCATCCCATGGAATGGAAATTCAGCCCTTTTCTTTTCCAAATTGAACATTAATTAACAAATTTAAAACTTGAATATTGATTTAAATAATCCGATGGAATAAAAAAATTTCTCCCATGGTATGGTTCTTCATAAAGAAACTACTATTGTATAATTAAATTTATCATATCAAAGAAGTACACTTGTTAATTTTGATATTGATTAAATCAATTCTTACCATAAAATTTTAGTTATTGTGGTCTTTTAAGAATGATGAGAACAAAAAAATTAATTAGTAATGAAATTTATTATTCTTTAACCATAATAATACAAAGTTATTTTGCATCTCCCTAATAAACATTGTCGGCAAACTAATTATGCAATTTTTTTTTAAAAAAAAAAGGCAAAAGTCCATTTCATTGCCATGAAACTTAAAAAGCAACTAATTATGCAAATATATAGAAGGATTTGTAATCTTAAAAACCGTGCGTGG
The DNA here is from genome assembly GCF_964058835.1 of Carex rostrata. Taxonomy (NCBI): domain Eukaryota; kingdom Viridiplantae; phylum Streptophyta; class Magnoliopsida; order Poales; family Cyperaceae; genus Carex; species Carex rostrata. Next base: position 1,356,502 of record NC_135951.1, read on the forward strand.
CAGCTCAGAGCACATGATGTGGGGACTTGAGCATTTCTTTTCTTTTGATATATATGTCATCATTAAAGATGAGTCCATATTCTCTTTTTGAGGAGATTTCGTTGGTATTACTTGCAAATAATTGTTATAGGTACCTTGCAAATAATTGTTCAGAAGCTCGTTTGTGGAAGGCCTTTTGGCTTGTAACAATTTTGGTTGACATGAAATACCAGTTTAGCTGGGTATGCATTCCAATTAAATCTAAAATCATGATATCAACTTTATATTTATTGGCATTAAACAAATGTCTAAACGCAGGCGTTGGAACAAATGCATTATATATGTATCTTACATTTAGATTGTTTATTTTGATATTTCGAAAAAAGAATTCAGCATTTTTTAGCAGGATGACCGCATGAAGACACTAATATTATTCCATCATAGCTGCCAGATTAATCTATTTATGGGCTCTTATTCAAAATAAAATCTAATAATATTACATGATGAATCACTCTGGAATAAAGTAAAGTAGGTAAAAGGAAATTGTGATATGTGGCACTAAAATTCTCCTTTTTTCAAATGTAGGCCTTTTAGTTTGCAATAATTATTAAAGCAGAAACAAATGGTCGTATACATCGTCACCAATAATTGTGTGTTTCCCACTATTTCCTCAAATCTTACAAGTTTTTTGAAGCATTCAGTCAAATCTGAAGAAGTTATTAAATCCCCAAGTACATACACATTGAATCAAATTATACAACTACTACAAAAGAATATGAATAAGACAAGGCTATTAAATTTTGAATCAATGTTTTATTATAAAAAAAGAAAGAAAAGGAATAGATGCTGTTCACTGGATTATCCAATTGTCATAATCAAAGTAATTGCAATAATAGTTTGGATCTAGTATTGATAGCAAATTCAATCATTTTTCATTTGTTGGTCAACAGTAGAAAAATTATTTGGGGAAAAGAGACTATGCAAATAAAAGACTAGGAAAGCACAGTCTCACGCGACAGGTGCCTGGTGGTAGGGTATCCAGTATCCTTCTTTCCTAAAGAAAATATCTATTAGAGAAATGAATCTTTCACCCAATTGCTAATTTAGTGTAATATATTTTGACAATAACCCAAACTCATCCTTCCCTGTAATTTTAAATCTTTCATTTCCTCCATTCACTTAGCATACAATTTAAATTCTACATTAGCCTTTTTTCATTTCTTTTCATTCTTTTATGTTCTATGTGTTTTTTTTTTCATTTATTCAAAATTGCACTTGATGAAGATTTATCTTCAACTTATTTTAAGATATACATTCAGCAAAACTTGTGACAAGTGTTGTTTCTATTAAGAAACTCTAATGTAAATTCAAATTCAATAAATCAAGTCATGGTATGTGGATATTAAGTATGCCTTGTTTTTTTATATTCATGGCGTGTGGTGTGTTTTAGATATTCATGAAAAGTTGATACTTTGTTTAAGGTGTTGCAAACACTAGTGAACGAAAAGATTGATATTCTTTTTTTTAGGTTGTTGTTGATGCCTTACTTCCTACTTTATTTATTTATTTTTATATTCATCTCTCTTTTATCTTTGTTTTCATATTCCCTCTCAACCTTTACACCCTAAACATACTTCTCCACCACTTCTGCATCCAAAAAAAAAAAGAAAAAGAAAAAAAAAAACATTGCGTATAAGATTGAGAGGGGAATATAAAAAGACTGATTAAGATGAGAGGAATATATAAAGATTAAGGAGAAAGCTGGGCATTCTCCTATCAACCTTTAGTCAACCCTAGTACTGTTTTAAATACATACATTTCAATAAAACTTGTGACAAGTGATGTTTTTGTTAAAAACTCGAATGTCAATTCAAATTCAATTGATCAAGTTCATGACGTGTAGAAATTAAGCATACGTTGCTTCCTTCTCTAGAAGGTTGATTCTTTTTTTAATGTGTTGGAAACACTATTCCATGAAAGATTGATTCTTTAATTAACCAACACAAAAGGTTGATTTTCCAACAGTTCTGCGCCAAAAAAAATTAAAGAAAATATTAGACATGGGGTATAAAGGTTGATAGGAGAATAAATAAAAAGAAAAGAAGAAGGAGAGCTGGGGACTCAAAAAGAGATATCAAGATAGAACCACCTAAGAAAAGAATCTATCTCTTTAATTTGTATAAAAGCATACTGAGTAATGTACGATAATTACTCATTCTTTTGTTCTCATACCTGTTCCATTGTCATTCTCATACTGGTCAAAATTAGAAGGTTAATAAATTAATTTTAATGCATTCATTTTTTGAACTTTTTTTGACTGCTTGACTTTATACTAAATTAATTCGAATGTTTAAAATTTTCACGGGTAGACGCATCACTCATAAGGTAGACGGGCTTCAATGGTTTGGATTCGTCATTTAAAACCGATTTGATGAGTTTTAGACTTGAGTTCACCAAGTAGTTTAGTGAACTTAAGAACACCCTAGTTCTACTCCTATCTCTATATTACTTTTGATAAATTATAAATTTTGCAACCAAAGCAACATGCAAATACAATAACCTCTTATTTATAATAATGGTTTGAAAAGCATATCAATAACTTCGTGAATTAGTTAATCACAGTAATGTCAAATAAAAATTCTATAGATATATATATCATCCTTTATTTTTCTTTTTTTCTCATGTCACCAATGATACAAGAATATTAATATATTTCAATGAACATATTCATCCTCCACAATTTTTTTATGTTTGTGAAACGATCAAATTTCTTTCATTTTGCAATTAATCACAATAATTACAAGGTCTTAAATTAAATTCCTTTTACCAAATCAAAATTTGATATTACCGCTCTCCAAAACAAGATTCCCTTGTTACTAATGATTTCTATATTCCTTTTATTTTTTATATTTCAAGCTTTTTTTTATTTTCTATGTTCAAGCAGTCTAATTCATTATCCAATTGCTTTCTGTCTATATGACTCAAATTCAAATTTTTTTTGTGATTCGTGTTTTTTTTTTCTCGTAATCTTACTAACCTAGTTTTAATAATTCTTTGAGTTTTTTTTTTGTAAGTATATCAAACGATACAATTAATTGATAACATAGTAAATTCAAACTTATTTTCTTGTTTTGACATAAGTCATATCTAAACTATTATCACAAACTTCAATTAGTATTTTTTATTTATTTATCTCTGTACAGGGCCAAGTCCAAAATTTTCTTTTAGAAACTTTCTAATGTATCATTGAGATTAGTTTGATTTCACATTTAATTTCGAAGGCATTGATTTTAACCCTTTGCAAATAAAGATATTAATAAATCCAATATTAATATTTATTAAGGATTACATAAAATTTAAAACACAATATTCAAACGATACTATATATAAATACTAGATATATACCAGTACCATTTTTTGTAATTCAGTTCACTGGGTAAAATTTGAGAATTGATATTAATTATTATCTCAGCTTTAAATATATACTAACATTTGATGATCAGGATTGTAAAATTTAAATTGAGTATTGCATGGAATATATTTTGACTTAACAATGTGAATGGACGCCTTGCAAAAAAAAAAATGTGAATGGACTGTTTTGGTCAATTTCAATTTTAATTATCATATTAGTTAGTTAAAAGAAAATAGAAAGAACGAATTGAATGAAATTAAAATAATGTTTCGATATTTAATAAGCTTGATAATAGTTCAAGAACCAATAGCTTGATCATAGTAGATTTTTTTAATTTCTTATGTATTAATTTTTCTAGACTATTTTGATAATAGTTCAAGAACAAATATCTCCTAATGGATGTAGCTGCTGGTTAATTAATCTTAATCATCAATCTTTATTAAAATAATTCCACATCTTAAAATTGCAGATTAAATTTTAAATTGCATAATGATGGAATAGTAATTTCTAATTCAATTTTAATTAATTAATCTGGAATAATCATTTAGAAATCAGATTCCAATTTTTCTTTAAAGAAATCATTAAAATCTAAAATCAATTAAATACCAAAATACTATTGCATTATTTTTCTTTCTCAGTGATAAAAAGGAAGTAATCATTATTTTTCTTTCTCGGCCATTAATGGAGTTTGTTTGATTTTTATGCTTTCATAAATTATACTAGCTTATTTAATGGTTATTTTTGCCCGAAGATCCTAGGAATTTTTTGCTAATAGTCCAAATTTTTTTTTATTAGAAAGAAGTCCAATTACTAAATTACTAGTATTTTCATTCTTCTTTTCCATCAATGAAATCCTTTAAACTGATGAAGTTAAAAATAAATTTATAACCTTTAAATAAAATATAGCTTACTAGGTAATAATTGAGTAATTTATTTACACAATGCTTCCCATGTTATATTAATTTGCAATTCGTGCTGAAATTTTTTGTTTGACTTGCTCATTGTGAAAACCAATGGCAACTTCAACACTATATTGTTGGAATTAATTTCAATTAATTACAACATATGTGGGCTTATATGTAATATAAATATATATTCAATAATAGACTGTCAAAACTAGACCCGTTATGAAGTGATCAAATTAAGTATTATTTATCGGGTTCAATATGTGTTATGAAAAGTGGGGCCTTTAATGTGTAGAATGCTTATTAATAACTTTATGATTTAGTGATGGTCTAAATTATATAAAGTTTGGTAATAATACAATTATGTTATTGGTCCCTGGAGAACACAATCAAATATGACAATGTTCCGTAAATAAGGAAATACCCAATAAGACAAGTTTTGAATTCAGACACACTAAGGATCCAATAAGAAAACAAGATTAATTAATTAATTAATTAAAAGGAGAAGGCACCTATTCAAAGGGCCGATTTACTCCCTGATAGATACAGAATATGCATCATCTTTGATGATTAATTAAAGGTGCTTATATGGATCTGTACCAATTTTGATAAGATACGGTTCTTGATATCTCAGTTTTTCTGATTCTCTCTCTACCAAAAATAAAAGAGAATAGAGATTGATAAATTGTAATTAAGAAGGAGATTTTTGGTAAAGAACTTGTGATTCGGGTATCTCTCCTTGTGAAGAACGGAGTGTTGCCGTTACCGCCTCTCTCGCTCTCTACATCGGATTTGAGAGGGATTACTTGAAAATTTAAAGGCTTCCGGTAATCAACGGTGCTTGTGTCTCTTTGGAAGACCATGGCTATGGATCAAGGTAAATTTATATTTCAGATTAGGGTTCACTGGAGGATCATGGCAATCTAGGGTTTATATATGCAATACGGTTCTGTATAAAATAAATCCAACACATATATCATTAAAATAATAATTATTAGCTAATTATTATTACAATATTATGTACTCTTGTATTCCTAGAATTAATTTGGTCATATATATATTTCTTTCTTAGTTCCGCATTGAATATATTAATAATTAATATCCAACTTTTGTGAAAACTAACAGGTGCATGGTGCAAGTCTCAGAGAGATATTGCATACGTAAAATTAAGTACTGTCATATCCATGATCTCCTATGGGATCTAGCCGTTCAAAAAGCCAAGGAGTCTAATTTTCTAACGGTAGTCTCAAAGAATGACACCAACTTGAGTTGTAGCACTTGTGCACGTCGTTGCACTTCACGGTTATGGCGATAAGATGATAGAACATGCTTGCAAAAAAAATATTCCTTCATTGATAAATTATGAAGATGTACCAAATTTCAATAGGTTTGGAATGCTACGAGTTTTACACATGAGTACAGTGCCGCCCGAATATTTATATGGGACAAACTGTTTGAAGGGCTTGAACGCCTTGACGGCCTTGAAGTACTTCGGGCTTGAAGGTCATTTTTATGGATATTGCAGCTTTCTCAATGTTAAGTTTTTTAAGAGATCTCCTTTAACTTATATGAAGAATCTTCAAACAGTGCATACTTGGTTTTGTAAAAGTTACGGTGAGTTGCCCACATCCTTTTGGGGTAACAAACAGTTGAGGCATATCAACCTCTTCAGTTATTGGCAGTGTAAAGCAACTCCAGAGGGACCACCATCAGCAGCAGACTTGCAAAGTTTACTGACCTTGAAAAGGGTGAGAGCTAGGCAAGACTGGGTGACAGAACTGCCTAAGTTTCCCTATCTTCGTAAGTTGGGGATTGATATACCTGAAGATGTTGCAGGGGAACCATTGATGAATTCGTTAAGCAACCTAAATCATCTGGGTTCTCTGTATTTATTTTTGGAAGGCGGCAATTGCCGAATGGCATTTCCGGATTGCATCTCAGCCTTTAGAAACCACAACCATTTGTACTCATTCAGCCTGGTGGAGGGCAGATGGCCTAGGAAAGAAATTGGTGACTGTACCCTGTTCCCACCCCATCTCGTTAAACTAAAACTTTTGATGTTTAGCTTTGAGGAAGACCCGATGCCCCAACTAGAGAAGTTGCCAAACCTCAGGGTACTCCCAACTACTTTGGTCAAAGATGGAAGCAGCTGGTGGAAAACAGATGATCTGCTCCAGGGGAGGGTTTGGTCGCTTGCAACGATTGGAACTTGAGGTAGAGTATTGGGAGGAATGAAAATCTTGTAGGTGCTTGTATTAATTGAACATAAGATCTATTCTTTAGATTACATTTTAATACAAGAATTTAAAGCCGTAAACTACTTATATCCCATCCCTTCATCTATAGCTAGCCTAATTAAATGCCTCTTGGGTAGGGGTGTCAATGACACTCGTTTACCCTACTTGTATCGTATTCGATAAGACGAGTATGGATAATATATTTTTTTTCATTAACATATTGGGTATATATGGGTATGTGTAAGAATTTTTTTTCGTTAGATAAACGGATATGGGTATGAGTAAAGGTTATTTCGTACCCGTTGGGTAACAGGTAATTATATAAAATAAATTATATCATAAGAAGAATATTATGTTAAATATTTTACTTTTTTATTTGAATGTTTTATTATTTAGTTAAGGAATTGAATTTGTTAGAAGAGATATCTGTGATTTTGATTTTTTTTGCTAAGTAAAAAACTATTACTTAGAATTAATTGCATATTTATATTTTAATTTTATATTAGTAATTGTGATTGCATATGTATGACATGATAAGTTTTGATGGTTTATTTCAAAAATTAATAAAATTATTATATTTGTATTATTTGTTAGTCGCCCACTACTGTTTCGTTATCCACCAATCTTAACGGGTATGGATAGGGTAGGATAAAGCAAATTCTTAATAAGTATGAGTAGGGTATGGATAATAATTAAGGTCAATTCTTAGTGGGTATGGGTGTGAAAATGGTTCCACCCTACCCGTATCGTACCCATTGACACCCCTACTCTTAGGTTCTGCCCCTTTTATTTTGTAAATACTGAACAGATCAGGGTTCTAACTGAAACTTTCCATCTCTCGTGTGACAACTCTCCTCCACCTTACTAGTATCCGCGAAAATGGCTAGAAATCACTGGTACGGGGCTGCTCTTCTACCCGTCTCCCTTCGCTCCACCTATTGCATTGTTCTTCAATCAGAAATACCTCCTTGCTCAGCCTTTCCTCAAGCCTCCATATGGTCCAAGTCACCCTACAACATCAAAGCCAGCTGAGACTCGGTCGAGGTTAGTGGGAATCTGTCATTTCTTCTTTCAATCAGCTCAACTTGGAGTAAAACTCGGTTGACTCGGCTTGACTCGGTGTAACTCGACTTGACTCGGCCGGAAAATCGGATAACTCGGCCGAGTCAAGCACTGTTCATCCGAGTTTTGCTGAAAAACTTGCACGGGCACGAGACTCGAGTGAAACTCAGCCCGGTCCCGTCCGATACCGAGTTGACTCCAAACTTTTCAAGCGAGTGCCCTGAAATTTCATAAATATTATAAAATTAATAAGAGAGGAAAAGAGAAAGAGTGCCCTGAAATTTCGATTGGGAAAATTTTTGGCTCCAAACTTTTCAGGCGAAATGTACCACCTTAGCAAACAGCATGAAAGGCTACATCGAAATGTACCACCTTAGCAAAAAATTAAACCATGATTTGAAATTGGTCAACTAATGAATGAAGAAGTTTTTTTTAGGGAGAAGAAGAATTTGGTTTTGGCGGAACCGCTGAAGGAAGAAGAGAGGACCGAGGAAGAGATACAAGGACGGCGAGTTGGCGGCTTGGCCGGCGCTGTATTTAAAAAAAAAAAAAAAATTGAATCTGCGAAATTTAACTGGCTTCAAAGTATTGGATTGCAAACGAAATTGTTTGTGGTCTGCATCCTGTGAATTTGTTTGCATCAGTAAAAAAATAAAACTTTGGGTTAGGAAATTTTGTTCAGCTCCAAGGTTTAAAACTGAAATAAAAAGTTCTGATCCATTTACACCTACACCATCAAAATTTCAGAGCACTCTTTATCTTTTTTCTCTCTTATTTTATAGGCCTAAGCAAAGGCCCATAAAAAGGGAATCAAGCCCAAATTCCTTACAAGGTCCACAACCAAGGACTCCTAAATCCATTTTTGAGATGGGCAGCAGATGGCAACTGAAATTGGATCCGCATCCCACAGAACAATTCTAGCTTCATACAGTGATGAACTGTACGCACCTCTGTTTTAAGTCTATCCTCAGTGCGCTGCATGAAGCCAAACATGTTCCGTTAAAATCTCAACCCTACCTTTATTTCTCTCTCCGATCGTGAACCAATCAGGTGAGAAAAAGAACTGCCCTTTTGCGCAATTATGACTCCTCTTAAATGCGAAGCTGAAGCAACCCATGATTTTGTTTCTTTTTCTTAGTTTAAGAACTTGTAGCTAAGAAAAAAAAAATCAATATTATTTTGGGCCGGTGCAATACAACACTTGCCGTATGAATCAAGCCCAAATTCTTATAAGGCCCACGACAAGGGACTAAAGCCCAAATTCCTTACAAGGCCCACAACATAGTAAATTATTTAAACAAAGCAAGTTTAGCTTCATACAGCGCACGAACAATACATACGTCTGCTTTAATTCTATACTCAGTGCACTGCATGAAGCCAAACCTACTCTGTTAAATTCTCAACCCTACCAATATCTGAAAATATATCCTCTCCAATACCTGATAAGGGAATCTTTTACAATTACTAGATCTGAACCGTACTTTTTAACTTGGCACGAATCTCAAAGCCCAAAAATGGAGCCCCCTACAGTGACCCGAATCCCAAGCCGGTTGAGATTTAATCTCAAACCGTTAAGTAAGTCATCCTCTGCAATAATTGTGCAATACCTGAGAGGATACGGGTTCACCAATATCTTCCCCCCACCCCCCCGATCATAAAGCAATCGGGTGAGAAAAAGAACTCACCTTTTGTGCTATTTCTAGTGCGACTCCTCGTAAGCGCGAACTGAAGTAACCCATGAAAAGTTGAAAACCCATCTCCCAAAAGGTCAAAATTGGATGTAACTGGAGTGTCAAGCAAATCAGAAGAGGCTGTAGGTGGGGATGCGAGTAAAGTGACATGCTTTGAAGCTGATGCGAGTGAAGATAAATGATTTAGGCAGAAAATGGAGGATACCTGGGTTTTGCTTCCTGATGCCAGTTTCGAACATTCTAGAAATTTAGGTACCTTTTTGTAGAAATTTCAAGCAAATCATGGGGAAATTTCATGTATACCCCTCAAAAACCTTAAAAAATTATGGGGATATATTTTTTTTAATAAAGCGTAAATTGGGTGTTTTATAAATTTAAAATTAGTTTTAATAGAAAAGACAATAAATTGGGTAAATTTGTGAGTTTTTGAAATTTAGAGGGGTAAATATGATGTAATGACTTTAAGAAGAGATGTAATTTTAAGGTTTTTGAGGGGCATTTATGAAATCACCCCTGAAATCCGAAAAAAGTACTTCATGAAACCACAAAATCATAGGGATATTTTTTAATAAATGGTACGATTGGTTGCTTTATGAAGTTAAAATTAGTTTTAATAGAAAAGACAATAAATTGGATAAATTTGTGAGTTTATGAAATATAGAGGGGTTAATATAATATGGCAAAGGCTTCTATGGACACAAGGATCTATTTGTAAAATGAACATATTTTTATTTTCAAAGTTCAAACAGTTGATCTGAACCGTTCATCTTGTTCTCCATATTAATATGTGCTTGGAGACCAAATTTTACATTTTTCTGAATTTTTTTACTATTTATTAAGATGGATACAAAAAATATCAAATTCAGACCATTGAATTTTGTACCCATCTTAATAAATAGTAAAAAAATTCAGAAAAATATAAAATTTGGTCTCCAAGCACATATTAATATGGAGAACAAGATGAACGGTTCGGATCGACTGTTTGAACTTTGAAAATAAAAATATATTCATTTGACAAATAGGTCCTTATGTCCATAGAAGCATCACTCTTGGTTGGTCTATTAAGATGTCCACATTTTTGTAAATGGTTCAAATAAAACCAATTAATAAACCAATAGAAAACTAAAATTGGTTGAATGTTTTTATGGGAAGTACATAATTTTGAGATTTTTGAGGGGCATATATGAAATCTGCCCTAAAATCGTAATAAAAGGTACTTACATAAATAATAGAACTGTAAACAATAGTAGTTTGATACCTTTTTGTGAGAAATATGATTTCAGTTTCGAAAAATTGTTAGTTGTTCTTACATTGATAAGAACTCTCTTTGGTGATAAGATGGTAAGTTGGTAACTGAAAGTACTTCATAAAAATAGAATTGTAAACTGTTGATTCTAGTTTGGAACATTCTGGAAATTTGCGGTACCTTTTTGTGAAATTTATGATTTTAGTTTAAAAAAAAAATAATGTTTAGATGTTCTTATATTGATAATAACTCTCTTTAGTGATAAAAATTGTAATAAAAGGTACTTAAATAAAAAAAAATAGAACTGTAAACTATTGATTCTAGTTTGGTACCTTTTTTTGAGATCTATAATTTTAGTTCGAAAAATTGTTGTTAGCTTTCTTACATTGATAAGAACTCTCTTTGGTGATAAAATCGTAAAATATAAAGGGTACTTGCATAAAACATAGTACTGTAAACTATTGATTCTAGTTTTTTGCTATATTAATAAAACCAAGAGAAAACTTAAATTGGTTGAATATTTCTAAATATTTCTTCTTTATAATTGTTGAATTTAGGATGTGCACATTTTGCAATACATGATGGACATGGGGGCCGCTTGGCAGCAGAGTTCGTGCAAAAGAACTTCCATGCAAATGTACTTGCTGCAGGATTACCTCGTGAGTTGGTCTGTTGCCCATTTTTTTTAACTTTTTGTTTCCTTTAAAATTTAAATAGCATCAACTCATAATGCATAAAGAAACGAGAAAGCGACAATAGTATCTGAAAAGCATATGCACGCACAGTAGGGGACTTGATCTGTCCATATCACATGCTGTGGGGACTAATAATTTCCTGCTATTGGAGAGGAGCGTAATCCTAAATGGGAAATAAATCTGTTATTATTACCAATAACAGGAACCTGTTATTACAATCTCGATGTTCAAACTTTTTCATGCATGGATCATAACGAGTGAGTTTTTCATATGCGAATCTCAACTAAAATTAACAGTTGAAGTCGGAATAACAGATTCTTATTACTCCTCATAAATAACAGCAGATTTATTTCTTTCTGTATGAGAAGTTCATATTCTCCTACTTATAGTGACACAAATTTTAGTTTTGAATTTCAACACATCTGGACCGAACAAATAATTAAGTATGGAGGAATTTTCTTTGCCTATGATCTCTTTTTGTCATACTTTTTTTTTTTTCTTTTTATACTCCCTCCTCATTTTAATATACCTTTTTTTATATTGCCCTCTCAACCTTTATATCAATAACATATCAAAAAAAAATGTTTTTTTTCACCCACTTTTACTTCAAAAAAGAAAAATAAAATAAGACATTGACTCAAGAACTAAGATTGCTCACTAGAATTTCAGCAACGTGACATCTGTCAATTAATCATTAAAATGGTACAAAATTCGTAATATTTTTGTATAAATAAATTATATTCTCTAAAAACTAGATTTCCATACCTTTAATTTTGTATAAAAACACAAAAATCTATATCGCCATTTTCTCTAAATCGAATTTGGAATCTAATAAAAAACTGGAACTGCTCACTAGAATTTCAGCAACATGACCTCTATCAATTTATCACTAAAACTGTAGAAATTTGTAATATTTTCGTATAGAGAAATTATGTTCTCTAAAACTATGTAGTTATTTTCTCTCAATCGAACTTTGAATTTGGTCAGAAATTCCAGCATGTGTGGGGGTATGTTTTGTTGGTTTGAGAATATAATATTCTTGAGGTTAGGCTATTTAGAATAGCCTATGTAGTGTTTGGTTGAGTTAAAATAGCTAGAATAGAGAATTCAAACATTTTGTCTTATTAGAATAGGCATATAAGGATTTTGAGATTTGGCAATTCTAATAAGGTAAACAATAGCTATTCTTGTTTTGCATTCAAACATATTGCAATGTTTTGATGTTTTCATTTTGTAAATAATTGGTAATAGAAATTATTTGGACCAGACCACACGGAACCTTAGCACAGGTTTGGGCCCTCTAAACTTGGACCGCTTAACTCGAATTGTGCGGACCCATGAATCGGGGAGACCCATGGACCGAAGAGACCCATGGACCAGGGAGTTTTGAATCGGACATGACCGTTTTCATAACACTAACATTGAGTGCAAAGGTCTAGAGAATAATATAAAAGCATAAATTAAGGAGAGAAGGAAATATATATATTGAAAAAAAGTAGAGCTGGACACAACAAGTGATATTAACAATGACCTCAAAAACGAATCCACTTGTATTAATTGCACTAGTGTTTTTCCAACATTTTGAAAAATGTATTATACTTCCACTTGCCTCAAAAAATAAAATATAATCAGATACGCTAATCTGTCTGTCTTGCTGAGACAGAGGCCTAGCATGCACATCTTTCTTATGACATGTAGATTTAGTATGCATTTATCTAGAAAAAAAAAAACGTTATCGAAGTAGATGCTATGTTTCGAATTTTTTTTAAAATGATTTATTATTTTTTTAATATTTTTTTCATGAAATGCTAAGAATAAAAAAATTGGGATTTTTTTCGAGTACATAATAAGTCACCTCAAGTCACGCGGATCCGAGATGTATTCGTATTCTTTTGAGATCTAGTTAATTTATTTGTTTAATTTGGTTGATTTAATGAAGTTCAGATAGCATATGTACATTGAGCAGCTCATGTGGAGTACTTGTTGAAATATCTACCATAGCGGGAGGCGGTGCTCCTTTAATTTATTTACTTAGTTGGCTTGAGTTTATTTCCTATTTTGTATAGATAGAAATTTGTATTATATATAGAAATGAAAAGAAGACAACAAATAATATTGTACTAGAAAAGGCCTTAGGCCACGTGGACATTTTTTTATATATAACCATGTTATTGGTATTGTAAGATGATGTAAGATTATCATTACAAAAGAGAGTGTTGGTGGGAGTAGGGGTGATTAATGAGCGAGCATGAGCGAGTTAGGGTATGCTCATGCTCGCTCATTAAGTAAATGAGCGAGTTGTTAATGAGCGAGTTTAAATGAGCGGATAAATGAGCGAGTTGTAAATGAGCGAGCTTTTAATGAGCGAGTTATGAGCGGCTCACGAGTTATGACTTATGACTCATAACAAAATTATATAGTATGCCCACGCATAACAAAATTTGTTAAAAGTCATCATAACAAAATCCAACAAATTGTCATAATTCATTTAAATGAACGAGTTGTTAAGTAAATGAGCGAGTTGTTATGACTATTACTTGTTTTGGGCTTTAGGCGGAGGTTTTGGTTCTGCTGATTTACAAAAAAAAAAAAATGAATATGAAACTAAGAATATTAGTATATTACACAGGATTAAATGTTACATTGTGCTCACTATATTACACAGGATTAAATATGAAACTATCCTCACTATCTATCAATCTTAATGAGGCAAAGGTTGATGTTACACAGAATTACATATGATTAAATGTGGCAGGGATTAGATGTGGCAAATTCTTAATGAGCGAGTTATGAGCGAGTTGGGTCATGCTCATGCTCGCTCATTAAGTAAATGAGCGAGTTGTTAATGAGCGAGTTTAAATGAGCGGATAAATCAGCGAGTTTAGGCGAGCTTTTAATGAGCGAGTTATGAGCGGCTCACGAGTTATGAACGATTTACTCACCCCTAGGTGGGAGTGCTGTATTAATCTGTTGGATGTGAAAATAATATTTCCCCCCTTCTTAATAATTAATTAGTTATACTACTTTATAATTTTTCTTTATTCTTGAAAAATATTTGTAATGCCTAAGCAAGAATCATTATTGACTTTGTTACATCTCGGTCTCGTATATAAACATGTTGCCCGGACTTTAAAGTCATGCATGATGCTTTCAAATAGTCTCGCTTTCTTCCGTTCTTGTTGGTTGGTTGGTTGGTTGGTACATCCTCGTAAATCTGAACCAAGTCTTGTTTATTTTTAAACCTACATTTTTATTTTTGCAATGCAAAATACTTAACTCTGATAAATGTAAACCAAATATGATATTTTTAAAATCTACATTTTGATATATGGAAGATAAAATACCTATGTCCAGTAAAGCTGAACCAAGTATGGTATTTTTAAAACCTACATTTTGGTGTTTGAAACACAAAATACCTATGTCCAGTAACTCTGAACCAAATCTGGTATTTTTAAAACTTATATTTTGATAACTAAATCCTCAACTCTAGATTTCTACAAATTGTAATAATTTATACTATTAAATTACTAATAGAAAAATAAATGAATAAACTAAATACTAAGAACTTACTTTGCACAATTGCTCAGAAAGGACTTGGGAGAAAAGAGAGAAAAAGAGAAGTAAAAAGTGAAATTTTGAAATTAGGTAATTTAAAAAATATAGAAATTCCTACAGCTTTCATTGTCAGTAGTACCGTCACGGTATGCTACTGCTGGCTATGCTAGTGGTAGTAGCATGAATCGAAATTTTGAAAATTTGATGTTATGCATGTTTGAATTTTTAAATTATTTTTTGTTATAGATAAAGAAATTGGCAATTCCAAGGCTGCTATGAGATATTATATGTCCAGTTAAAAATGATTTGGAGATGAAGTAAAATACGACAACCCCCATATGCAGTGAGGCTTTTGTTGGATCGCGGTCTATTATATTTGTCTCAAATCGGGCATGTTCTTTTCCTTAATTAATTCTTAAATTCCATTTTTTGTTATATTGAGTAACTTAATTAAAAAGCAAAAAAGTTATAGAAATGCTATAAGAGCCCCATAATTGTATAGTTTTATAAATTATAAGTATAGTTTTATTTGGAATGAGATCATGAGCCCATAATTGTATGAATCTAGCAGCTATGATGACTTAATGTTAGTGTATTCATTTTTTTTACTTCTTTGTATCCCGTTTAAAAAAAAATAATCTTTAAATGGTTTAACATGAGCTAGGGTGAGGGTTTTGTCCAAATGGTTTGGGAAAAAGTCTCATCTAAACCGGACCTAAATCATTTAATCTGTATGAAAATTCGTGCAGACATTTAGATTAGAATGCTATTTAAATTTATTAAGTTTTAAATATATATGCTTGCATGATTCTCCATGCAAATCAGACGTTTAAGTTTAGTTTTGGATAAAACTTGTCCAAAATAAACATTTTTTTGTTTTGTTCAAGTACCAAAATTAACAATCGATATATGTAGGATAAGATACTAATTAAATGCATGCGTTCAGAAACCTTGCATTAATTTAGTTAGTTGTTTTGGTATTTAGAAAAGATGAGGTTCAAATGCCTCATTTTTATCATATCTCATCATACTTCATATTTTATATTTTTATTTTTGAAGTTCAAATTGTCGATCTGAACCGTTCAACATGATATATATACTAAAATATGGTTAGGGATGAAATTTTGTAATTTTTGGAAATTTTTTACTATTTTTTAAGATGGGTAGAAAATCACTGTTTTTTGAACGGTTAAAAAACAGTGATTTTTGTACCGGTCTTAAAAAATAGTAAAAAAATTTCAAAAAATATAAAATTTCATCTTCATCTATATTTTAGTATAAATATTATATTGAACGATTCAGATCGACAATTTAGACTTCGAAAATAAAGATATAAGAGGAGGGTTCAAATGCACCATCATTTTGGTACTTCAATATGCTGCATATGGACTATATCCTTTATCTCTATTTTCAAACTCTGAACAGTCGATTCGAACCGCTCAACATGATATTCATAATAAAATATGTTTGGAGACCAAATTTTATACTTTTTGAGAATTTTTTTTACTATTTTTTAAGAAAGACATAAAATTAATTTTTAAGGAGATCTTGGACCATCCGATAAAGTCATATTATACTTATCTAAAAAATTAGTAAAAAAATTCTAAAAAATATAAAATTTGGTCTCCAAGCATATTTTGTTATGAAAATCATATTGAGCAGTTTGAATTAACTGTTCGAAATTAAAAAAATAAAATTAAGTATATAAAACATATTGAAGCACCCAAATGACGGTGGATTTGAACCCTCCTCATCTTTTAGCATTACGCACCTCGGCAATTGCATTGAATTATTAGTCCCCACGGCATATGATTTGGACAGGGCAAAAGAAAAAAAAAAAAATGCTCTAGTCAAGTCTTCTACTGTGTGCGTACGTCCTATACACGATGGTTTCACATGCAATGCCCCTTTCTTTGTTGGTGGATATATGATATGTCGCTTTCTCTCTGTCTTATTGAGATATTGGCGGGAAACATGTACTGCCTTGTTAAATGCTGTGAAGACTATCCACCATTTTCCTCAACAGAAAAAAGAAAAACGAAAACTATCCACCATTTATTCATCAATGTTCGTACAAAGAGCAGCTGCAAATATTAAAAGAGCCCTCCATCATGGAAATATTAAATTTTTGTGCAGATCATGGGACATTTGTTTAGGGAGCACCTATTTGTTCTTCCGGAACAATTCTTCATTGTGTCTCTAAATAATTAACAACTTGAAAAACCAAGGAAGCACTAACTGCTTAGGAAATCACCTAATTAATATTTGAAAGATTTTACAACTAGTGCGTGCAATTATAAATACATATGCGCGTAAATATTAATATATAATATATCAAGTTATCATACCTAAGATACCATGTATTTCGAAAAAAAATTGAACAGATGAGCTTTCTTTTCTCTCTCATCACGTATCTGTCTTTTACACGTTTTTAGAGGTTACTAAAATATAATTTTTTTTTTCTCCGTTCAATTTTGCCAATATTTCTGATAATCTGTGATACATTTTACGAATGTAAAATCACAAACATCTTCTATCCATTTTTTTTTAATAAAATTCATGATGACATATTTTCGAATTGTCCGTCGTGCAAATGTAATACATGAAAATAATAATAATATTACATATAATACATGAAATATACTATTATATTTATTAATCTAATATATTCGAATATCTAGCCATTAAAAATTTCAAACTTAATTTTCCCCGGTCTTCAAATTTAAAAGTATACAAACTGGAAAGTTCATAATTTTGTGAGATACAAATGAAATCTTGGGGGTTGCGCTGCTACGGACCGTTTGATCGTTTTAAAATTCTCGGTGCTCAAATTTGTAATTATCCTTTTTACAAAAACAAACATTTGTACACTATACTGATTAATGCATGCATGCTGCGCAACAAAAGTAGCAATTAATTCATGGCAGATCCGAAGGGCAAGAAGACAAAATTCACATGGAGGAAATCAATTCATTCCAGATCTGTATCCAGGTCCAGCTGCTCATGAGTACTAAACATGAATATATATAAACATTGACTAATAAGCAGAGTTGTTGGATGGAAAAATAAATAGCTTCCCCTTCTTACGAATTATTACTAAACATGAATATATATAAAAAAATTGACTAATAAGAAGAGTTGTTGGCTGGAAAAATAAATAGCTTCCCCTTCTTATGAATTATTGAGAATTTTTTATCCATAGGAAGTTATAAAATAAGACCTACAAAAATAGAAATATCTGGATAGACGGTTCTGATTCAATGTTTGTTATATCGGGAATCCAAAGTTTTAATATATATTTTTTTTCTTTAAATGGTCTCAAGTTGTGCTGAATGAATAAAAAAAAAATATATATATATATATATACACGTTGGATGGGAACCAATAATCACAATATAAAAAGTTTAAATCGGAACAGTTGATTTTGATCTTTCTTAAAATGTTGCAAACTAACCACTCTTTCTATTTTTGTTCTTCTTATTTTATTAATTTATGTTGATAAATTTCTCGAACTTTTTAAGCTACTTGAGAACTTTTATCTTGTTCTTGCAACAAAAAAGGTTTCGCAATACAAAAGTAAGAACCATTAAATTTGTCATATCTGCCTCCCATAAATGTTCTGCCCCAATTTTAAATAACACGAGAAGAACAGAGCCAGACACCACCTCTGATCCCTTAATTTCTCACACCTTCCGATGGAGAACGGTACGGAAACAAAACCACACCTAGTGCTCCTGGCGACACCTGGCATGGGCCACCTCATCCCCTTGGTCGAGTTTGCCAAGCTCCTGGTCACAAAACATGGTTTCACGGCCACGCTCATGACCTTTTCAAGCACCGCATCCAACACTCATCAAACCTTTCTTTCTTCTCTTCCTTCCTCAATTTCCCCCCTCTCTCTACCAGCTGTGTCTCTCTCTGACCTCCCCCCTGACTCGGCCAGAGAAACCCTCATCTCGGTCGAGTCCGTCCGATCAATCCCAGCCATTACTTCGGCACTTAATGAGCTAAAGACTCGCCATACTGTTGTAAGTTTCGTCGCTGATTTGTTTACCGCAGACACTTTTGATGCGGCACATGATGCTGGATTACACGCATATTTGTTCTTCCCTTCTAATCTGTTGGCGCTCTCTCTTCTGCTACACTTGCCTGAAATTGATGTCAATCTCACATGTGACTTTAAGGAGCTAACAGAACCGGTACAATTACCTGGCTGTGTGCCGATACCAGGCACAGAAATACTCTCGCCGCTCCAAGACCGGTCAAAGGATAGATACAAATGGATGGTGCATCATGGCAAGAAGTACCGCGAGGCAGAGGCGATCTTGGTGAATTCATTTGATGAGATTGAACCACATGCAGCCAAAATTTTAAAGCAGCACGAACCAGGCCGGCCACCAATTTACACAATTGGGCCATTGATTCATACAGGCTCAATGGCAAATAAGGCAGGCGGGTCGGAGTGTCTTGATTGGCTCGACAAACAACCGGCCAATTCAGTTCTATATGTTCAATTTGGAAGTCGCGGAACTCTAACAAAGGAACAGATGGATGAGCTGGCGTTTGGCCTCGAATCGAGTGGCCAGAGATTTCTCTGGGTGGTACGAAGCCCGAGTGATGCAGGTGATTTCAGCAGCGACTATTACGATGCCGAGAGCAAGAAGGATCCTTATGCATTCCTGCCGGAAGGATTTCGTGAGAGAACAAAAGAAAAAGGCATGGTGGTGTCATCATGGGCCCCACAAACAAAGGTACTAGCCCACAAGGCCACAGGCGGGTACGTGTGCCATTGCGGGTGGAACTCGACCTTGGAGACGGTGGTGCATGGGGTGCCGATCATTGCATGGCCGTTGTACGCTGAACAGAAACAGAATGCAGTGATGTTGTCGGAAGGAGCAGGGATTGCGCTGCAGCTGGAGAGGAGAGGGGATGGTGTGGTGGAGAGGGAGGAGATAGCGAGAAAGGTGAGAGCGCTCATAAAAGGAGAGGAGAGGAAGAGGCTCAGGAGGAAGGTTGATGAGTTGAAGGAGGCGGCAGCTGAGAGGATGAAGGAAAGTGGGGCCGCATATCAGGCGCTGGCTGAGGTGGTGGCGATGTGGAAGAAAAACGGTGATTACTGTCAAGGATGCTGATGAGGTGATGATTTGGAGTGAAGAACTATTGGTATATTTGTATATGTTACATATTGGATAATTGATCAATATTAAATTATACTAGAGTTCGGCGGTGGCAGTTAAGAAGGAAGCATCTTTAAACCTTCTAAATATTGGACTATGACATTTTGTCCGTTTCACATTTATATTTGATCTGAGACAATATTCAGATGTAGTTCTTGCAATTTCTGAAGACTATAAAAATTACATAATCTACTTTTAATCTAATCCCATTTTCAAAACAAAAAATATATTATTGTTAAAAAATAAAAATAGAGATCATAGGCAATGAATTCCGAAACAGTGAATTCTTTACTCGGTCAAGATTTGATCAAAATCAAAATCAAAATTTATGTTACTATATATGTAAGAGAATATGGATTCATCTTTTAGCATTAGGCACCTCGGCAATTGCATTAAGTTATTAGGTCACCACAGCATGTGATTTGGACTGAGCAAAAGAAAAAAAACATGCTCTAGTCAAGTCTTTCTACTGTGTGTGTCTGTCCGATACATGATGGCTTTCTCTCTGTCTTATTGAGATATTGGGAATATTGGTCAACATGTACTGCCTTGTTAAATGCTGTGAAAGCTATCGAACATATATCAATGTTCGTACAAATAGCACCTGCAAATATTAAAAGAGCCATCCATCATGGAAATATTAATTTTTTTTGCAGATCACGGAACATTTATTTTAGAGAGCGCCTGACTGTTTCTAAGCAACACTTCTCTATTCTCTCTCTCAGAAATTAACTACGTATTTGAGAGACCACTAACTACTTGAAAATCACTAACTACTTAGAGGACCATTTGATATTTAAAATATTTTACAACTAGCACGCATAGATATGGATGCATATGCGTAAATATTAATATATAATATATCAGTTGATCATACATAAGATCCCAAGTATTTCAAAAAAAAAAAAAAAAAACTGAACATATCAGCATTATTTTATCTCTCATCACACATTTTTTATAGATTTTTAGAGGTGAATTTTTTTTCTTCGTTCAATATCATCAATATTTCTGACAATCTGTAAGAAATTTTGCGAATATAAAATCACAAACATCTTCTATCCAATTTCTTTTCAAATAAGATTTATGGTTACATACTTTTGAGTTGTCCGTCGTGCAAGTGTAATACATGAAAATAATAATAATATTATATATAATACATGAAATATACTATTATATTTATTCATCTAATATATTCGAATATCTAGCCATTAAAAATTTCAAACTTAATTTTCCCCAGCCTTCAAATTTAAAAATATACAAACTGGAAAGTTCATAATTTTGTGAGATACAAATGAAATCTTGGGGGTTGCGCTGCTACGGACCGTTTGATCGTTTTAAAATTCTCGGTGCTCAAATTTTAATTATCCTTCTTAGAAATCCAAACATTTGTACACTATACTGATTACTGCATGCATGCTGCGCAACAAAAGTAGCAATTAATTTATGGCAGATCCGAAGGGCAAGAAGACAAAATTCACATGGAGGAAATTAATTCATGCCAGATCTGTATCCAGGTCCAGCTGCTCATGAGTACTAAACATTAATATATATATATATATATATATATATAAATTGACTAATAATCCGAGTTGTTGGATGGAAAAATAAATAGCTTCCCGTTCTTATGAATTATTGAGAATTTTTTATCCATAGGAAGTTATAAAATAAGACCTACAGAGATAGAAATATCTGGATTAAACGGTTCTGATTCAATGTTTGTTTTATCGGGAATACAAAGTTTTAATATTTTTTTTTCTTTAAATGATCTCAAGTTGTGCTGAATGAATAAAAAAAAAATATACTTTGGATCGGAACCAATAATCACAACACAAAAACTTTAGATCGGAACAGTTGATTTTTATCTTTCTTAAAATGTTGCAAAGTAACAACTCTTTCTATTTTCGTTCTTCTTATTTTATTAATTTATGTCGATAAAAAATTCTCAAATTATTTAAGCTACTTCATAACTTCTATCTTGTTCTTGCAAAAAAGGTTTAGCAATACAAAAGCAAGAACCATTAAATTTGTCATATCTGCCTCCCATAAATGTTCTGCCCCAATTTTAAATAACATATCATGTGAAACCATGCATGATACTTATTGAGTTATGATCCTTTTTATCATGTACTTGAGGTTAATTAGAGGTATATTTACTTAAAAAAATATACATAAGAAATAGAATTTTACTACGGGCTTTTTGTAATTATGTGAACAACTGTATATTTAAAACATAATGAATACTAAATTTAGTGTTTAGAACTGTATATTTAAAACATAAATATTAGTTATTATTTTTTCATTTTATAAATTTGGTTGCAATGTTAATATATAGCACCAACGTACTTGTAAAAAAAAATGTTGTCTATTTTGACTAATTTGTCATGATTTTGGATAAAAGAAATCATTTGCAATGATGGTAGAGTGGATAAAAGAAATCATTAACCATGATGGTAGAGAATATCAGAAGAATATATTTGACCATTTTGTCAATTAAAACAAAAAAAGTTGCATCGGCAAAGCATATCCCGTTTGTATGAGCCATTAGTTTATTTCTAGATTAACTAAAGACTAAATGTCTAGGAGATCATATCCCGTTTCTATGAGCCATTAGTTTATTACAAATGAGTAACTAAATATTGTTTGGGGAAAAAAAATCAATGTGATTATGACCACAAATTCAAAATTAACTCATTTGTGGATATACGTAAGAATTGATTTAATATTGAAATTAAAATAATTTTGTTTTATATCATAAATTATGAAAATAGTACTTTATTTATTAATATTCAACATGATAATAGTTAATCAATATTCAATTTGAAAATTAGAAGGGCTTACATTCTATAATTCCCTGTGTAGGCCCAATACGGCCTTTCAATGGACTTGTCCAAAATCCAGTCAGGGGCGGATGTAGTGTGGGATATAGAGGACTAAACCATATATAAATTAAAAGTTTGTAATTTTATCTATTAAATTTTGTAAACTTCATGTATTAATTATAATTTTTAGTCATTTTTATAAATGTAATTACATTACATTAGATTTTTTGACCTCTAATTTCAATTTTCTAGTTTCGTTGATGCGTCAATAATTAATGCTTCCAATAGCAGACATCGCCATTAATTATTCCATTGCATCAAGAGAAACCATTTTGGAGCTTTTAAAGACATCACTCTATGGTCAAACATTGTACTCACCGATTGTTTTTCCTCTACTTCTGTCTCCTAAGAATTAACAAACTTTTTTATTATTTCCTTCTGGTTTTTTTTTAGTGCAGTATGAGTGTGTGTGTGACGAGGGGACGGCACTCCAAAGGTTGCATTTGTAATTAAGTGCTAATTAAGTTCCAATAAGAAGGTAACCAAACCGTCATATGGATTCTCTTTCTCTATCAGATCAAACAGCAATGGTTCGTCTTCAATAAAAGATCTTGACCATTTTGCGGTGAAAAGGAACAAATATAGGAAAAGAAAAAAAAAAAAGTAATATTCTTTATTGATTGTAAAATGCAAAATGCAGTTTCAAACTATGTTGTTTTTTACACTAATAATTAAGCTGAAAAAATGGATAATGTATTATTTTCAATGCATAATCGTATCAATTGAGTTATGGGTCTCAAAAACCTAAACAATGTTTTTTTATTTTAAATAAGATTAGAATATACAAGTGAGTTATATGCATAACAAAACTCCATCCAAAGAATTGAGTCCTAAAGCACAACGCCTAGGAATTAATTTCCATTTATTATTTCCTTGTGACTCAGTCTCACTAGGTGGTGGCAGTCCAAAGGTTGCATTGCTAATTAAGTTCCAATAATAACGAGTTAACCAAACCGTCCATATATTCTAAAATCTGTACCGCCGTATAGATTCTCTTAAAAAAAAAAAAGAGGATCCTAATCATCATTTACTTAATTAAAAGATATTGATTGCACAATTACTACTGTTTCCTATAAATATCCCTCAAATTGTAATTCATTTGACCAGTACTACTAGAACCCATTTATACAACAATGGTAGTCACCAATGACAGTAAGTTTGAACTGAACCTTCTAGTCGAGAAAAAAACCAATAAAGTGTTGTTTGCCGAAGTGAGGAAAGAAGTGGTTGATTTTCTCTTCCGTCTGTTGTCCCTACCTATTGGATCACTGACAAAATTAATTACCGAAGAATCAGCATACGGTGCCTTACGAAACACATACTGCAGCTGGGAGCAGCTGGATCATAGCTTCCTTTCTTCAACTCCAATGACAGCAAAAAGTCTCATTCCTGTTATTTCGCTTACATCTAATTCCTCCAATTTTGTTAATATCCTATCTTCTGCAATTCCAGCTACTGTGAAAGATTACGTCTACTTACCCGATTGCAAATGTAATAAGAACTTCACTGATGTGAACCCCAATTACACGCAGCTCTTTTACTGCAAAAGCTGCAGCAGTAAAAGGTGGTGTTCGCAATTATCATATGTAGGGTCAAACGTCACGATAGAGGCAATCGAAAGAGAAGGATATGTCAAAGATGGCTTTACTTATGCTGTAATGGATGATCTATCGATGGTGCCTATGATGCCTTTATCATTTATTGAGCTTCTCCACAAAATGGGGCACAAAGATTTAAGCCTGATGGACAAAAAAACAGTCAGCCTGGATGTACAACAGGTCAGCATGATGAGAGTACATTCTCCAAGTGATTAGCATTTGGATTATTAGCATTCGGAGTATTAGCATTCGGAGTACATTCTCCAAGTCATTAGCCTGGATTTTCCAAATGCATTAATATTATCTTTTCACCAATTTTGCATTTGGAATTTTACATTCGGAGTATTAGCATTCTCTACTAAACTTGATGCGTAAAAATGAACATTTATATATGATAATTGATAAACTATCAAAGTGACATGATTATCATTCATTCTCCTAATTATTAAGTAGTTTAATTCTTTTTTCTCTTCAAGTGTTTTAGATCATCATATACTAAAATAATTTATGCGTATTTAGTAGTGATTTTTTTGTTTAATTTTTCCTTTTCCAAGTATAGTACATTATTTTTTTTGGGGTTTATCTAGCTTTTTTATCTGTCTTACTAGGGCCTGGAGCTTCTAAAGACATCATCCAGGTCAAAGAATGTACTTACCGATATGTTTCTGTCAGAGAAGAAAGAAGGCCAGGCAGAAGAAGCCAACTGATCTGATCAGACGTTTTGATTAGGAAATTAATTAGAATTAGGTAAATGGTTATATTATCTATGAAGTTTGGATTATATTATGATGAAATACTTTGTGTTACTAATGTTTTGGACCTTATAATAATATTTGTATCTATCATTGACGAAGGCCTTAAATATATCTTTGAACGTTGTGCATAGTTGTTGTTAATCTCAAAACTTTCGAATTTCAAATGTAAATTGGTGGAAAGATAGTCTTTTTTTTAACAATTTTTTTTAGAATATTTTACTTTTTTATGGTCCATAATCGGTTTTCTACCTATCTAAAAACATACTTAAAAATTTGGTCTCCAAACACATTTTAATATGAATATCATGTTGAGCGGTTCGGACCAATTATTTGGTCTTTGAAAACGAAGAAATGAGTGAAGTAAAACAAAATACTTAATAATTGTGAAATATTATTTGGTTAAGTTATTTAAACTGAGGTCCTTTCCAGCTCTAAATGTGTTAATTTTGAACTATGCAATATACAGAAGGCCTACAAGATGAAAGAGCAAGACCTAAATTTCAAAATAGAAACTAACTAAAAAGATGGGACAATTTCAGTATATATATTTCCAAAATTTTAAATTACGTACGTATTTCTGTTTCTAGAATACATAATCTTATATTTATCAAATTAAAATATAAAACTTCTAATATTTTCCTTTTTAATATTTAAAAATATAAAAATAACTCTCACGATTTTGTGTGATGCAATTGAAAGCTTGGGTGTTGCGCCGGCTCCAGACCGTTTAAAAATATGAAAATATATAGAGCCTCCTTGATAAGCCTCCCAGAGCGAGTTCAACACGAGCTCGGGATGGTCCCCGCTTCTATGCGGGCATCAACGCTCTTATATACGATCTATTAAACTATGAAGTCGCGATCCTGTCACCGCTCCTATATTTGCAACGGTTACGGAATGACCTATATATATAAGACCTCAAACTCAGTTGAGTCAGAGGTTAGCAATTTCATTGTTACCGGTGTCTATAGAGAATACTCGAACACCTTATATACTAACTTTCTTTCTCGCAACCCAGAAAATAGAACGTATCACCTTTACTTCTCCCTCCCTTTCTATATATATCCAGGTTACTCTCCCTTCCCCGATCTTTCTCCAGATTTATGCAAATCAAAATCTTGTTACTTGTTCTGGTCTTTGGCAACAAAATCTTGATTGAACGGCAACTACGTACACAGTATGACCATTAGAATTTATCATTTGATATTCAGTATTCTTTTCTTTTTTTTTGCATTTTTTTTTTGCGTTCTATTTTCAGACGGTCTCTGACACTTTTATTGATAACTTCTTTAGCTCATAAATTTTTATTTATTTTTGATGTAACACTTGGTAACATTGCTTGGTGACTCTGTGCACATCATCGCCAACATCGATCAAGTCTAAAGAGGTCGCGGTAAATAATATCATTTGCAATTAATGACGTAAGCGCTGATGTTATTTGGCAATGCATTCCCATTAAATTTTTAAGAATTAATTAATTAAGTAATTTCACAAAGAAAGAGGAAGGGCCATCATTATTTGAGTTGCGGGAAACGGCATTAATTAAGTCATTGCATAATAAAATCTTACTCTACTTATCTTTCTAAACAATTTATCGATCGATTATATATTTCTGTACAGCCCGTTGAGTTAGTATTAGCATAAATTAATTTACTGTAATACAGGTTGGCCCAAGTATCTCCTGGAAAGTGGCCCAATGGGCCAGTAATCTTGCCCATTTGTGTTTTGCTTGATTCCAATTTTATGATTAGCAGATTGAGACTTGCTGGACAATGAATTTTGTTGCTTTTATATAAAACAAAATGTTGTTCTTCTAATTGATATTTTTACAAAATAATATCCAATTATTTGTTTCAATCATATTACGTGACGTTGTTTCCAAACAATGGATATGGGAAAAGAAATTAACCCGAAATTGTACTTATAGCATTTTAAATACCGGAAAACATATTTGCTATTAATTATTCACCCCTGCAGAGTTTTTTCTGATACTAGATTTTCATTGTCTTTTATTTGTGTTAATTGTTTCACTTATTTGCTATTAATTATTTTGTAATCTTGACTACTGATTTCATATGACTCATTAGGAACAAAATCAGTTGTGTCAACAAATCACTCCAAAACTGTATTCTGCGTTTCACTCCATGAGTGCAACATTTAGGGCCTTTTCAGTGAAACAATTTCGTTTCCTTCTCAGTATTACTTTACCTCATAACATGATATCCACACTAAAATATGCTTGGGAATCAAACTTTATAATTTTTGAAATTTCTTTTTTACTATTTTCTTGTAATGCCTATTAAATTGCCTGCTAAAAAGTTGTTGTTGGATTTATTGCCAACCTCGTTGGATTTAATGCCAACATTGAGCATATATGTAATCTAATTATGCATTGTTTACTGTCATATATGATTGTCAATTAAAGTGATCAAATAAAGAAATAGACAATCAATATATTCATTAGGATGTGGTCCACAAATGTGTAGAACAATTTAGGCAAAAATCAAATCATTGATGGACTGATTTTGAGATTTGCAATTAAGGAAACAGATTTTTCAGCAGCTGCACGGATTTTGATGCGACTGCACGGTTTTTGATGCAATAGCACAAAATACCTTTTTTAAGTTGGCATAAGGCCAGAAAATCTGTTTAGGGTTAGGGTTTGGCAATATGCCAACTCCTCCTCTCTATAAATAGGTTGGTCCCCAAAGCACAAGGATATACGAAAAGTTGCAGAATTTTCTAGCCGTCATCTAGTCAATTCTGTAGCCTTCTCTACTTCTCCCCATTAAAGAATAGAGAGGTGAGATCATTAAGGAATTGTGAACACGATCTCACAAGGGCAGTCTTGTAGCTTTGGAAGGCTTTATCCTACCACTACGGAGGCTACCGACGCTTCAGCCTCTACATCGGCTCGAAGTTTTTCTTGCCGCTGTCTTACAAGTTCATCAACCGCTTTTGAGAGAAGTTTTGCATAAATACGCTAATGGAGTCAGGTATTGCGTCTGCTCCCTAAGAATTGATGAATTTTGCATGATGGCCATTTTGGCATAGGTAGATCAATAGTGGCATATAGAATTGAATTGTTTATGTGTAACAATAAGGTTCCAACAAGTGGTATCAGAGCCACTCTATGCCAATTTGGATTATTTGTTTAGAATTGATCTAGAGAATAAGCAATTGATTGTTGATTTTTCAATTGCTTTGAATTGCTTTCTAGAATAAACTCTGTTATGGATTTTTTGGAAATTACGTATTACTCTGTTTTGAATTTTGTTACTGTATTTTTTTTTCGGAAATTATATGTGATCAATTGATCTGTCTCATGCCTATAGTTTTGATTTTATCAAGGTCAATGGTTAATATTTTATTATAAAATTTTTGGTATTATTCAGATATTGCGCCTCCAGATTTGTATTTTAGCATAGTTTAATTTTTATATGCCATTAACTATTGACCATCGAAAGGAATTAATTTCTGAATAACTGAGTAACAAAATTCATAACAGAGTAATGCAATTATGTTGAGCCAATTTATTTTTAAGTATTCCGCTGCTATTTTGGTAAAGTCAAATTTTGGAAACTGTAAATTATTGTAAAGCAATTAAATTTTTCCTTTTGCGTTAGTTTGATTGCACATTTAGATTATATAATTAGGGTATAAATTATTGTTCTTTTAAAGGCAAAGGGATATGTAATTTGGATTTGAATTAATTGATTCCTAATTGTACCCGAAGGTACCTCTTTTGATGAGGTTAATTCAAATACATTTTATGAAGGAAGTTAAGGTGCAATTAATGGATGTAATCATTATCGGCCCAAGGGAAGGTAATGGTTACAAAAATTATTTGTGCAAGTGAGTAATAATAAAGTATAGTGATGATCAAAAATTTTACACATATGTCAACATTGTCGGCCCAAAGGAAGGCATGTTGTTCGATATGTTCTAGGTTATCAGTACTTTATTATTGCGCCAAAGTATCATAAGAAATTGACCCGTTACCCAAAGGTAGCCGCTTAATGGAAAACGATACTTTGGTTTTATGATGATATTAAGACTCATAAAATATTTGGTGATTTATTGAGATAAGTTACGATACTATGAATGTAACAATGTCGAGGAAAGTTCTGTTTAGGCAAGTCGGAATTCGAAGTGTATCCTTAGGGATCCCTGACTTACCTGGGAATTTACCTGGTTGTGAAATTCGTGTGTATAGTAATAAAAGGGAAAATCATCTCATATATTTTGAGCAAGTTGGGCCTTTATTTGAATGTAATTTATAAATTCAGATTTTTTATTCGTGTTGTTCTTTGCGATTTTTAGTTCGCGATTTTTCAGTTAGCATTGTTAAAGGCCTAAACAACATTTTTTTGTTGAATAGAACCAACTTCAAATTTTGACATGAGAACATAGTAATAGTTCTCAGTGTCATGGATCTGGACCGTGCGTTTAGAGAAACTTGTCCCACTATTACGGATACAAGTACTTCTGATCAAAAGAAGGAAAAGGAAAAGTGAAACAGGTCTAATCGGATGTGTCTTATGATAATAAAGAGGTTCATGAAGAGGCATTAATGAGCACTCAAGGGGTTATAAATTTTATAATTCTATAGAACATAATGTATTTGAGAACCAAAAAAAAAAAAAAAAAAATGCAAAAATTTTGGAGGATGTTGAGTTTGTGGGGGTGAGAAAATAATTGATTTCGAATAGGAATATACAAATATTCCATTAGGTATTGCGAGTTTTGTGGATATAGATCCGAGTTTTACTCAAAACACCTGTACGGACGAAATCATTATTGAAACTCAAACTCAACAAGATGAAACAACATAAAATAAAAATCCAAAGACGAGTGCAGGCCACTCAAGGTTGCATGAAGTTTTGGAAGATGTTGTTGTACGCCAGATTGTTTCAGACAATGCTGGAAATCCTCAAGAAAATTTAGAAGTATCAATAAAAAAATATAATCATTAATTGACAATGACATTAGGAAATTACTCCATTACCTAAAGATGTGAAACTCATTAGTAATGAGGAGTAATATAAAGCTCGTCTTGTCTCCAAAGATTTAAGATATTTTATATTTGATTTTATTTAATGAATACAAGCATTAACCGGCCCAAAAGAAGGTTAATGATTGTTAAAATTATGTGCACATAGAGTATAGTGATGATTATTATGTTTACATATAATCAATATTGTCAGCCCAAAGGAAGGCATATTGATTGATATGTTATTTAAATCATCAATACTCTATTTTTGAAAGTCTCTTTAAAGATCATATTGGCATTGGTTATGCATTTTAATTTGGAGATTTAGTATATGGATATTAAGACATCGTTTCTAAATTGTGACATTAATGAAACAATCTATATGGTGCAACTAGAAACCTATGTGTCAAGAGATGCAAAGTCTATAGTGTGCAAACTTAAGAAATCCATCTATGAATTAAAGAAAGTGTCTCAACAATGGTATTACAAAATCATAGTGAGATTATCTCGTTTGGTTTTGAGATAAATTTATTGAATGATTTTGTATACTTTAAGTTCTGTGGGAGTGAGTTTGTATTTCTGGTTTTATATGTGGATATCATATTGCTTGCCGATAACGATATAAATATGTTGCAATAAACTAAAAACTTTATGATAAAGAATTTAGAGTTGGAAGGTTTTAGTGATGCATCATTTAGCATAGGGATTGAAATACTAAGGGATAAAATCCAAAAGTATTCTAAGTTTATCCCAAGGTTATCCTTAAGTATGACAAGCAAAACAATAAACCAGAAAATAAATCTCAATAGGGAAATGAGACAAATCTAGTCTCAACAAGTGCTCAAGTATTATTCAGTTAATGGAACAATGCTAAAATAAAGGAAAGAGTACAGAATGGTGAATTGAAAATAGAACATGTAGAAACAGACTCTATGTTAGAATATCCTCTTACTAAGAGATTGACACCTTCTAAGTTTGAAGAGCATGTTGCTCATATGGATGTATCTCTATCGAGAATATTCAGTTTTAGTGGGAGTCTATTATTTGATATTTAATGTTCTATTTTTCATTGTAATTTTGGATATATAACTTGTGACATGTAACAAGTGTTATATATATTATGAAGTTTTGACATTCTGTTTCTCATTTATGTTTGAATATTCAGTTAATTTATGAAATTCAGTTTCAAGATTTAAGTAGGAGACCAAGTTAGAAATAGGCATGTAAGATCACAATTGCATGTAATTTCTATGCTACACATCCACATCATGATTCATGTCATTCAGCTGTATTAGTGATGTGATTATTGAGGGTTTAGTTGCGAATAAATGCGACGAATGCCGCTTTAGTCCTTTACTGATATAGTTGATGGACCGAATTGGTTTGGGAATATATAAGGAAGACAGTAAAGAAATGTGCGCACATAAGGAACACAATGCATAATTAAAAAGTCATGACATATTGCTCAAGTGGGAGATTGTTGGATTTATTGCCAACCTCGTTGGATTTAATGCCAACATTGAGCATATATGTAATCTAATTATGCATTGTTTACTGTCATATATGATTGTCAATTAAAGTGATCAAATAAAGAAATAGACAATCAATATATTCATTAGGATGTGGTCCACAAATGTGTAGAACAATTTAGGCAAAAATCAAATCATTGATGGACTGATTTTGAGATTTGCAATTAAGGAAACAGATTTTTCAGCAGCTGCACGGATTTTGATGCGACTGCACGGTTTTTGATGCAATAGCACAAAATACCTTTTTTAAGTTGGCATAAGGCCAGAAAATCTGTTTAGGGTTAGGGTTTGGCAATATGTCAACTCCTCCTCTCTATAAATAGGTTGGTCCCCAAAGCACAAGGATATACGAAAAGTTGCAGAATTTTCTAGCCGTCATCTAGTCAATTCTGTAGCCTTCTCTACTTCTCCCCATTAAAGAATAGAGAGGTGAGATCATTAAGGAATTGTGAACACGATCTCACAAGGGCAGTCTTGTAGCTTTGGAAGGCTTTATCCTACCACTACGGAGGCTACCGACGCTTCAGCCTCTACATCGGCTCGAAGTTTTTCTTGCCGCTGTCTTACAAGTTCATCAACCGCTTTTGAGAGAAGTTTTGCATAAATACGCTAATGGAGTCAGGTATTGCGTCTGCTCCCTAAGAATTGATGAATTTTGCATGATGGCCATTTTGGCATAGGTAGATCAATAGTGGCATATAGAATTGAATTGTTTATGTGTAACAATAAGGTTCCAACAGTTGTAGCCAAAATATGCTACTTGGGATTCTTTTTAAAAAAAAAATGTAGACTTTGTACTGCAAAATTCTTTTGAAAACAAGAAGTCTCAAATCTGCATGCACCCTGTTCATATTGATTGATGTCTCTTATTTTTTGTTGTTAGGATTGCCTGTTTTGGTGTCTTTCTTATAAGCGGGGTAGTTACAATTTTGGGATTGTACCGAAAATAAAAATAAAATGTTTGATATACTCCGCACAAATACTCATAAAAGGGAGGGAAAAGAACGTAAAAAAGTGGCATCGACAGGTCAGGTACATAGTCAAATATATGTTTTCACTTGTGTGACGTCAAATTACTAATATATATATGTAGTCCATATAAAAGTCAAATTATTAATATCCTGTAAAATTCTGCCAAAGTTCCTGAATAATTCTTAGGGTGGAAATTATAAAAGAACAACATACGCATGGAACATGTCGTATATTAGCTGAAATGATAGTACGTATAAATTGAAACAGTACATAACACCATAAAGTATACAAGTCCAAATAAAATATTATAAGAACGAAGCCAACTACAACGAATAAATAAATGAACTGGGATCAAGGAAGTTTCAATGTATTTTTACAGATATTTTTACAGAGGGAATATGCTTTATTTTCCATTGGTCTTCTCCTTCCAGCCTTGCTTTGAACTCATCCAAACAATCTACAGTCAACTCTTGAAGGTTGACCAGATATTGTAAGTCAGGCACTATCTGCATCCAGTTGCTAGCCATCTGGAGTTGGTTGAGCATGGGCATAGCACCCTCCTCTATTTTCCATTCCTCCAAATACCGTACATAAAGTTGCAATCGTTGCAAGCGATCAAAACCTCCCCTGGAGCAGATCATCTGTTTTCCATCAGTTGCATCAATTTTGCCATATAGATTGAGTACCTTGAGGTTTGGCAACTTCTCTAGTTGGGGCATCGGGTCTTCCTCAAAACTAAACCTCCAAAGTGTTAGTTTAACGAGATGGGGTGGGAACAAGGTACAATCACCAATTTCTTTCCTAGGCCATCTGCCCCACTCCAGGCTGAATGAGTACAAATGGTTGTGGTTTCTGAAGGCTGAGATGCAATCTGGAAATGTCATTCGGCAATTGCCGCCTTCCATATATAAATACAGAGAACCCAGATGATTTAGGTTGCTTAACGAATTAATCAATGGTTCCCCGGCAACATCTTCAGGTATATCAATCCCCAACTTACGAAGATAGGGAAACTTAGGCAGTTCTATCACCCAGTCTTGCCTAGCTCTCACCCCTTTTAAGGTCAGCAAACTTTGCAAGTCTGCTGCTGATGGCGGTCCCTCTGGAGTCTGCTGCTGATGGTGGTTCCAACAGCAGGAGAGGTTGATATGCCTCAACTGTTTGTTACCCCAAAATGATGGTGGTAACTCACCGTGACTTTTACAAAACCAAGTATGCACTGTTTGAAGATTCTTCATATAAGTTAAAGGAGATCTCTTAAAAAACCTAACAGTGGGAAAATTGCACTTTATTGAAAACCAATTATGATCACCTTCAAGCCCGTAGTACTTCAAAGCCGTCAGGGCGTTCAAGCCCTTCAAACAATTTGTCCCATTAAAATATTCTCTCGACACCGTACCCATGTGTAATACTCGTAGTGTTCCAAACTTATTGAAATTTGGTACATCTTCGAAATTTATCAAAGAACGAATGTTTTTTTTGCAAGCTTGTTCTATCATCTTATTGCCATAGCCGTGAAGAGCAACCCGACGTGCACAAGTGCTACAACTCAAGTTGGTGTCATTTTTCGAGACTACCGTTAGAAAATTAGACTCCTTGGCTTTTTGAACGGCTAGATCCCGTAGGAGATCATGGATATGACAGTACTTAATTTTACCAATGTAAGATCTCTTTGAGACTTGCACCATGCACCTGTAAGTTTTCACAAAAGTTGGATATTAATTATTAATATATTCAATGCGGAACTAAGAAAGAAATATATGACCAAATTAATTCTAATAATACAAGTACATAATATTGTAATAATAATTAGCTAATTATTTATTTTAATGATATATAGTGTTGAAATTGCCATTGGTTTTGACAATGTGCAAGTCAAACAAAAAATTTCATAACGAATTGCAAATTAATATAACATGGGAAGCATTGTGTAAATAAATTACTCAATTATTACCTAGTAAGCTATATTTTATTTAAAGGTTATAAATTTATTTTAACTTCATCAGTTTAAAGGATTTCATTGATGGAGAAGAAGAATGAAAATACTAGTAAATATTTAGTAATTGGACTTCTTTGTAATAAAAAAAAATTTGACTATCGGCAAAAAATTCTCAGGATCTTCGACAGAAAATAACCATTAAATAAGCTAATATAATTTATGAAAGCATAAAAATCAAACAAACTCCATTAATGGCCAAGAAAGAAAAATAATGCAAAAGTATTTTGGTATTTAATTGATTTTAGATTTTAATGATTTCTTTAAAGAAAAATTGGAATCTGATTTCTAAACGAATATTCCAGGATTAATTATTTAAAATTGAATTAGAAATTACTATTCCATCATTATGCAATTTAAAATTTAATCTCCAATTTTAACATGTGGAATTATTTTAATAAAGATTGATGACCAAGATTAATTAACCAGTAGCTACATCCATTAGGACTAGATATTTTTTCTTGAACAATTATCAAAATAGTATAGAAAAATTAATATATAAGAAATTAAAAAAAATCTACCCCAATCTTATTAAATATGGAAACATTATTTCAATTTCATTCAATTCGTTCTTTCTATTGTCTTTTAACTAACTAATATGATAAAATTGAAGTTGACCAAAACAGTCCATTCACATTGTTTTTTTTTATTTTTTATTTTTAACGGCATCATCCACATTGTTAAGTCAGAATATATTCCATGCAATACTCAATTTAATTTTTACAATCCTCATCAAATGCTAGTATATATTGAAAGCTGAGATAATAAAATCAATTCTCAAATTTTACCCAGTGAACCGAATTACAATAATTGGTACTGGTATATATCTAGTATTTATTATCTTTGAATATTTTGTTTTAAATTTGATGTAATCCTTAATAAATATTAATATTGGATTTATTAATATCTTTATTTGAAATGGTTAAAATCAATGCCTTCGAAATTAAATGTGAAATCAAACTCATCTCCATGATACGTTGAAAAGATTTTAAAAGAAAAATTTGGACTTCGGCCCTGTACAGAGATAAATAAAAAAAAAAATACTAATTGAAGTATGTGATAATAGTTAAGATATGACTTATGTCAAAACAAGAAAATAAGTTTGAATTTACTATGTTATAAGTTATTTATATCGTTTGATATACTTATACCAAAAAAAATCTGAAAGAATTATTAAAACTAGGTTAGTAAGATTACGAGAAAAAAAAAACACGAATCACAAAAATTAATTGAATTTGAATCAAATAGACAGAAACCAATTGGATAATGAATTAGACTGCTTGAACATACAAAATAAAAAAGCTTGAAATATAAAAACAAAAGGAATCGGAAATGATTAGTAACATGGGGAATCTTGTTTTGGAGAGCGGTAATATAAAATTTTAATTTGGTAAAAGTAATTTAATTTAAGGCCTTGTAATTATTGTGATTAATTGCAAAATGAAAGAAATTTGATCATTTCACAAACATAAAAAAAGTGTCGGGGATGAATATGTTAATTGAACTATATTAATATTCTTGTATCATTGGTGACATGAGAAAAAAAGAAAAATAAAGGATGATATATATATATATTGAGTTTTTATTTGACATTACTGTGATTAACTAATTCACGAAGTTATTGATATGCTTTTCAAAGCATTATTATAAATAAGAGGATATTGTATTTGCATGTTGCTTTGGTTGCAAAATTTACAATTTATCAAAAGTAATATAGATATAGACATGAAAATTGTTTGACAAAATTGCATTTCCAATATCATAATTTGGATTTGATATTGCTTAGAATGAAAAACAAACCCATGTCTATTAAAAAGAAACTGGAAAGACTATATGTCTATTTTGACAAGATAATTTAATGATAATAAATATAAAGTACCTTTGCACAAGTTCATCCAAATAGCCTTCAGCAATGTCCTCCAATGATTTTGACCCCTCTTGTCGTATGAATCCTTCTGCAATCCATAATTGAATTAGAGTTGTTGCTTTAATTTGATAGTCCTCAGGAAAAACACCAAAATACATGAAGCAAGGTTTGAGAGCAATTGGCAGATCCTCATAACTAGTGGATATAACACCCATGAAGATTCTACCATCAGTCTGCCAATCCATTTTTTGCATCACCTCATCCCATGTAATATGATCGGGATTTTTTCTTGATAAGATTCCGCCAAGCACCACCAATGGTAGAGGCCATCCACGACAGATTTTGGTAAATTCAGTAGTCAGAGGAAGTAAATTATTGGGGCATTCATTTGCAAATTGATTAGGAAAAACCTTCTTCAGCAATAGTTGTTTGCTTTCTTCTTCATTTAAGGGTTGTATCACATGTGGCTTAGATATTCTATCGATCTCTTCCGGAATATTAATGAACCTGATAATAATCAATACACAAAATATAGGAAGCATATTTTATTAGAATGAATCACTTGTCAATGGTTATTTTGAAAATCTTAAAATACGTTTTTTTCGAAAACTAAAGCCAAATTTAAAAATTTAAAACAAATTAATAGATATATTATTGGATACAAAGATAGTCTAACAATCGGATTTTATGTAATTCAAATATTGTTTGAAGATTCATCAACAACCATTAATTTAATATATCTTGACATTTCAAAGTATTTGATGTACGGTAAAACATGTATCAAATCGTACCATATTTATAGGCATTATGTGGATAATATTGATCATGTCTTTATTGTTTGATTTGAAATTTAAGTTTTATCTTTGAAGATTGTTAATATTGTCAAAATAATGAATTATCAAATCATCCCATCATTAATTAATGTAACATTTTTTACACTGTACAAGGTACGTTTGGATCGTGCAAGGAATAGCTCAAGAATAGCGATTTTTGGATTAGTGATTGAGAATAGTGCTAACCCAAGAGATTCAAGAATAGCACTAACTTTGGCTATTCCGGATTTGTAGAAATGTTGTTTGGATTGTATGTTAGGAATAGCAAAGGCCAGCGGGTGCTAAATCGCTATTCTTGCGGGTGCTAAATCGCTAACCCAACGTTTTCACGGAATAGCGGAATAGAGCTAATCCGGAGCTATTCTTAATCTTCGTTTCACGTTTGGATGACCCTCTTCTAAGAATAGCTCCGCTATTCTGAGAATAGCTCTATTCTTTGAGCATCCAAACGCACAGCAAACTAATTAACCTGGTAGTAATTAACACTCGACTTCCATTATTAGCATTAGGAAGAGCAGCCTGAAGTTGATCAGTCCAGACATTGATTGACCAAACATCATCCAATACAATCAGATATTTTCTCTCTTTCATGGATTTGTTAAGCTCTGTAATGAAATACTCTTCTTCTTTATTTTGCCTCTCCGAGTCATGTACCTTTCGAATCTTCTCTAGCATCTTTATCAAAATATCCATCAACTTGTATTCTTGCGAAATAGTTAACCACATGGAGATATCGAAGTGGCGTTTAACTTCAGCACTATGAAAATGCATCAAATAAATTAATTAGATGATTTGTATACAAGTCACAAACATGTATATGCATGTTGAAAGTAAACACAAATTAAGATGCTCTAATGATTGAATTTGCGATGATTTGTTTCTCCCTAAACAACTATTAGTAGAGTAAACAATCTTTTTAATTTATAATATTATTCTCTTCAGGGGAAAGTTAACAAATTAAAAACTAAACTATTTATATTATTTAGTATGTCTTATTTATACATATAACACATCTTTTAAAATAATGAACTTGCTATGTTGTTCAACAGTAATTACCTTTTGTACACCTCTTTTGCAAGTGTAGTTTTTCCTGAACCACCGGCCCCAACAATTGAGATCACATCTCGCCTCATTTTATTTGTATCAATGAGCTGGTCGACAATTGTTTTCTTGTCAACTTCGAAGCCGACAACCTCCGTTTCATCAATATCAGGATGAAAGAACGGCCTTATAGGCAGCATGACAGACGCCCCAGTGCTACTTGTTTCCTTAAGTTCTTCTATGCCATATTTTTTTCTGTTTTCTGTTATTTCACAGATCCTCTGGTTGATCTTGTCTATCTCACTACCTAGTTTGTGTTTGGAAAACAATTTCATGGGCATCTTGCCTATCCCTTTGAGTACGTTGGCAAGGCCCTCCGGTTTACCTCCACCAACCTCCTCCAAAAACTTGTCTAGTACATCTTCGATCAAATCTCCGACTTCCCGAACCTCTTTCACCCATTGTTTTACCCTCTCATCTTTGTGGCGCTTTGTATCTGCATCTTTCAAGAAAGCTTGGATCCATTTGAGCTGGCGTTCAATCTGCCCGACCTTCTCACGAACCCCATAAAGGGAGAGTGCTTCCTGAACAACCGCATCAGCCAGCTTGCCAAGAACAAGGTTCACGGTAATCTCAGCCATCTGTTTAATTTGTATGAAAGTGTACTGGAAAATTAACGATAAGGTGAATAGTTGGTTTGTCTCAGTGTATTATTTAGGAGTTGTGGTGGCTTTAAGAACTACAATGGAATATATATATATGTACGAGAACAAAACAAAGAGTGCGTCATTTCTTGAAAAAAAATGAATTCGCCATCAAATATTTCTTTAATTGACAACTGGATAATAAAGTCAACAAAAGGCCACCACAGGGTATTAATGGAGGCTAGCCTCTAATATAGGCATATATAGTTAACATATAAATCATACCAACGGTGGGTGGCTTGAACTTCAAGCTTTACTCGAAAAAACGAATTTTGGTCATTTATTGTTTGAAGTATTTGTTTTGCAATTTTTTTTGTACACATTCTTTCTATTAGATGCTTGACAGAATGACAGGTGCTTTAAATTTTTTAATTTGTTCACAGAAGTTCATTTTATATAGGTATGAAAACACAAGTTCATTTTATGTGTTCACAAAAGAGAGTTGATTCATTGCCAAAATACTTAAATAATCAATTATATAGGTGTGAGTTGAATTCTTGATCAATACGTACTAGATCCAAACTATAGCAATATTAGATAATTAAGTCAACAACATTTTTTTTCGTCTTTTTGCAATAATAAACGTGATGCCATGTACTTCTTCATATTTGACTGCTTCAAAATACTCGTAATAAAATTTGAGGAAAGTGGGAGACATTATTGGCGAAGAGGTATACGACCATATTATTTTAAATTTTCTGCATAATATCGTGCTAAAAGTTAACAAAACATGTTGTCACGTATATTACATATATCGTGCTAAATAAAAAAACATAACAATATGTTGAACAATAAGAAAGAAAAATATACCAGCTGTTATTTATATTTAATTAGATATTTTGTTCTAAAAAGTAATACAGGTCAGTTGTCATTTTCATCTTAACAATTCAGATAATGTATAATATTAATTATAAAATACAAGGTCAATGTCAGAAAAAAAATTAAGAAACTAATTATATTTAGTTGGATACACGCAATTCATATCACGTCAAAACAAAAGGAACCGAAACATTAAAAAAAAAATAGTGAAGTCAACTGCCAACTAAGAATGATTGGAAATGATTCTACAAAAATATCATTAATTAATGTTAGAATTGAGCTATGTCGAGTTGAAGTAAGGATTTTGTTTGACTTCATAAATATTTTCTATATTTAAAGCTTAAAAGAGACGATCCAAACCGCTCAATATGATTTTCATATTTAAATGTGCTAGGACGCCAAATTTTACAGTTTTTGGAATTTTTTTACTATTTTTTAGAATATCTCAAAATCATTGTTTTTTGGTCCATAATCCGTCCAAAAACAACGGTTTTCTACCAATCTAAAAACATACTTCAAATTTCAAAAAATATAAAATTTGGTCTCCAAACACATTTTAATATGGATATCATGTTGAGCGTTTCGGACTGATTATTTGGTCTTTGAAAACGGAGATATGAGCGTGAAGTAAAACAAGATACTTAGTAATTGTGAAATATTATTTTGTTATGTTATTTAAACTAAGGTCCTTAATTTCCAGCTCTAAATGTGTTAATTTTGAACTATGCAATAGACAGAAGGCCTGCATGTAAGATGAAAGAGCACCTAAATTTCAAAATAGAAACTAACTAAAAAAATGGGACAATTTCAGTATATTTCCAAAATTTTAAAATTACGTATTTTAGTTTCTAGAATACATAATCTTATATTTATCAAATTAAAATATAAAACTTATAATATCTTCATTTTTTATTTTGTGTGATGCAATTGAAAGGTTGGGTGTTGCGCGGCTCCATACCGTTTGATCGTTTTAAAAATCCACTCACTGGTACACTCTGGTACACGTACGCGTGCTGCGCAATATTCAAAAGATTTGCTATTATCAAGGTTGGCCCATGTATCTTCTGGAAAGTGGCCCAATGGACCTGTAATCTTGCCCCATTTGTGTTTTGCTTAATTCCAGTTTTATGCTTATGCTAGCAGATTGATACTTGTTGGACAATGAATTTTGCTACTTCTATATAAAACATTTTTTTTTACAAAATGTGTTGGTGGACACCATGTTTCCTTTCCTTTATCCTCCCTTTCTATGCGGTTACTCTCCCTCCCTAATTAATTTATCTCTGTCAGGATTTATCTCACTGGTAATGCAGTTTCATTAAATTCATGGCAATTAATTAATTAATTAATTGCAGAAACAAAGAGAGGCACTAGATTTTGAGTTGCGGATTTCGGATAAGGCGTCGCGCATTAATTAAGTAATTGCACAGCCGCAGAGTTGTTCTTATACTTGATTTGTTTTATCTTTTATTCGTGTTAATTGTTAGGTATAATCTTTCTTAGACCGTTAGTTGTTAGTCATTATTATTCTTTCTTAAATCATTAGTTTTTTCATATTTATATTTTAAATCATGTACCGATTTCATATGACTCATTACGAACAAAATAAGTTATGTCAACACATCAACTCCAAAACTGTATTCTGCGTTTCAATCCATGAGTGCAAAATTTAGGGCCTTTTCAGTGAAACAATTTTGTCTCCTTCTCAGTATTACTTTTATTGATGAAACAAAAAATATCACAAAAAATAACCCATTTTATCCTTTATTAAAAAAATATATATGCCCATAATTTTGAGGTTTTTGCGGGGTATACATGAAATGTTCCCATAATTTGGGGAGATGGGTTTTCATGGGTTGCTTCAGCTTCGCGCTTAGCGCAAAAAGGGGAGTTATTATTCTCACCTGATTTCTTTACCATCGGAGAAAGAGAGAGATATTGGTCGGGTTGATATTTTAACAGAACATGTTTGCCTTCATCCAGCGCACTGAGTATAGAATTGTTATGTAGGATGCGGATCCAATTTTAGTTGCTATCTGCTGCCCATCTCAGAAGCGGATTTAGGAGTCCCTTGTTGTAGGCCTTGTAAGGAATTTGGGCTAGATTCCCTTGTTATGGGCCTTTTCTTAGGCCCATAAAAGAAGAGAAAAAGATAAAAGAGTGCTCTGAAATTTTGATGGTGCAAGTGTAGATGGATCGGAATTTTTTTTTTTAGGTTTAAACTTTGGAGCTGAACAAAATTTCCGAATCCAAAGTTTTCTTTCTTTTACTGATGCAAACAAATTCACAGGATGGAGGCTACAAACAATTTCGCTTGTAATCCAATACTTTGGAGCCGTTTAAATTTTTCCAGATCCAAATGGGGTAGTTTCTTTTTTAAACACAACGCTGCCTTCTAGCTCTCCCTATGTCCTCTCTTCTTCCTTCCCCCAAAATCAAATCCTTCTTCACCAGTAGAACTAGCTCCCTAAAACAAACATTTGTTGACCAATTTCAAACTCGTTTGCTGAAATAAGCTTCAATTTGAGAGGAGAAGTTCGTAGCCTCGCAGATCTATTTTTCTCCTAGGTGGTACATTTCAGTGTAGCCTATTGTGTTGCTGAGTCCGTATAAAAAAAAAAAAAAAAAAAAATTTCGATCTGTCAAAATATATTTTTGTCGGAACCTATTCGAAATGCAGTGGGTCAGTATTATTTTGTGCTTTGAAATTTTGTAATTTTAACACCAGAAGTAGAAGCAGGGCCAAATCAAAGAAAATGACTAAATTACCTCTGTTAAAACTTCTTCTGGCGAAGTCAAATTAGTTTTACTAAAACGGACTTGGCTACGGTGCTATGGGTAGCTACGAGGCCTCCTGTGCTACGGCTCAATATTCGACTTTTCAAAGTTCTAACGGTCGATCTGAACCGTTCATCTTATTCTCCATATTAATATGTGCTTGGAGACAAAATTTTACATTTTTTGGAAATTTTTTACTATTTTTTTAGATTTATTGAAATTTGTTGTTTTTCAGACAAATCTGGACCATAAAAAACAGCGATATTCAATAAATCTAAAAAAATAGTAAAAAATTTCCAAAAAATGTAAAATTTGGTCTCCAAACACATATTAATATGAAGAACAAGATGAACGGTTCGGATCGACCGTTAGGATTTTGAAAAGTCTAATATTGAGCCGTAGCACGGGAGGCCTCTTAGCTACCCATAGCATATTAGCCAAATCCTTACTAAAACATCTGATTAATTTGGTAATTTTGAAACCTCTGGTCTGTTTGATAAATAGTTTTTGTAATACATGATATGGGATCTGTATAGCATAGCCAAGATTGGAAGGGAAGGGAAGGGAAGCACTAATGAACAGTGATATTGATTGACGAGCTAGGTTGCATAATGCGTGATCGAGACCTACTGTTGCGGTTACAAGCTGCATGATGTTGAATGATGAGCTATGCATTGCTTCTTGCCAAGGATCTCGAAAACACACTGGTATTAAGATGTGGTCTGAAAGAATGCATGCATATATTTTATTTTGTTGTTGAGGTGTATAATATAATGTAATATAATTGGAGCATTAATTAATACTTAATTCCATGTAAAATTGTGGATCTCATGGACTTGTATGCTTTTACATTTTTTTTACGAGTTAGTTATGGTTGTTGTTTTATTTGTTGTAAAATACGAATAAATGAAATACAATAACATAGGCTATAGTATGTTGCCAATGCTATGCACAAATGAATCTCCTTTTATTTATTTTTATTTATTTTGCTTCAGTGATTGCATTGTGTTTGGTAAAGTTAAATTATATATATCAATGCTATCCACGATACTAATTACTTCTTGTAAACACTGTTACTTGAAGAATCTTTATTGTCAAGTACTGCTACAATTATTTTATTATCAATAGTGATGATATTACTAAATCACTATCTTAAGTAAGTGTTTTTTTTTATATAATAGGATGTGTTATATAAATTATTTTGTTTTATTAATTACTGCCTGTTATTTTGGAATTATATTCTATGTTAATTGAATGTTCAACATTCAAAGGAAGAT
This sequence comes from Carex rostrata, assembly GCF_964058835.1. Classification (NCBI taxonomy): domain Eukaryota; kingdom Viridiplantae; phylum Streptophyta; class Magnoliopsida; order Poales; family Cyperaceae; genus Carex; species Carex rostrata. The sequence goes on from NC_135951.1 coordinate 1,400,502, forward strand.
CTCAATAAATGGAAATGCTTCTGTCTCCAGGAGCTAAACATTGCAATGGTAGCCTCATGGAAATAGTTAGTATAGCTATAAAATAATATTAACTGTATCAATGAAACATTTCCAAGAATATAGTAGCCAAGTATTTCCGTGAGCCTTCATTATAAAATAATATAAACATAATAACCAAAACATTTTCAAGGGTAGCTCATGGAAATAATGTGTTATAACTTTCAAAACATTTTTAAGGGCATGGAGTCAACTATTTTCAAGAGCTATCAATAAAAAATAGTATTTGATTTGTTTGACGGGTCATAGGTCATCCAGGAGTATTTCCAAGGGCAGACAGAGATTTCTATGCGCAACTATTTCCGACGGCCTACCGTTGGAAATGTTTAAGTGTGTTAGAAAACACAATTTTATTTCTAACGGCCTCTCCTATCCTTGGAAAAAGCCAAATCTGCGCACGGAAAAAATGTAGATTCTAGTAGTGTCAATTGTCGTCTTTGGGATTGAGTGTCTCCCGCGCGCAAAACCAGTGGTTGGTCTGGTTTGCGGCACTGCCTGGTCTAATTATGCCCGGTTCGGCCATCGTTGCTTTGTCGTTACCCCAACGGTGCCGTCCGATTCAATGGAGGATAGCACACGCTACGTACGTGCAAGAATTTGAAGGAGCAGTTTAATGATGTGCATAATTTTATTCTTACACAAAATTGTTTCGGAAATAACAAATAAGTATTTATTTATCGGTATTGACATGTAGCCCCTTAAATATTTTTACACATAATCCGCTACTAGAAATTTTGTTAGAGAAAATAAAAAATCTGAACGCTTGAACAAGATAAATTTATTCACATGTACTACTATATTTTGATTCATTTCCAATCTCCATTTTAATTGAATTTTTGTCTTACCCGAAGTAGACCGTACTGAAATGTGTAAATAGGGGGGGGGGGGGGGGGGGGGGATGTTGTGATAACTTAATTAAGTTTTAATTTTGGGTTAATATGCAAATAACAGTTTATGCCATCCCTTGGGCATGATCGCATAATGGAGTTTATCATGTACAGAAACTGACACTTGGTCTATTTCTTTTTATACCAGTTTGAATTTACTTGTCCCGCTTTTCTGTTTCTTAATTAAAATAAGAGGAGGGTTCAAATGCCTCCATGTTTTTGTGCCTCTATCATGCCTCTATCTCTTTTCATCATTTTCAAAGTTCAAACAGTCGATCCGAACCGTTCAACCTAAACTCCATACTAAAATATGTTTGGAGACCAAATTTTATATTTTTAGGAATTTTTTTACTATTTTTTAGATAGGTAGAAAAATATTATTTTTAGATGGTTCAGATTTACTGATTTTGTATCTATCTAAAAAAATAGTAAAAAAATTCCTAAAAATATAAAATTGGGTCTCCGAACATATTTTAGTATGGAGGTTAGGTTGAGCGGTTCGGATCGACTGTTTGAACTCTGTTTGAACTTTGAAAATAATGGAGGGAGATGGAGGCATGATGGAGGCACAAAAACATGGAGGCATTTGAACCCTCCTCTTAAAATAATAACGTCGATTATTTAGACATCTATTTTGATTTGGTCCATTGGATACATCTTCATTTAGAACTTACTATTTCAACAGCCCAGTATAAGCCCATTATAACTTTCCCCAAATCAAATCATCCAGTTAAAAGCAATAGGAAAAAGTCAATTTCACTGAAGATCATTTGATAAATTTACCTTTTCAGTTCAATTTTATGGTAAATGACTATTTAAAATTTAAGGTTGTTATTTCTATCGGGGGTATCATTTTCTATTTATTTTTATTTCATCAAAATCCATAAATGTTTTGAGTGTCAGTAGGGTCTATAATTTGATTCTTGACCTATTGTGATATTATTCTAATTTGTGCAATTGACAATTACACATTTTGATAAATTTTATCAGAATTTTGTTGGACTTTGCATATTAGTTATCGACCTTCTATTCTACTATTAAATTAGTTCATCTTAAGGGGGTTGAAAAGTTTATTAGAAAAAAAGAAAAATGGTGTTCGATAGAACATATATGTTACGCGGCTGTTACATCCAATTTATCAATTCAGAGATATTTTGTATATTGAAACAAATTATGCTAAACATGGAAGCCTATCTTTTAGAATGACAAATAAGAAAACAACTATCTATTGTTGATTTCGCAGATGCATATATGACTGATATCCTTGAATTCTTTCAGGGGCGAAACCAAGATTTAAATATAACGGGGACTAGACATCATTTAAAAAAAAAAATTAAAAATTATAACACAAAATCTTTCACTATTTGATTTCATAAAAAGATACAATAGATAACTATCATCAGTAAAATGTCATGTCTATCATAACTAAATTAAAAACATGGAAATTTGTATATTATTTAAATTTCGATTTATGATTTACAAAATCCTAAGAATTACTAGGCTTGATTGGTAATAAATAGTTTCTTACAAATTCCTAAGAATTACTAGGCACAAATCAGAAGAAAACAAAGAAAATTACTAGCACCTTAAAGAAAAGCATCCTACCAGTGGCTTGAAGGTAAAAGACTTCCTACAAGTACTTCCATAAGGCCCTGTTTGACGGATGGAGGGGAAAGAGAATGGAAATAGAATTGCAAAATTTTTGAACTGATTTTTATTGTTTATGTGGAAAAATATAAATTCATTGTGAATAAATTTTTTTCCTCACGTGAACAATAAAATGTTAACTGTAGCCGAACAGAGTCTAAAAGAAAAAGACATCCTACCTATACATTCGTAAAAGAAAAATTACTCAATAAAAAACAGTAAATCTTAAGATTTCACATACAGATAGTGGGTTGACAACTTTTCAAATTCCAAAAGCAAAAAATTTCTCTATTTTTTATTATAGATGGTGCGGAAAACGAAGAGTACATATGGAAATGAAAAAGGCGGTCATAACTTTTCCTTTAAGACCTTATAAATTTCTAATATTACATAAGGGGGGCTTCTATGTATAAAAAGTAAAATTCACTTGAACGTATGCATACTTGATAAACAATTTTTTAAATGATAGGGTGGCTTAGCACCTCCCAGGTTGTACTATGTTCCGTCTGATTTTTTCTTTCCTCTTTTTGAGTAGATACAGATCTTCTAGTGTATCGATTTGGTCCCCAAGTTGTCAGGAACCGAGTGCAATCTTAACATTCGCTGTCATAAAAACATCAGTCAGCGCAGTCTTCGATTGCAGCGAAGCTTTTAGTAGCTCTAAACCCTAGTTAGATATATAAACAAAAACAATAATTAATGGAAAATTAGAAAGCATTTACAAGCACAGTTGAAAACAATAATTTAATAATGCAAATGGCTATAAATTGGTTAAGGAATGAATTAAATAAAATGATCAATGTTTAGCGCTTATGCTATGGTCTGTGATTTTCATCACTTAGCGAAAATTGATATATGAAAATAAATTATTTTTGAGGTACGAATCGGGATAAAATCTCTTCCTAGTGACAAAGAAATATATTCACATGCATACACATACATACCTCTGTGAGGCCGAGGCCGACAGTTTTTTCTTGAAGAGTACTGAGGTCTTTGATGTTGAAGCTGTTGAGAATAGCAACACTTGATATGGTCGACATCGGCATTACCGATAGATCATCCATAATGGTGTACGTTACAACACCCTTGACGAAACCCTTTTTCCCACTCTCTTCCTCTTTCTTAACATTTGACCCCGCCACAAACTCAAGTTTCTTGGTCATCATCTTTTGGCATTCTGGGCAAGCGGTATCATTTGCATCAGTGACATAGTTGTGGGTCTTATAGTATGAAGTGTCACTGTCACGACACGTATAGTACTCATTTAGTTTGTCACAACTGGAAGGAGCATCAGAGCTTGAGAGAAGCAAGAAATTGGTTGAGGCAGCAATTGAAATGGTGGGATTGAGGAGGATGGATTTGGTTTTGGTGGAGAGCAGATAGGTGTCGTCTAGTTGCTCCAGGCTACCGTATGTTGCACCTAGGCAACCAGTCATGGATTCCGTAGTTATTAATTTGATAACAGATCCGATCGGCAAGGCGAAGAGGCTGAAGAGGAAATCAACCACATCTTTGCCTGCCTCTGCAAATAGTACCTTCTGGGATTCCTTCTCTATCAGAAGCTTCACTGTGAGTTTGTTGTTGCTGGCCATGATCGTATATTAATATTTGTTGCTCTTTACTTATTTGAGAAATTAAGGATAAGGTGGATAGTTGGATTGTCTCAGTATATTATATAGGTGTTATTGTGGCCTTTAAGAATTAATGACAATAGAATATATATAGGTATGAGAACAAAAGAATGAGTAATTATCGTTCATTACTCATTCTTTGCTTAGGTTCTTCCATGTTGATATCTCTTTTTGTGTGCGCAACCCTACTTTTTTTTTCTTTTGATATTCCTCTCTCCTTAATCTTTCTTTTTATATTTCCCTTTAAACCTTTATACCTAATAGAATTTAAATGGTATGAAAAGAAATTGAAATGCTCCAGCTTCCAGGCCCATTTAATGGCACGTTGAAATCTCCAATTAGTAGTATTTAACAATACCAATGTATTGAGGTAGTACTAGCATCAAGTAATTTTCAACTGAATGCATTTAGTTGTTTGAACAGATGAGTCTAGAATGACTTGGGAACGCATGCATTCATAAAATATTGCTAAATTTTTAAAAACAAAAATATATTATTAATTGTTAACATTTATTTAAAATGGAGATAGAACAAAAATGATTCAGCAGACCTGAATTCTTCAGTCAGTCCAAATTTGATTAATCTCAGAATTTCTGTTCATACCGAATACATATAATTTTAAGGATTATGCTCCTCCACAAATGTCGTTTTTCATTATAGACGACATAATTTGTAATTTTAAGGATTATGCTCCTCCACAAATGTCATTTTTCATTATAGACGACATAATTTGTAATTTTAAGGATTATGCTCCTCCACAAATGTCATTTTTCATTATAGACGACATAATTTGTAATTTTAAGGATTATTCAGCATAAAGTATTAAGTTAGAAAAATAATAAAGCATGAAATCTTAAACCTAAAGTAATTGTCAACATATAAGGAAGTTCTGTTATAAAAATATTTCAGGGTCTGATATGTAAATTCAGAAGCAGGAGAGAGGAAGAGGGAGAGAGAGAGGCCGACAGTTTGTCCCAAAACACAAATAGCTGTTGCACCATCTTGCCAGTTTCTTGAAATTTATACAATAAATTATTTCAAAAATTTAACAAATTTGTGCATTAAAATTGCAATTAATATCCTTGTATGAAATTATGTATGAACGAAAAAGAAATATTAGTAACCTCTTTCACTCTATTTAAGTATAATCTCATCCGTTCTCCGAAATCCTACATAATATATTTAATTTCAATTGTGTACAATTCATGACTAAAATGAAAATACAAAAAATGAAGGGGGCAAAAGAGAAAGTTGTCTCTTCAAATACCTTCAAGAATAGCCTTCTTTGCCGCTTTTAGGTCCATCTAAATAGTAATTAGAACAAAATTAGTCAAATCATTAGTAAATTATATTTTCACATTCAAATAAATTCTATGCTATTGATTGATTTTACATACTTTGATTAGTCATGCATCTGATTTGATGGATTTTCATGTATACCACTCAAAAACCATAAAATTATATATTTCCCCCTCTAATATTCCTAATAAATACCACTCAAAAACCATAAAATTATATATTTCCCCCTCTAATATTCCTAATATCATATTTATTCGTCTATATTTAAAAAATTCACATATTTACACAATTTATTAACTTTTCTACTAAAACTCCTTTTAAATTTAAAAATACCCATTGTATCATTTTGTCTTTCAACATTCAGACTTTGACGATTTCTTATTTTTCTTCGTCCTGTCCTAATTTAGTGAAAGAAGAGTCACAATGAAATGATAACACTATATATATAAACATATCAGACAAAGTGAAATGCTTAAAATTTACAGGGTTTGTTATGTAAATTTTGAGATCAGACATGATCTCTACTGTAGGGCTGCAAACGAACCGAACCGAATCGAGTCAGACCTAGTTTGAATTCGAATTCGAAATTATTTCGAACCGAACCCAATTCGATATTGAAATAGATTTCAAACCTAAAAGGTCAATTCGAATTCGATTCGGTATAATTCGAACTAGTTCGATTTGATTCGAAATTAGTTCTAAATTGAAAGCTTAAAAGAAAAGAAAAAACTTAAATTGAAAGCTTAAAGCTTAAAGGGAAATAAATCTGCTGCGATTTCATGAAAGAATAGCGATTTTAAAACTTAAATTGAGCACGCTTAAATGAATTGAGCTGTGATTTCATGAAAGCAGGGAGGGGAGAAGACGAAGGGCCACGCCCACGCGTAAACGAATTGGGCACGCAGGGAATTTGGCCACGCATAAACAAAGGGAGGGTGAGTACAGCGTGCCCCTTCTCTCTCCTTGACAGCTGTTCCGCAATAACGCCAATTTAATGCGAATCTGAAGAAATCAGTGAATTTAATGGGCCAGTAAGAAAAATGGGCTACATGCCTACATATCCGCAAAATAGAGAAAAAAGCATGTTAACGAATCGAACTGAGCCAGATTCGCGAACCACACGAATCGAATTGGGTCTGGTTCAAATTAATTTCGAACCGAATACTTTCGAATCAAATTTTTTTCAAACTTTTTCGAATCGAACTCGAATCGAATCACGAATCTCGAATTTTTTGTGCACCCCTAATTATGAGATCAAAAAATAAATCTACTATCCGGTTTTCAAAAAAAAAAAAAAGAGATCAAAAAATAAATCAAATGAGGTAACAAAAACAAAAAAAGTCTCTGTGCATATGATTTGGACAGATTAAATCATCAATGCTCCTGTCCCCTACTGTGCGTGCATGTGATTTCAGATGCCATGTCGCTTTGTCACGTTTTTGTTTATATCAAAACAAAAGAAATGTTTTTCAACAGTGTATACCCAGCACCCACAGTCCCACTGCAAAGACTACACACAGATAGCAAAAAAAAAAAAAAGAGAAACAGAGAGCGACGGAGCGCAAGAAAGGAGAAACCGAGAAAGCAACAAGGAGAAAGGAGTCGTTCGGTGGCTGAGAAGCAACAACTCGACGGAGAGGCGTGATTGGGTGACGGGCAGCAGAAGGAGAGAGAAGGGCACGCAAAAACAAGCTGATTCACGATTTCCCGTACAAGACTCAGACGACAAATCTGATTTAGTACCTATTCCACCGAGTTTTAGCGCAAAAACCGTCCAACAATATAAATCGGCTAAAAATCTGATTGCCACCGCCCGATTGCGGTCTGATTTGGCCAATTCGTTAGCTACTCAGTACACTTTTTATACAAATTAAAGAGATGGCTGAGACTATTGTGAACATTGTTCTTCGCAAGCTGGCGGATGAGGTTGTTCAGGAAGCAGTCTTTCTTTACGGGGTACGTGATAAGGTCGAGCGGGTTCAACGGGACCTCACTTGGATCCAATCTTTCTTGAAAGATGCAGTTACAAAGCATCACAAAAATGAAACGGTAAAAAAATGGGTGAATGAGGTTCAGGAGGTTGGGTTTTTAATTGAAGATGTATTAGAGAAAATTTTAGCAGAGGTTGGTGGAGGAAGTAGACCGGAAGGCCTTCGTAACACACTGAAAAGGATTGGCAAGATGCCCATGAAACCGATTGCCAAACACAAACTAAGTAAGGAGATAGACAAAATCCACCAAAGGCTCCATGAAATCAACGAAAACAAAAAAATGTTCGGAATAGAGGGTCTTGAAGCAACTAGTAGTGGGGCCTCTGTGGAACAGCCTATAAGGTTGTCCATTCATCCTGACATAGACGATCTGGAGGTTGTCGGCTTCGAAGTTGAAAGGAAAACAATTGTCGACCAGCTCATTGATACAAATATTACAAGACGATCTGTGATCTCAATTGTCGGGACTGGTGGATCAGGAAAAACTACACTCGCAAAAATGGTGTACAAAAGGTAATTACTGCTGAACAAAATAGCGAGTTCATTGTTTTAGAAAATATGTGTATAAAGAAGATATACTAAACAAATATCAATAGTTTAGTTTTTAATTTAGTAACTTTCCTCTGAAAAGAATAATGTATAAACTAAAAATGGTATGAAGCTTCATCACTTGCAACACAAATTAATTATGGATCAGTTTAATTATGACTGAAACTAGTATATTATCTTTGTAAATTCTTCTAATGAGAAAATTCATAAGACCAATGCAGTCAAATAAAGGCAATCAAAGGCATTGAGTGTGATTTTCAGTCAACTGAATTGCATTTTAGAGAACACGTACAATGGAATAGACAAGTGAGGAGAAAGTGATGAATAAATATATAGCGTCAAGTGATCAGGGAATACGAGCACATATATGCTCTTTGAATACTAAACAATTCAATTGTTAGAGCATCTAGCATAAAACAATAAATTTAATCATTGCACAGTCTGTGTCGTAATCCATATATAGTTTGGTAAAATCTTAATTTCTGTTTACTTCCAACATGCATGTATAATTAACTATGTTACATGTATACAAATCAACTAATTAATTTATTTGATGCATTTTATAGTGTTGAAGTCAAACGTCACTTCAATATGTCCATCTGGTTAACTATCTCGCAAGAATACAAACTGATTGATATTTTGATGAAGATACTAAAGGAGATTGGAGGAGAAAACTCAGAGATGCGGAATGAGGGAGAAGAGTATTTAATTATTGAAATTAACAAATGCATGAGAGAGAAAATATCTGATTGTATTGGATGATGTTTGGTCAAGCAGCAATATATGGACTCAACTACAGGCTGCTATTCCTAATGCTAATAACGGAAGTCGGGTGTTGATTACTACCAGGTTTTCTCGCATTTCTTTTATTGTAAATTAGTGTTACAATAATTAATGAGGGGATGACTTCACAATTCTTTATTTTGACAATATCAATAATCTTAAACAATAAAACTGAAATTTGAAATTCAACATTAAGGACATAATCTATATTATCCACATATAATGCTTATAAATATGGTAAGATTTGATATTTGTTTTACCATCTTTGATACAATCATCACAATTGTTGAGGTCCGAAATTAATGGTTCTTGATGAATCTTTAAACAATATTTGAATTACATAAAACCCAATTTTTAGACTATCTATATAGCAAATAATATTTATACAATTTTTTTTTATTTTTAATTTGCTTTGATTTTTGTACAAAAAAAAAAAAACTTTTTTAAGATTATTAAATTAACCATTTTCATGTGATTCATTCTAAATAAATATGCTTCTTATGTTTTGCATACGGATTATTTCAGGTTCATTGAGATCGCTGAAGTGGCTGATAAAATATCTAAGCCATATCATATAAAGCCTTTAAAAGAAGAAGAAAGCAAACAACTATTTATGAAGAAGATTTTTCCTAATCAATTTGCAAATGAATGCCCCAATGATTTGCTTCCCCTAGTAACTCTATTTACCAAAAAATGTGGTGGATGGCCTCTGCCATTGGTAGTGATTGGAGGTATTTTATCAAGAAAAAATCCCGATTACATTACTTGGGATGAGGTGATGCGAAAAATTGATTGGCATATTGATAGTAGCAGCTTCATGAGTATTATATCCACCAGTTATGAGGATTTTCCAACTACTCTTAAGCCCTGCTTTATGTATTTTGGTGTTTTTCCTGAGGACTATCAAATCAAGGCAACAACTCTAGTTCAGTTATGGATTGCAGAAGGATTCATACAACAAGATGGAAATCGATTACTGGAGGACATTGCTGAAAGCTATTTAGAGGAACTTGTGCAAAGGTACTTTATTTTTATTATCATTAAAATATCTTGTCAACTCCAGTTACATATAGTCATTCCAGATTTCTTATAATAAACATGGTTGATTTTTTATTCTATGTATCAAATCCACATTATAATACCTGAAATAAAATTATGCCCAACAATTCTTGGGTCTCTCTTTAATTACTTTTAGTAAATTATAAATTCTGCAAAGACATTTAACCTATATGTTTCAAAATCTTGATGGAATTTCGGCTCCTCTCCAATTGCATCAAAACAATACTAGTAATAACAACCATGCTATGTCCATAACGTAACACATGGTAATTTTTAATTAACCCATGCTATCGCAATGCAAACCCAACATTGCCCGACGACAGCCCTAGTTTGAAGTATCTTGTTGACTTTGATACCAAAACTAATATGAGCAGTATTGAAAGTTAAAGAGGTCTAAGTTGATGATAGTTATTTTTCAGACATGTACCCCTCTCTATTTTCTCAAAACTTTGGCAGCCTCTGTTAAAACCTCTTCCTTTATAGCTAAGACCAGAACAAATTGTTGGGCTAAATTTTCAGGAAAGTCGGATAGTTAAATAAACTAATCAAAATAAATCAAACTGAAACACAATTACTCGGATCGTGTAGGAAACAATATCCTTAAGCATAATCTGTATCTATTGTGCAAGATTTGGAATCATCACTAAAATAATCAGGGAGTGTCATTTCTTAGAGCATAATCATAGACGCGACTGACGCTAATTCTCAAATATCCAGCAAATAATCAATTGGAGGATTCATAAAATATGAATAAGAGAAATACTCAAAACGTTATGATTTAGTTTATTTTTATCAATGGAGAGAGTACGAAAAGTGGATTGAATAAATAATTATGGTCAATTATTAAATATGTTATTTTCAATAACCAAAATAACAATAAAAGCAAGTTCAATTTAATTTCTCCAATTATGATTTAATTAATATAATGATCCAATTATGATTTGAAAAATACTAGGATGATATTCCTTTTCTTTACTGGAGATTCAAAACAGAGGGATACTCTTTCTTTTTTATATATAGAAATGATTATTTACTTCTCATTTTTCTTACGATAATAAAAGTGAGAGGAGAGATATACTTTCAATAAGAATTTGAAAACCAGAGAAAACGCATCAGAAAGATATCTTTTAAGGGGTGCAACGTTAAAAGGATTATTCATGAATACTGAACGGTCATTAGCAAGTTAACTAGTAATAATTAAGGAAATATAATTTCAACATAACTCTCAAAATTCTTAATATGACAAATGGAGATTTTAAGCAAATGTATTGAATTGTAAATTTTGAATTTTTCTAATAAATTTCAACAATCCTCCACAAAACTCAAAATTTATGAATACCAAATGGTGAATTAAATGGAAACAAAATTGGTGGATATTAATATTGTGTATCGATAAAGTAGTTTATAGTTTTTGAATTTCATCTAGTATTGATAGTTTTAAATTTAAGGAAACATAGTGAACTATATCTTGCATTTGTTCCATTCATCCAAATTCAGTCACCACAAACACAATATGGACATTATCGTTGTAGTTAGCTCATTAATTAATGCCCGTACCCAAATACCTTCATTTTTTTCATATGAGTCTTAGAGCCTGTTTGGTTGTCAATTCCCATTAGAAATTTTGATGGATTTAGGCCAGATTGGATTATAAACCCATTTTGACGTTCGGTTGTCAATTTTTTTCCCAAAGTATTTTCTTAGGTTGTATTCACTCATTTCATTTTCAACACAATTTAGTGGGATAAAAAACCAGAGCTTAGACTTCATTTTTTGGATTTTTTTTATAAACCATAATTAAACAAAAGATTTTTACCAAACAAATATGATTAATTTTTTTTTATAAAAACCATAAGAACCGAAATGTCATTTTGGTCCAATTTTTTTTTTTTTTTTTGGACCAAAATAATATTTCGGTCCCTAGTGATTTAACATTTTTTCAGACCTACGACCACAAAAAATCATAAACTAAGGGCTCCAGGCTAAAACTGAGCCAAAATAGAGGCGCAAAAAAAGGATAAAAAATAAATGGAACCAAATTGCCAATTTGGTCTCAGCTAAAAAAACAGTGAACTGAAATGGCATCTCAGTTCAAGGTGTTATACTAACGACTACACTATTTTTTCATAAAAAAATGTAAAATCACTAGAGACCGAAATGTTTCAGTTCTTATGATTTTTATAAAAGAAAAGTTATCATGTTAGGTTAATAAAAATCTTTCTTTTTTATTTATGGTTTATAAAAACCAAGTTCTCACTTTTTTCTACTCAATCTTCTCTCTCCTACTGGAACCCACTCTCTCTTTTTTTCTTTTTCTGCCTCCACCCCACGTGGCTCACTTTCATTTCTTTTTAATTTTCTCCATTGTGTATGTACTAACCACCCACCCATTTGATTTTGAGTTGTGGAACTAATTCTCTATTCGGAATCCAGATTTTTTTTTTTGGTAATTACACTATATTTTAATGTCAACTATTTAATAACCAAGAAGCACAATATATATGCCCCGGTACAATTTATTATGTAGAAACAATAAGATCCAAGAAATATACATGCGTAATTATTATTCTTTGGTCCAGTGCTTTAATAATTTTCATGATGTCAAGCAAGAAATTGTATGCTATATATTAGATTAAATGTTTGTTTTTTTGTAAATGTTTCTATTTTTTTTTTTTTGCAAATGTTTGTAACTGTTTTTTTTTGTTGTAATTATATATTTTAAATGTTTATTTTTTTAAATGTTTTTTCTTATTTTGTTATATAAGAATTATTCCATTATAATTATTTTATTGATATCAACTTTTTTATAAAGAAAATAGAATATTTCATAATTATTCTCACGATTCAATTGAACACTTATTCATTATATTCCCATAATTATTCCCATACATAATTATGAGTGTGAGTTCCCGAACTCGTCAAATCCCATCCTGCACGATCCCATGACAAACAAACAAGTCCTTCAAGATTTACCCATGCCCTGCATTGCAACCATATACAAACACTCTCATATAGGTGAGTTTCCTACCAAGGATATATGTAGAGGCATATCCTGTGGAAAAATACCGTCTCGGTCCTCATTAAGAGCTAATATGCTCATTCTACTATCGACATAAAGCACACTCACTATAGGGATGGAGTTGGGGCCAATGCTCCTAAAAGAGTGTGCTATTTTGGCCAACTTATCGGTTTGTTATTACACATTGAATCTCATTAAAGGAATTGTCTATTAGAGATTGAGTTGCCACCGTAAGAAAAACCATTATGGCAAAATCCACCCCTTCGAAGAAATTTATATAAGAACTTTAATTTTACGTTATAATCAACATTTTCATGTCAACACATCATCATTCGTTGCTCAAGCTTAGTATATTCTATTTATAAAAGAAACTTGCAAATACAATTTCCACCAAATAATTGTGATTAGTAATAATGCTTTCAAAATCATATCAATAACTTCATCAATTAGTTAATCACAGTATTGTCAAATAAAAATTCAATATATATCATCCTTTATTTATTTATTTTCTCATGTCACCAATAATATAAAGATATTAATATATTTCAATGAGCATGTTGATCCCCCACAATTTTTTAATGTTGTGAAATGATCAAACTTTTTTCATTCTACAATTCAACACAATAATCACGAGGGATTAAATAAAATTATTTTTACCAAACTTAAATTTAAAATTATCACTACTCAATTTGTTTATCTCCGTGGAGCTTGTCTCTCTAAAACAAGATTCCACATGTTACTAATTGTTGAAAGTATTGATCTCAGTCACACATTATTGATCAAGCGGTCAAGGATCGATCAAGAATAAAGCATATGTTCTTTCATTATTGATCAAGTGGTCAAGGATCGATCTAAAAATTATGTACCATTCAGATCAAGCAATTTACTACCTATCTAAAAGAATAGTAAAAAAAATTCTAAAAAATGTAAAATTTGATTTGCAAGTACATATTCATATGGAGATCATGTTGAACGGTTCGGATCGACCGTTAGGATTTTGAAAACTCAAATATTGAACTGTTGCACGGAGGCCCTCTATGCTACGCGTAGCACCATAACCAACTCCTTTATATATATATATAGAGATGGGCTATGGTGCATTGCAATGCATGAACCCTTTTATGCATTGCACTCTAAATCATGGATTTAAAGTCCAAACGACCGATCCGAACCGTTCATCTTGTTCTTCATATTAATATGTGCTTGGGAACCAAATTTTACATTTTTTGGAATTTTTTTACTATTTATTAAACAATTTTGAAAGTCGCTGATCTGATGGTCCAGAAAATTTTACTGTTTTTTACTGTTCACAGCGAAACAACAATTTTCAAAAATGCTTAATAAATAGTACAAAAATTTCAAAAAATGTAAAATTTGGTCTCCAAGCACATTTCTATATGGATTAAACATCTAACGGTTCGGATCGGTCGTTTGGACTTTAAATCCGTGATTATAGTGCAATGCATAAGGGAGTTCATGCATTGCAATGCACCATAGCCCATCTCTCTCTCTCTCTATATATATATACATATATATATATTACTGTCATTTATTTTTCCTTTTTTTTTCTCATGTCACCAATGATACAAGAATATTAATATATTTCAATGAACATATTCATCCCCCACAATTTTTTATGTTTGTGAAACGATCAAATTTCTTTCATTTTGCAATTAATCACAATAATTACAAGGTCTTAAATTAAATTCCTTTTACCAAATTAAAATTTCAAATTACCGCTCTCCAAAACAAGATTCCCCATGTTACTAATGATTTCTAATTCCTTTTGTTTTTATATTTTCAAGCTTTTTCTTATTTTCTAAATTCAAGCAGTCCAATTCGATACCAATCGCTTTCTGTCTATATGACTCAAATTCAATTATTTTTTGTGATTCGTGTTTTTTTTTCTCGTAATCTTACTAACCTAGTTTTAATAATTCGTTAAGATTTTTTTTTTGTAAGTATATCAAACGATACAATTAATTTATAACATAGTAAATTCAAACTTTTTTCTTGTTTTGACATAATAAGTCCTATCGTAACTATTATCACATACTTCAATTAGTATTTATTTATTTATTTATCTCTGTACAGGGCCAAAGTCCAAATTTTTCTTTCTAACGTATCATTGAGATGAGTTTGATTTCACATTTAATTTCGAAGGCATCGATTTTAACCCTTTGCAAATAAAGATATTAATAAATCCAATATTAATATTTATTAAGGATTACAAAAAATTTAAAATAAAATATTCAAATGATACTAAATACTACATATATACCAGTACCATTTCTTGTAATTCGATTCACTGGGTAAATTTTGAGAATTGATATTATTATCTTAGCTTTAAATGTATACTAACATTTGATGAGGATTGTAAAAATTAAATTGAGTATTGCATGGAATAGATTCTGACTTAAGAATGTGAATGACGCCTTTAAAAAAAAAAATGTGAATGGACTGTTTTGGTCAACTTCAATTTTATCATATATATTAGTTAGTTAAAACACAATAGAAAGAACGAAATGAATGAAATTGAAATAATGTTTCGATATTTAATAAGCTTGGGGTAGATTTTTTTAATTTCTTATATATTAATTTTTCTAGACTATTTTGATAATAGTTCAGGAACAAATATCTCCTAATGGATGTAGCTACTGGTTAATTAATATTGATCATCAATCTTTAAAATAATTCCACATGTTAAAATTGCAGATTAAATTTGAATTTCTAATTCAATTTTAATTAATTAATCTGGAATATTCGTTCAGAAATCAGATTCCTTTTTTTATTACAAAGAAGTCCAATTACTAATTATTTACTAGTATTTTCATTTTTCTTTTCCATCAATGAAATCCTTTAAACTGATGAAGTTAAAAATAAATTGATAACCATTAAATAAAATGTATCTTACTAGGTAATAATTGAGTAATTTATTTAGATAATGCTTCCCATGTTATATTAATTTTCAATTCGTTCTGAAATTTTTTGTTTGACATACTCATTGTGAAAACCAATGGCAATTCCAGCATTATATCATTAAAAAATAATAATTATTTAATTATTATTACAATATTATGTACTTGTATTCTTAGAATTAATTTGGTCATATATTTCTTTCTTAGTTCCGCATTGAATATATTAATAATTAATATCCAACTTTTGTGAAAACTAACAGGTGCATGGTGCAAGTCTTGCATAGGTAAAATCAAGTACTGTCATATCCATGATCTCCTACGGGATCTAGCCGTTCAAAAAGCCAAGGAGAATAATTTTTTAATGATAGCCTCGAAAAATGACACCAATTTGAGTTGTAGCACTTGTGCACGTCGGGTTGCTGTTCATGGTTATGGCGATAAGAGGATAGAATATGCTTGCAAAAAAAACATTCGTTCTTTGATAAATTTCGAAGATGTACCAAATTTCAGTAAGTTTGGAACACTACGAGTTTTACACATGAGTGAAGTGCCAGGCGAATATTTATATGAGGCAAACTGTTTGAAGGGCTTGAATGCCCTGACGGCCTTAAAGTACTTCGGGCTTGAAGGTTATTATGGTTTGTTTTGCAACTTCCCCACTGTTAGGTTTTTTAAGAGATCTCCTTTAACTTATATGAAGAATCTTCAAACAGTGCATACATGTTTTTGTAAAAGTCACGGTGAGTTGCCCCAGTCCTTTTGGGGTAACAAACAGTTGAGGCATATCAACCTCACCTACTGTTATAAATGTAAAGCAACTCTAGAGGGACCACCTTCAGCAGCAGACTTGCAAAGTTTACTGACCTTAAAAGGGGTGAGAGCTAGGCAAGACTGGATGACAGAACTGCCTAAGTTTCCCTATCTTCATAAGTTGAGGATTCGTATACCTAAAGATGTTGCAGGGGAACTATTGATGAATTCGTTAAGCAACCTAAATCATCTGGGTTCTCTGTATTTAAAAATGGATTATAAGAGGCCAACATTAATGGCGTTTCAAGATTGCACTCATTTGTACTCATTCACCCTGCAGGAGGGCAGATGGCCTAGGAAAGAAGGTGGTGATTGTACCCTGTTCCCACCCCATCTCGTTAAACTAGAACTTTTGATGTTTAGTTTTGAGGAAGACCCGATGCGTATTAAGTTGCCAAACCTCAAGGTACTCAATCTACGAGATTCATCCATGGAAGTAGCTGAGGGAAAACAGATGATCTGCTCCAGGGGAGGTTTTGGTCGCTTGCAACGATTGTACCTTTGGGTATATTATTTGGAGGAATGGAAAATAGAGGAGGGTGCTATGCCCATGCTCAACCAACTCTTCCTGCCATGCAACCAGCTGAAGATAGTTCCTGACTTGCAATATCTGGTCAACCTTCAAGAGTTGACTTTATATTATACGAATAAGATCAAATCAAGGCTGGAAGGAGAAGACCAATGGAAAATAAACCATATTCCCTCTGTAAATAAAAGATGGATACTTTATTGATCCCAGTTCATTTATTTATTCGTTGTAGTTGGCTAGCTTCCTTCTTATAATATTTTATTTGGACTTGTATACTTTATGGTGTTATGTACTGTTTCAATTTATACGTACTATCATTTCAGCTAATATACGACATGTTCCATACGTATGTTCTTCTTTTTCAGGAACTTCTTGTTTTCAAAAGAATTTTGCAGTACAAAGTCTACATTTAAAAAAAAAAAAAAGAATCTCAAGCAGCATATTTTGGCTACAACTTTTTAGCAGACAATTTAATACGCATAGCAAGAAAAACAAAAGAGAAATTAATGTCCTTGTAGTTCTCTGAAAAAAGAATTGACTTAGTAAGTAGACCAGAAAAAAAAAACTTTGGACTTGGAATTTTTTTTTTCAGCTCCGAAGTTTAAAATTAGAAAATTTTCCCGATCCATTTACACCATTAAGATTTCACAGTACTCTTTCTCTTTTTATCTCTTATTTTATAATAATTTCTGGATATAAAAATTCTCCTGAGCCAAAGCAAACTAAGATGCAATTTTTATATTAATTATATTGTAACGGACTTATTCTTATATGAAAATGCAACTAATTTTTATATTAATTAATAACAGATGACCCTTGACTCTGCTACAATTATTGAGTACTCAATCATAAAAATCTAGCTAATTAGATGAGGAGGGTTGCAATATATACCTCTTGTTTTTCATACCTCATCATGTCTTATATTTTATATTTCTTTTCAAAGTCCAAATTATTGATTTAATTAAACCACTCAGCATGATATCCATACTAACATATTTTCGGAGACCAAATCTTATAATTTTTAGGAACTTTTTATTTATTTTTAGATAGGTACAACATCACTGTTTCTGGACTATTCATTTTTAGTGATGTTGTACCTATCTAAAAATAAATAAAAAGTTCCTAAAAATTATAAGATTTGGTCTCCGAAAATATGTTAGTATGAAACAGTGATGTTGTACCTATCTTAAGAAATAGTAAACTATTTTCACAAATTATAAAATTTAATTCTCAAATATATTTTAGTGTGGATATCATACTATGATGTTCGGATCGTTATTTTAGACTTTGAAAAAAATATATGAAATATGATAAGATATGAAAGGCAAGAGATATTGTAACCCTCATATGATTCCCAATCGTTTTAATTATACACTAGTGGAGAACATATAATTAGTGTCGCCTTAAAAAACCGACACTAATACTTTAGTATCGGTCGTTTACAAAAAACCGACACTAATAATATTAGTGTCGGCTATTTATATGTAGGCGACACTAATAACTGAGAATTAGTGTCGGCTGTTTATAAAAAGGCAACACTAATGTATTAGTGTCGGCTATTTATAAACAACCGACACTAATACTTAACAATTAGTGTCGCCTTTTTATAAACAGCCGACACTAATTCTCAGTTATTAGTGTCGCCTATTTATAAACAGCTGACACTAAAACTAAAAAAATTTCATTTTAAGTCCCGCGCACTAATTCATTTTAAGTGCACCTCTTTCAAATGCACGCCTAGGTTTTAAAACATAGCCTTCACTTTGCTTCACGCTTCTCTCCGATCTGATCTTCTCAAACCTAGCCGCTTCTTCTAGGCGAATACCAGAAGATGTGATGCAATATGGTCATGCGCATGCTTCATGAAAAGGGGCGTAACTTTTGATCCGTCCGTCGGATCAGGCTGAAATTTTGACAGGAACTCCACAGCCCAAAACCGGATCTGAAACCAATCTATGATTCGTTTTGCCATTTTGCGGGCTCATATTCGCGATCCGAGTCTTTCTTCATGGACTTTTGGACCTTTCTTTATAATTTTAGAGTTTTTAGGGTCTTTTATGTATCTTTTATGTATTTTCTGTTTTAGAGTTTGTATTTAAACAGACGTCATGTCTTTTATGCATTTTCTGTTTTAGGGTTTGCACAAACCATTTATAAGAATAACAATAAATGAGCAATTTGGATGATATTTTATTTTCTGTTTTAGTGTTATTTGTAAATTATGATGAATTATTTGATATCTTTGTTTTATATATAGTTCAGCAAAAATATATGAGCATTTTAGAACAAAAATTTTCATTTTTAGAATTTTCTATGATTTATAGTGAATTTTTGAAATTTATTTATTTTTTAAATAAAAAAAACATTAGTGTCGGCTATTTATTAAATGGCCGACACTAATAAGTATTAGTGTCGGCGTTTTAATAAACAGCCGATACTAATACTTATTAGTGTCGGTTTTTTAATAAATAGCCGACACTAATGTCTTACTTTTAGTGTCGGCTATTTACAAAGTATTAGTATCAGCCCGATTAGTGTCGCTTAATGTCCGACACTAATTCCAAGTTCTCCACTAGTGATACTTTAATTTTTGTTTTCCATAAAGTATATACAAGTTGTGAAAAACCTCTTTCAGTCAAAAATAATTTCGTTTCTTTTTCGTAGTTTTAAAATTTAAAAGTAAGAAAAAGAAACAAAATTATTTTGGTCTCAGGGCAATATAACACTTGCCGTATGAATCAATCTCAAATTCCTTACAAGACCCAAAACAAGGGTCACTTAAAGCCCAAATTCCTTACAAGGCCCAGAACAAGGTAAAATTATTTAAACACAGCAATATTAGCTTCATACAGCGCACGAACCATACGTAACCCTGCTTCGATTCTATACTCAGTGCTCTGCATGACTCCAAGCCTATTCTGTTAAATTCTCAACCCTACCTTTATTTCTCTCCTCTGATCGAAAAGCAATCTGGTGAGAAAAAGAATACGACTCCTCATAAGCGCGAAGCTGAAGCAACCCATGAAAATCAATCTCCCAAAAGGTCAAAATCGGATGTAACTGGAGTTTCAAGCAAATCAGAAGAGGCAGTAAGTGGGATGCGAGTAAAGTGACTTGCATTGAAGCTGATGCGAGTGAAGATAAAGGATGTAGGCAGAGAATGGAGGATGCTTGGGTTTTGCTTCCTGATTCCAGTTTGGAAAATTCTGAAAATTTAAGGTGCCTTTTTGTGAAATTTATGGTTGATAAGAACTCTCTTTGGTGATAAAATAACGGGGAAATTTCATGTATACCCATCAAAAACCTCAAAATCTTGGGGATATTTTTAATTTTTTAATAAAGGGTAAAATGTGATTTTTATACATTTAAAATGAGTGTTAATAGAAAAGACAGTCAATTAGGTAAATTTGTGAGTTTTTGAAATTTAGAGGGGTAGATATGAAATCACCCCTGGAATCAGAAAAAAGTACATCACAAAACCTCAAAATCATGGGGATATTTTTTATTTTTTAATAAAGGGTAAAATGGTTGCGTTATGAGGTTAAAATGAGTTTTAATAGAAAAGACAATAAATTGGGTAAAATTTGTGAGTTTTTGAAATTTTGAGGGTTAATATGGTATTATGACTTTTAGAAAGGGAAATATGTAATTTTGATGTTTTTGAGGGGTATATATTAAATTCCCCCAAATTGGTTGGTTTATTAAGATGTGCACATTTTTATAAATGGTTGAAATAAAACCAATTAATAAACCAATAGAAAACTAAAATTGGTTGAATGTTTCTAATGTTTTTATGACTGGGAAATATGTAAATTTGAGGTTTTTGAGGGGAATATTTAAAATCCCCCTTAAAATCATAATTAAAAGTACTTCATGAAATATAAAACTGTGAACTTAACTCTAGTTTGGTACTTTATGTTTTCCATATTAATAAATCCAAGAGAAAACTTTCAATTGGTTGAATATTTCTAATACTTTTTTTCCTTTTTAATAATTTTAGTACTCCAGCTGGAGCCTGTGGCTGTGTAAGAGAGAGTACCAGGACCTGTGAATCAGAGTAAAAAGAACATCACATCATGTGATGCCTTGTGCTGAAACCTCTTGGATTGCTCTGAGTAGACTGAGGCACTATAAATTGTAACCTATACTGAAACTGATCTTGGGGGGTACCTATGACTGGTACTGATCTAGATACCAGTTTTGGTAGAGATGACATAGTTAGAGAGAGCATTGTAGGGAGTTGACATGTGCCCAGACACATTGTACTGTGGTATCAGGTGATATTTGTGTACCAGAAAACACAAAAAGAACACCTGGATTTCCAGATTTCCCACATAATGATCATAGATGGTGCAATTTGGTTATGGTCTAGTGAATGCCACATTTGTTGTAAGAAAATAGGAACCGATACTATCTGGAAATCATCAGTTCTGATACCAAGTGGAGACATAAACCAAGTGACCCGAGAATGTGTACATTGAAACAACATATGACTAATGGATTCCATGTGACTACCACAGATTGAACATTGCAGTTCTGTATGGTCTATTCGTCTATGTTTACCTGACCAACAGGGAGGCACCTTGTTTACTGCCAGATCTTCTTCCAAAAAACCTGGTCAGGAACTGTACCAGTATGATTTCGTACCTGATCGAGCCACAGCCAGTAACCGTTCTTGAGGGTGAATTTGCCAGAAGCAGAGTAGGTGAAAACCAGATTATCCGGTATGTTGGCTGCTAGGTGGCTGATATCAACTTCCCTGAAACCATTTTGTGAATTTTATGATTTTAATTTAAAAAAAAATAATGTTTAGTTGTTCTTATATTCTTTTTGGTGAAATTTTTTTAATAGAACTGTAAAATGTTAAACCGAGAGAAAACTTAAATTGGTTGAATATTTCTATTCACTAACTACAATTGAAAAACCTTCAATTCATTCTTTTCTTTTCCATTACATCACCTTCAGTTCGCGTGCTTTCATGATTCGACCTTACTAGATGTTTCGCATACTTAAGAGGTGATATCGAATTGTTAGAGCTAATAAAGTAATAATAATTCCATACAATTGTTAGAGCCTTATTGGGCCTACACGGGCCTCATTCCCAACTTGATAGATCTGTAACCTTTAGAGATTCAAAAAATACCAAAACTAATGCTCACATGGAATGGAATGTCAGGCCTTTTCCTTTTCAAATTGAATAATAATTAACAGATTTAAAAATTGAACATTGATTTAACTAATCCGATGGAATAAAAGTATTTCTCGCATGATATGGTGTTTTTTTTGAATTTTAGATCTATCATATCATATCAAACAAGTACCCTTGTTAATTTTGATATTAGATCAATTCTTACCTTAAAATTTTAGTTATTGTGGCCTTTTAAGAATGATAATGGAATACATATAGTTACGAGAATAAAAGAATTAGTAATGAAATTTATTATTCTTTAACCATAAAAATACGAAGTTATTTTGCATCTCCCTAATAAAAATTGTCAGAAAACTAATTGTGCAATTTTTTTTTTTTTTTGAAAAAAAGCAAAAGCCCATTTCATTGCCATGAAACTTAAGAAGTAACTAATTATGCAAATATATATATATATATATATATATATATATATATATATATATATATAGAGAGAGAGAGAGAGAGAGAGAGAGAGAGATAGGCTACGGTGAGTTGCGAAGTAAAATGCGTTTCTACTTCACACCGTATTTTTATTTTGAAAGTCCAAACGACCAATCCGAACCGTTAGATGTTTAATCCATATTGAAATGTGCTTGGAGACCAAATTTTACATTTTTTGGAATTTTTTTACTATTTATTAAGCATTTTTGAAAATTGATGTTTTGCTGTGAACAGTGAAAAACAGTAAAATTTTCTGGACCATCAGATCAGCGACTTTCAAAATTGCTTAATAAATAGTAAAAAAATTCCAAAAAATATAAAATTTGGTCTCCAAGCACATTTCAATATGGAGAACAAGATGAACGGTTCGGATCGACGTTTTGAACTTTAAAATCGCAAAATATTAGCGTGAAGTAAAATAGTCGCTTTACTTCGCAACTCACCGTAGCCCAGCTCTATATATATATATATATATATATATGAGTTAGGCTGGGGTGCTATGGATAGCATAGTGGCCTCCCGTGCTACGGCTCAATATTCAAGTTTTCAAAATCCAAACGGTCGATCCGAACCGTTCATCTTATTCTCCATATTAATATCTGCTTGGAGACCAAATTTTATAATTTTCTGAATTTTTTTACTATTTATTAAGCCACTTTGAAAATCGCTAATCCAACGGTTTTACTGTTTTGTGCAGCCACCGTTGGATCAACAATTTTGTAAAATACTTAATAAATAGTAAAAAAATTCAGAAAAATGCAGATGCAAAGCGTCATAAAAATGAAAGGGTACAAAAATGGGTGAATGAGATTCAAGAGGTTGGTTATTTAATTGAAGATGTACTAGAGAAGTTTTTGGTGGAGGTTGGTGGAGGTAGACGGAAAGGCCTTTGCAACAAACTCAAAAGGATAGGCAAGATGCCCATGAAACAGATTTCCAAACACAAAATTGGTAGCGAGATAGAGAAGATCCAGAAGAGGCTCATTGAAATCAAAGAAAACAAAGAAATGTTCGGAATAGACGGTCTTGAAGAAACCAGTAGTGGGTCCTCTGTCGAGCAGCCTATAAGGCCGTTTGTTAATCCTGACATAGATGAAACGAAGGTCATTGGCTTTGAAGTTGACAAGAAAATAACTGTCGACCAGCTCATTGATACAAATAATACGAGGTGTGTGATCTCACTTGTTGGGGCCGGTGGTTCAGGAAAAACTACACTCGCAAAAGAGGTGTACAAAAGGTAACTACTGTTGAACAACATAGCAAGTTCATTACTTTAGAAAATGTTTTATACGTATAAATAAGACATACTAAATAATATAAAGACTTTAGTTTCTAACTTGGTAACTTTCCTCCGATAAGAATAATGTTATTGACTAAAATGGTTGTTTAGGTGAGGGATAAATAATTGCAAATTAAATATATGACCTTACTTGTATACAAATCATCTAATTAATTTATTTGATGTATTTTACAGTGTTGAAGTTAAACGTCACTTTGATATCTCCACGTGGTTAACTATTTCGTAAGAATACAAGTTGATTGATATTTTGATGAAGATGCTAAAGGAGATTGGATCAGAGAGGCAGAATGAGGGAGAGGAGTATTTAATTACTGAGCTTAACAAATGCATGAGAGAGAGAAAATATCTAGTTGTATTGGATGATATTTGGTCAAGTAATGTCTGGACTGTACTTCAGGTTGCTCTTCCTGATACTAATAATGGAAGTCGAGTGTTAATTACTACCAGGTTTGTTTGCATTTTCATTTTTTTTATTGTAAATTAGTGTTAATTACAACCAAGTTTACTCAATATTTTTTTTTTTTATTGTAAATTAGTTTTATATCAAATAATTTAAATTGTCAAGGTCCAAAATAAACTGTCCTTAATTACATGAAGATGCCTAATAAATACATCCATAAATTTTTTTTAACATTTTAAAATTTGGCATGATTTTTATAAATATTGTTAAAATTGGCTTAAGTTTTGCGTGTTGATTATTATCAGGTTCATTCATATCGCTGAAGAGGCTGATATTATATCTACCCCATATAAGATAAATCCATTGAATGAAGAAGAAGGGAGACAACTGTTATTAAATAAAGTTTTTCCTAATCGGTTTGCAAATGAATGCCCCAATGAAGTACTTCCCCTAGCAACTCAATTTGCCAAGAAATGTGGTGGATGGCCTCTACCATTGGTGGTGCTTGGAGAAATCTTATCAAGAAAAAATCCCGATTACATTACATGGGATGAGGTTTTGCAAAATATGAATTGGCAGATTGATGGTAGCGGCTTCATGGGTGTTATATCCACTAGTTATGAGGATTTGCCAACTTCCCTAAAGCCATGCTTCATGTATTTCGGTGTTTTTCCTGAGGACCATCAAATCAAAGCAACAACTCTGATTCATTTATGGATTGCAGAAGGATTCATACGACAAGAGGGGACAAAAGTACTAGAAGACATTGCTGAAAGCTATTTGGAGGAACTTGTGCAAAGGTACTTTAATTTTATTATCATTAAATTATCTTATCAACTGCAGTTACGTACATATAGTCTTTGCAAAGGTTTTTTATTTTATGTATAAAATCCACATTATGATATAGGAAATAGTATTATGCCAAACAATGCTCGTGTCTATTACTTTAATTACTTTTACAAATTATAAATTTTCCAAAAAAAATTAACTTATATATATGTTTCAAAATCTTCTCCACTTGCATCAAAACAGTAACCACCATGCTACAGCTAGAACGTAACACTTTGCCAGGTGGCAGCCCTATTTTGAAGTAACCACCAATTGCATCAAAACAATTTCAAATCCATGCCACTGCAATGCAAACCCAAATTGCAAGGTGCCAACCCTAGTTTAATTATAGTGGTAATGTGATATGGTTGGAGCATATGTATATGCTTATTTTTCAGAAATGTACACCTTAATGTTTTTCCGAACGGCCTTGTATATCTAGAAGTTATTTATACAATGCTTCCCATGTTAAATTATGTAGAAATTTTTGATTCACCGATTTATTGTAATATAAATAATTTCTATTACCTTTTTATTATATTAAAATACTATTTCAATGTACCTAATTGCGACAAAGTGTTACATATATATTAGTCATGTGAATAATGTTCAATAAAAAATAAAATAAAAATTTGATGTCACGGATTGTTCCGTCACATTATTTCTACTCAATTTTATTATCTCCGTGGAGCTTGTCTCTAAAAAAAGATTCCACATATTACTAATAATTTTTATTTCCTTTCATTTTAATATTTTCAACTTTTTCTTATTCTCTAAGTTCCAATTTATTTCATTTTTCAATTGCTTTCCATATGACTCATATCCAATTTCAGTTATGTGTGATTCTTTTTTCTCGTAATTTTCCTAACCTGGTTTAAATAATTCTTTGAGATTCTTGTTTTTAAGTATATCAAACGTTGCAATTAATATATAACATAGTAAATTCAAACTTGTTTTCTATTTTTGACATAAGTCATATCTTTACTGCATGTTGTGGCATACTTCAATTAGTATTTTCTTTTTTTTTATTTATATCTGTACAGGGCTGAATCTTTCTAACGACATTTTTAATAATACCCAATTAGCAAAATATTTTAATAATAATAATAATCAGGTTTGAGTCAGAATTATAAAAATATCCAGAATTATAAAAATATTCAAACCGTGAAATTTTTTCACAGCTTGAAATTTTAATTCCAAACTGTAGAAAATTTCCACTTTTTTTTTCAGTTCCAAACTCAGCCACGTGGCTTGAATGCCATAGTTTTGCATTCCAAACTCAGCCACGTACTTTTTTGATATAGTTTTGCATTTTTACAATTTAGACCTTCATATTATTCAATATCATAAATAAGTCCAAATAAATTTCATATAATAAATAATATTATCGGGTATTACAGAAATGGTACAAATCGCAGGAGAGATTATTGCCAGAGATCATAGAATATATTGTGCTCTTCTGAATTTGGGTATATCCGAATTTCCAACAAGGTTTGATAACTAATTAACTGTGCCCAAGAGGTGCATCTTTGATCAGCAGCGCTGGTCTAAAATAAAGAGTGAGTCTATGGTACTATGCATATTACGATTTGGCACTGTGCTACGGCTCTATATTCGAGTTTTCAAATCCTAATAGTCGATCCGAATCGTTCATCTTGTTCTCCATATTAATATGTGTTTGGAGACCAAATTTTACATTTTTTGAAATTGTTTTACTATTTTTTTAGATTTATTGAAAATCACTGTTTTTGAATGGTCCAGAATTTTCAGATCAAGTGATTTTCTAAATATCTAAAAAAATAGTAAAAAAATTTCAAAAAATGTAAAATTTGGTCTCCAAACACATATTAATATGGAGAACAATATGAACGGTTCGGATCGATCGTTAAGATTTGAAAACTCGAATATAGAGCCGTAGCACTGTAACAACCCGTGATATGCATAGTACCATAGACTCACTCCTAAAATAAATTATTCCAATTCCAAATCATCAAATGGAATCAACTTCACTAAATTTGAATCAATTTGAAAATAATGATAAACCTATTTAAGATATTTGAAATAAATTAGAGTAATTTGGTTAGAAAGAAATTATTCCAAAATTATCAAATTGAATCATTGTTCCCTTTAAAACTCTCAAAATAAAATTATCAAATTGATTCAGGTAATTTGGAATAATTTTTCTATATAATAAATTTTTTGATAATTTTTGTTCAGATCCTAACCGTCCGATCAAAATCCGCACGAATATTAAAAGGCTTCATGCGTTTCATCTCATGCTGGAATGGTCCGAATTTTGATCGGACGGTCCATATTTAGACAAAATTAATTTATTATACTAGTGAGACTCCTAGTGCCTTTCCAATATCCTCTGAGGTAACATAATATTTCTGTTTAAATATGGACCGTCCGATCAAAATCCCAATGCATTGCTTTTGACCCTTTGCAAATAAAGATATTAATAAATCCTATATTTAATATTTATTAAGGATTACTTAATATTTAATGCAAAATATTCAAACGAATACTAAATAGTTGATACCAGTACAACAATTTTTTTTAATTCGGATCACTGGGTATAATTTGAGAATTGATATTATTGTCTCTGCTTTAAATTAATGTATACTAACATTTGATGAGGTTTATAGAATTTAAATTGAATATTGCATGGAAGATATTTTGACATAACAATGTGAATGGACTGTTATGATCAACTTCAATTTTATCATATTAATTAGTTAAAACTTAAAAGACAACAGAAGCGAATTGAATAAATTGAAGTGATATATTCTTCAATATTTAATAAGCTTGAGGTAGATTTTTTTTATATATTAATTTTTCTAGACTTTTTTATAAAATAGTTCAAGAACAAATATTTCCTAATGAATTTACGTAGTTACTGGTTAATTAATCTTAATCATCAATCTTTTTTTAAATAATTCTTCACGTTAAAATTGCAGATTAAATTTTTAAATTGCATCATGATGGAATAGTAATTTTTAATTCAGTTTTAGTTAATTAATCTGGAATATCCATTTAGAAATCAGATTTCAATTTCCCTTCAAAGCAAAGCATTGAAATATAAAATCAATTAAATACCAAAATGCTATTGCACTATTGTTCTTTCTCGGTGATAAAAGAGGAAGTAATCTTGGGCCAATAACTTCGTGAATTAGTTAATCACAGTAATGTCAAATAAAAATTCAATATATATATATAACCCTTTATTTTTCTTTTTTTTTTCTCATGTCACCAATGATACAAGAATATTAATATATTTCAATGAACATATTCATCCCCCACAATTTTATTATGTTTGTGAAATGATCAAATTTCTTTCATTTTGCAATAATCACAATAGTTACAAGGCCTTAAATTAAATTCCTTTTACCAAATTAAAATTTTATATTACCGCTCTCCAAAACAAGATTGCCCGTGTTTCTAATGATTTCTAGTTCCTTTTGTTTTTATATTTCAAACTTTTTTTATTTGCTATGTTCAAGCAGTCTAATTCATTATCCAATTGCTTTCTGTCTATATGACTCACATTCAATTAATTTTTGTGATTCGTGTTTCTTTTTCTCGTAATCTTACTAAACTAGTTTTAATAATTCTTTAAGATTTTTTTGGTATAAGTATATAAAACGATACAATTAATTTATAACATAGTAAATTCAAACTTATTTTCTTGTTTTGGCATAAGTCATATTTTAACTATTATCACATACTTCAATTAGTATTTTTTTTTTATTTATCTCTGTACAGGGTCGACGTCCAAAATTTTCTTTTAGAATCTTTCTAACGTATCATTGAGATGAGTTTGATTTCACATTTAATTTCGAAGACATTGATTTTAACCCTTTGCAAATAAAGATATTAATAAATCCAATATTAATATTTATTAAGGATTACTTAAAATTTAAAACAAAATATTCAAACGATACTAAATACTAGATATATATATATATACCAGTACCAATTTTTGTAATTCGGTTCACTGGGTAAAATTTGAGAATTGATATTATTATCTCAGCTTTAAATGTATACTAACATTTGATGAGGATTGTAAAATTTAAATTGAGTATTGCATGGAATATATTTTGACTTAACAATGTGAATGGACAATATTAAAAAAAAAAAAAAGTGTGAATGCATGGACTGTTTTGGTCAACTTCAATTTTATCATATTAGTTAGTTAGAAGGCAATAGAAAGAATGAATTAAATGAAATTGAAATAATGTTTCGATATTTAATAAGCTTGGGGTAGATTTTTTTTCTAATTTCTTATATATTAATTTTTCTACACTATTTTGATATCTCTGGATGTAGCTACTGGTTAATTAATCTTGATCATCAATTTTTATTAAAATAATTCC
This sequence comes from Carex rostrata, assembly GCF_964058835.1. Taxonomy (NCBI): domain Eukaryota; kingdom Viridiplantae; phylum Streptophyta; class Magnoliopsida; order Poales; family Cyperaceae; genus Carex; species Carex rostrata. Next base: position 1,430,214 of record NC_135951.1, read on the forward strand.
ACATGTTAAAATTGTAGATTAAATTTTAAATTGCATAATTAATGATGGAATAGTAATTTCTAATTCAATTTTAATTTATTAATCTGGAATATTCGTTTAGAAATCAGATTCAAATTTTTCTTTAAAGCAATCATTGAAATCTAAAATCAATTAAATACAAAAATACTATTACATTATTTTTCTTTCTCGGTGATAAAAGAGGAAGTAATCATTATTTTTCTTTCTCGGACATTAATGTAGTTTGTTTGATTTTTATGCTTTCATATATAAATTATATTAGCTTATTTAATGGTTATTTTCTGTTGAAGATCTCGAGAATTTTTTACCGATAGTCAAATTTTTTTTTATTAGAAAGAAGTACAATTACTAAATATTTACTAGTATTTTCATTCTTCTTTTCCATCAATAAAATCCTTTAAACAGATGAATTCAAAAATAAATTTATAACCTTTAAATAAAATATAGCTTACTTGGTAATAATTGAGTAATTTATTTACACAATGCTTCCATGTTATATTAATTTGCAATTCGTTCTGAAATTTTTTTGTTTGACTTGCTCATTGTGAAAACCAATGGCAATTTCAACACTATATATCATTAAAAAAAATTAGCTAATTATTATTACAATATTATGTACTTGTATTCTTAGAATTAATTTGGTCATATATTTCTTTCTTAGTTCCACATTGAATATATTAATAATTAATATCCAACTTTTGTGAAAACTAACAGGTGCATGGTGAAAGTCTCAAAGAGATCTTGCATAGGTAAAATTAAGTACTGTCATATCCATGATCTCCTACGGGATCTAGCCATTCAAAAAGCCAAGGAGTCTAATTTTCTAACGGTAGTCTCGAAAAATGACACCAACTTGAGTTGTAGCACTTGTACACGTCGGATTGCTCTTCACGGTTATGGCGATAAGATGATAGAACATGCTGGCAAAAAAAATATTCGTTCATTGATAAATTATGAAGATGTACCAAATTTAAATAGGTTTGGAATGCTACGAGTTTTACACATGAGTGAAGCGCAGGGAGAACAAGAGACAAATTGTTTGAAGGTCTTGAACACCCTGATGGCGTTGAAGTACTTCAGGCTTGATAGTGAATTTTATGGATCTGATTGCCGCTTCCCCACTGTTAGGTTTTTTAAGAGATCTCCTTTAACTAATATGAAGAATCTTCAAACAGTGCGTACATGGTTTTGTAAAAGTCACGGTGAGTTGCCCCAGTCCTTTTGGGGTAACAAACAGTTGAGGCATATCAACCTCTCCTGCTGTTGGGAGTGTGAAGCAACTCCAGAGGGACCACCTTCAGCAGCAGACTTGCAAAGTTTACTGACCTTAGAAGGGGTGAGAGCTAGGCAAGACTGGGTGACAGAACTGCCTAAGTTTCCCTATCTTCGTAAGTTGGGGATTGATATACCTGAAGATGTTGCAGGGGAACCATTGATGAATTCGTTAAGCAACCTAAATCATCTGGGTTCTCTGGATTTAAATATGGCAGGCGACAATTGCCGAATGACATTTTCAGATTGCATCTCAGCCTTCAGAAACCTCAACCATTTGTACTCATTCACCCTGCAGAAGGGCAGATGGCCTAGGAAAGAAATTGGTGATTGTACCCTGTTCCCACCCCATCTCGTTAAACTAACACTTCGGGAGTTTAGTTTTGAGGAAGACCCGATGCCCCAACTAGAGAAGTTGCCAAACCTCAAGGTACTCGATCTGTGGTATTCATCCATGGAAGCAGTTGATGGAAAATGTATGATCTGCTCCAGGGGAGGTTTTGGTCGCTTGCAACGATTGTTCCTTTGGGTAGAGGATTTGGAGGAATGGAAAATAGAGGACGGTGCTATGCCCATGCTCAACCAACTCAAGCTGGAATACTGCAAGCTGCAGATAGTTCCTCACTTGCAATATCTGGTCAACCTTCAAGAGTTGACTGTAGATTGTTTGGATGAGTTCAAATCAAGGCTGGAAGGAGAAGACCAATGGAAAATAAACCATATTCCCTCTGTAAAAATATATTTGTATTGAAACTTCCCTGATCCCAGTTCAATTATTTATTCGTTGTAGTTGGCTTCCTTCTTATAATATTTTATTTGGACTTGTATACTTTATGGTGTTATGTACTGTTTCAATTTATACGTACTATCATTTCAGCTAATATACGACATGTTCCATACGTATGTTGTTCTTTTTCAGGAACTTCTTTTTTTCAAAAGAATTTTGCAGTACAAAGTCTACATTAAAGAAAAAAAAGAATCCCAAGCAGCATATTTTGGCTACAACCTTTTAGCATGCAATTTAATACGCATAGCAAGAAAAATAAAAGACAAATGTCCTTCTAGTTCTCTGAAAAAAGAATTGACGTAGTAAGTAGGCCAGGAAAAAAAAATTTGGACTTGGAATTTTTTTTTTCAGCTCCGAAGTTTAAAATTAGAAAATTTTCCCGATCCATTTACACCATTAAAATTTCACAGCACTCTTTCTCTTTTTATCTCTTATTTTATAATAATTTCTAGATATAAAAATTCTCCTGAGCCAAAGCAAACGAAGATGCAATTTGTATATTAATTATATTGTAACGGACTTATTCTTATATGAAAATGCAACTAATTTTTATATTAATTAATAACAGATGACCCTTGACTCTGCTACAATTATTGAATACTTGTAACGTTTTGTCACGTCAACTTTTTAGTTTTATATTTGAATTTTTGCGGACAAAATTATTTTTAAGAGGGGAGGAATGTAGCATTTAGTAACAGATAGTAAAAGTAATTACAATTTAATATTTGAATTTTGAGGACAAAATTTCTTTTTCAAGAGGGGAGGAATGTAGCATTTAGTAATAGTTAGTAAAAGTAATTACAATTTAGTGTTTGAATTTTGAGGAAAAAATTTCTTTTTAAGAGGAGAAGGATGTAACGTTCCGTCACATCAACTTTTTAATTTTATATATGAATTTTGCGTACAAAATTATTTTTAAGGGGTGAAGGATGTAACGTCCCGTCACGTTAACGTTTTAGTTATTAACATAAATCATTACGAGAGAACATAAAGATTATTATAATATATATATGTAACACTTCATCATGACTAGGTACATTTTAGAATGTAAAGAAAGTTTAAGCACTTTGTAAAATAAGAGTCCAAATGAGAAACCAATATAATATACACACACCTTGAGTTAGGATTGCACACATAGTTATCTATATAAAAAATATCGTAATAAATCTTGTAGAAAAATACAAACATTTCTAAAATAAATGTTTTCTTACCTGACCGCAATAATTAGGACATAAATACTAATCAAACCTATAATTAAAACCTAGATTTGAACTATCCTATTTTTGATAACCTTCTAAATTTAACTTCAGCTGGATTTTTCAGACAGAAAGTCGTTAGTATTCTAATCGCAGCTCACTCATATTAATTCGGAATTAAATGAAATTTAATACCTGAAAATTTAACTTCAGTATCTACAAGTTTTGTTTAGAAACCTACCCCAAATTCCGAACGTAGAATTCTCCATAAAATTCGAAAATCAGTAAACAGTGCTGTTCGGAAATTGCAGACCTATGTTGACTAATTTAACAATTCCTACTCACTGGAAATTCCGATTAAGTTAAAATCAGTCTGGTTGAAACCGTAACAGAAAATTCTACGACTATTGTGTAGTAAATTTTCCCAAATTACGAACCTATAAGTCTAGGTAACTTTATCTTTAAGGATGAAAATTAAAACTGCAGAAAACATAATTTGTCATTAGCCCAAGTCGGTAAGATTGATTTATTATGGTCCATTAAAGTCCAATCCAACAAACCAAAATCTGTAGACAACCCTAGTCTGATCTCTATATAAACACACTCACCACCCCCCACCCCACCCCTCCCCCCCCCCCCCCCCCCCCCCCCCCCCCCTCCCCGTCAAACCCTAGCCGCCACGGCCTCTAATTCCCCCCAATTCGGATCCAAACCCTGCTGGACTCAAACCAGCCAGCCGATTTCCGCAGAGAACTGCTGCCCCTACGTTCAGATTTTGAAGAAGTGTTCAACACGAGAGTGGTAGTGCTCGAAGATACGGACGACTGAGCGCTGGATTCACCTCGATCCGAGTTTCCACCACCGAGATATGGCCAGAACAGTGACTGCTGTCTGTACTCAAAACAGAAAATCTGGAAGTTCTTTTTATTAGTAAGTATTCTCTCTAGATATATTATAATCTGAAACTTTAATCTATTATTAAGTATTTCTTCATGTAGACAATTAATCATCTAGAATTTATTAGTATATTGTAAATGTTAATAATTGAATATTGATATCAAGAATGTTTTCTTTATATAGATTTTAGTTAATTTTCAACAAGCATATTATATAGATACTCCGTTATTTAAATTTAGAAATAAATGTTTGATTTTCATATTTACTCACAATTATTATATTTTTATATATAGATTTAAAAATAAATCTCAGCAGTTATAAAGATTATAAATTCCTTTCTAAATTACGGATAATAATTGAACCAATGTAACCAAGAGAATTTTGTAATTAATTCCACACTAAATTATATTTTGTCTAACTTTGTTGTACACAATATTAAGAATTAGGATTATAGTATATGAATATAAAACAACGAGTAGTGTAGGATTTTAGAAAAGGACAACAAATGAATGTAAATAATTCTGATTAGAAGTATGTTTAATTATTAGGTGTGACTTCTAAAGATTTAGGAGATGTAAGAGACGATCAAGAATTTATTCAAATATGATCAGGTGCGGGTTTCCTAGACTTTATAAAACTATTTTACTTTCCTATTGTCATTAAACTGTTTATTATTATTGCATTAGTCGGATTTATTTATGTTGTTGTCGAACCATTCGTATGACTTGAGTAGACACAAATAACTTGCATGAAATGATAGGATTCATATATTGACCAATGAACTTGCATGAATAGGATGTGTTGAGCATGACATGAACTGTGTGATTGAATAAATGTGTTTTTGAAAAAGAACGAATATTGTAATTGAACAGGGGCCAATATGCTTGCATATTGGGATGTATACATTGGGTCTAGTGTTCGACTGGACCCCTCGATAACGTGACTGTAGGCGAAAGCGGTCCTGTCACGGGTCTAACCCTAGCGTCTGGCGGGAGTTCCGCAGTTAGGGTGACAGCCCCCAGCGTTAGGCGGGAGTTCCGCGGTTGGGTTTGCGGTTTCTTTCGGCGTCGGGCGGAAGTTCCGCGGTCGAAGAAACAAGGAAATTAAGTGGTTTCTTCCGGCGTCGGGCGGGAGTTCCGCGGTCGGAGAAACAAGGAAAATAAGAAAACGAACAGGATTAACAGATTTTTCTCTAAATAAATGAAAGTAGTAAGTAATGCTAGGACATGCATTGCATTAGAAGAAGCATACACATTTTATTTATTTTCTTATCATATTTGTGAATATAAGTAAAAGTTTTATAAGCTCTGGGCTGGAATTAAATCCCGCACTGAGAGAAGGTTCGATCTCTCACCCGTTCCACTTTTACGTGTGTTCCAGGTAACGAAGAGGAAGGATTCGAGCAAGGACAGGAGTGAGACTAAGCGGGAAGACATATTATTGATAAATTGTCACATGTTGTTTAGTTTTTGTTTCCATAATTCTATATTGATACATTGAGCCGACATGGCAGTGTTGTGTTACTAGCCATGTCGGCCGTGATCGTTTGTGAAAACTCTTTTGCTTATGAAATAAATGTGGCTTTATTTATATTGTTATTGATAATGTATGTGATGTGTACACGCTTTACGTATTAATACGTGGCAGGTTGTCTCGGGGTGTGACAATACTCAATCATAAAAATCTAGTTAATTAGATGAGGAGGGTTGCAATATATACCTCTTGTTTATCATACCTCATCATGTCTTACATTTTATATATTTTTTTAAAGTCCAAATTATTGATTTAAACCGCTCAGCATGGTATCCATACTAACATATTCTTGGAGACCAAATCTTATAATTTTTAGGAACTTTTAATTTATTTTTAGATAGGTACAACATCACTAAAAATGAATAGTCCAGAAACAGTGATGTTGTACCTATCTAAAAATAAATTAAAAGTTCCTAAAAATTATAAGATTTGGTCTCCAAGAATATGTTAGTACGAAACAGTGATGTTGTACCTATCTTAAGAAATAGTAAATTTTTTTCAAAAATTATAAAATTTAATTCCCAAATATATTTAAGTGTGGATATCATACTATGAGGTTCGGATCGGCATTTTAGATTTTGAAAAAAAATATGAAATATGATAAGATATGAAAGACGAGATATTATAACCCTCATATGATTCCCAATCGTTTTAATTATACTTTAATTTTTGTTTTTCATAAAGTATATACAAGTGATGAAAAACCTCTTTCAGTCAAAAATAATTTCATTTCTTTTTCGTAGTTTTAAAATTTAAAAGTAAGAAAAAGAAACAAAATTATTTTGGTGCAATATAACACTTGCCGTATGAACCAATCTCAAATTCCTTACAAGGCCCAAAACAAGGGTCACTCAAAGCCCAAATTCCTTACAAGGCCCAGAACAAGGTAAAATTATTTAAACACAGCAATATTAGCTTCATACAGCGCACGAACCAGACGTAGCCCTGCTTCGATTCTATACTCAGTGCGCTGCATGACACCAAACCTATTCTGTTAAATTCTCAACCCTACCTTTATTTCTCCTCTCCGATTGTAAAGCAATCTGGTGAGAAAAAGAACTGCCCTTTTGCGCTATTATGACTCCTCATAAGCGCGAAGCTGAAGCAACCCATGAAAATCAATCTCCCAAAAGGTCAAAATCGGATGTAACTGGAGTTTCAAGCAAATCAGAAGAGGCAGTAAGTGCGGATGCGAGTAAAGTGACTTGCATTGAAGCTGATGCGAGTGAAGATAAAGGATGTAGGCAGAGAATGGAGGATGCTTGGGTTTTGCTTCCTCATTCCAGTTTGGAAAATTCTGAAAATTTAAGGTGCCTTTTTGTGAAATTTATGGTTGATAAGAACTCTCTTTGGTGATAATCACGGGGAAATTTCATGTATACCCCTCAAAACCTCAAAATTATGGGGATATTTTTTTTCTTTTTTTAATAAAGGGTAAGATGGGTGCTTTATAAAGTTAAAATGAGTTTGAATAGAAAAGACAATAAATTGGGTAAATTTGTGAGTTTTTGAAATATAGAGGGGTAAATGTGATATTATGACTTTTAGAGAGGGAAATATGTAATTTTGATGTTTTTGAGGGGT